>NC_133652.1:43587372-43947524 GCF_009905375.1 Apium graveolens
TCAAATGGGATAGCTTCTTGTGCCATAGCCAACTTTCATCTTGACTTGCTTTACTGAGAAGACAAGTTACAGATTCTGCTTTAGTTGAGTTGAAGTCAGCTAGATACACATTTCCTCTTCTCACACCAGTGAGAACCACTTTGTTGTTTTGATTATTAATCACAACACAGGTTTCTTTATTGAAGGTTACTGAGTTGCCTTTATCACAAAGCTGGCTGATACTCAACAGATTGTGTTTTGAGACCATCCACTAAGGCAACCTCTTCAATGATGACATTGTCCTTTGAAATCAAGCCATATCCCACAGTATAACCTTTACTGTCATCTCCAAAAGTGATACTTGGGCCAGCTCTCTCTTCAAACTCTGTGAGCAGGGTAGAATCACCAGTCATGTGTCTTGAACAACCACTATCCAAGTACCAAAGATTCCTTCTGTTTCCCTGCACACATCAAAATCAAATCAAGTTGATTTTGGTACCCAAGTTTCCTTGGGTCCTGCCTTGTTAGCTTTCTTCTTCTGTTTCTTAGGTCTTAACTCATTTGACTTAGGAATTTCAAATTCTTCCTTAGTCATTTGGGTTGGGCCTTTGAAACCACTAGATGCAACAGAATTATTATGCATGTTATGGCTAACAGGAAATGGCATGCTTGGTGCAAACATGTTATTCCAGTAAGGCATGCTAAATGGCATTTGAGGCATATTGTATGCAGCATAATATGGATTAGGTACAAATGGCATGTTAGCAAACTGTGCATTCATGTTCTGTGTAGGCATAGCATTAACAGGCATAGGAGGCATGGCATTCATGTTAGAGAATTGAGGCTGAACAGACATGGGAGTAGGCATGGCAGATTTGCAATTATCAGATAAATGATTTACACTACCACATTTGACACAGATTTTTCTAGGAGCATATTTGCCAGGTGTGTAGTTATTATGTTGTTAATCCCTACTTTACCATTCCTATTGTTTTTCCTTTTAGTCTCTGTTTTTACCTCTATCTTCTCAAGTCTGTCACTCAACTGTTTGACAGTCATGTGACCAACATTATCCTTCTTCCCTTTCTTGGCTTGACTTGACTCCCCTGAAACAAAGTTCTTGGAAACAGACTCATACTTTTCATTTAGCTTGGTTAATTTGGCTTTGCTAATGGGTTTGCTCACAGCCGACGGATTAGGATTTTTATCATTCGACGGATAACACATTTTGTTATCCGACGGATAGTCCTCATCATCCGTCGAGACATCTGTCAGCAATCCATCTACCAAAATAGGTTCTAGTTTCTCCTTATTCTTTTTCCAGGCTTCATCACAAAAGGACTCAATTCCTTGAACCTTGGTGATTTGAGCATGAACATCTCTGGATGTTTTCCATGCTTTAATCACCTCCTGTTCACGATCAAGCTGCTTCTTTAAAATTTCTTCCTTTTTCAAGGACTCAGTTAATTCCTCCTTAGCAATTCTACACTCAATTTTTAGTTTCTCAAACTCAACAAACTGAGACTCAAGCACATTATTCCTCTCACTCAAAAACAAGTTGTTTTCTTTAATTTTAGCATTTTCTTTAGTGAGGGACTTAAGTGTAACACGCAAATGATACAATTCTGTAGACATGTCATTTATTGCATCATTATACTCAGCTTTAAATAAATGTGCAAGGTTTGTAGTAATAACCTGATTGCTTGAGGAACTTGTCTCTGTTTCATCAGATTTGGCCATAAGGGCTAGATTGACATAGCTGACATCCTCATCTTCATCCAAACCATCAGCTGCCCAGTCATTCTCTTGTGTAATAAAAGCCCTTTCCTTCTGTTTGAGTAGATCAAAGTATTTTTGCTTATAATCCACAGACTCAAATCTCTTCTTACTGGAATCTGACTTTCTACACTCATTTGCAAAATGCCCTGCCAAGCCACATTTGAAACACTTGAATTTTGACTTATCCACCATGTTTCTATTTGGCTTGGCAGCTCCAAAGTTCTTCTTGAACTTGAGCTTGGCAAATCTTCTTGAAAGGAATGCTAGGTGCTCATCAATGTCCTCCATGTCATCTTGACTCAAAGAATCTTCACTCTCTGCAGCTAGCCCTTTACCCTTGCTTTCACAGGCCTTTGAAGTTGATTCCACAACTTCCATCTTCACTTCCTTCTCCTTTTCCAGTTCAGCCACTAGTGCAATGGATCCTCCTTTCTTCTTTCCTCTCTCCATTCTTTCATCCTGCTCTATTTCAAGCTCATAGGTCTTCAGAATGCCATTCAGTCTCTCCAAAGTAAACTCCTTATAATCTTGAGAGTTTCTCAATGAGACTGTCATTGGTTTCCATTCCTTTGGAAGAGATCTGAGAAATTTCAGATTGGAGTCTTTAGTCTGATAGACTCTTCCATGCAATTTAAGAGCATTTAGTAGCTTTTGGAATCTACTAAAAATGTCAGTGAGTGACTCACTTTCTTCATTGTAAAAATGCTCATATTGCTGAATCAGGAGCTGCATTTTATTATCTCTTACTTGCTCAGTACCATCACAGATTATCTGTATTGTGTCCCAAACTTCCTTGGCAGTCTTGCAATTAATGATGTTATCAAACATATCTGCATCAACACCATTGAACAGAATGTTCATGGCCTTTTTATCTTTCCTGACTTGTTCAAGATCAGGTTCAGACCATTCATGCCTTGGCTTTGGAACAGATGGTTCATTTCCTGTTGCAGCTCTCATTGGAATATGAGGGCCTCTTTTGATGCAGTCCACATAGGCCTCATCTTGAGAAAGCATATGAAGATGCATCTTTACCTTCCAATGATGGTAATTATCTTTATCAAGAAAAGGAATCTTGACTCCAACATCTTTCTTATTCATCTTGCTGTATTGTTTTGATCTTTAAATTCTTTGTAGATTAAGAGCCTGCTCTGATACCAATTGTTAGTCCCTTAACAATATAGCAAGAATTACAGAAGGGGGGTTGAATGGAATTCTTGAACTTTTTCTTGAAATAAAAATGTTCAACTCGATGATAGATATATTTGTTTTGATTAGCACTATGCGGAATATAAACTTTAATGAATCAAAACAAGAGTAATTAAAAACAAGAGTCTTTAAAAACTTTCTGGTGGATTTAAACAATTCCACCAGAGATATATTTAATATATCGAGAGGACTCTGTGTGCAGAAATGCTCACAGCTGCTTATACAAAATAGAACTACTAAGAACACAGGAAATGCTAAAGATAGTGCTTATAAAGATTTCTCTGTGTTTGTTTCTTAGCTCTCTTAGTTGTTTTTCTATTTGCTACTCTCTTGGTTTATATATTACCAAGATTACAAAGTCAAAAGAACTGAATAAATATAAAATCTAACAGTCTTGATCTTTGCTGCTTTTCGTCCTCTATTACCCAGTTAATGGGCTTCCACAGTGTGTTTGTATCCAACTCGACGGCTGTGTGTCAGCTTTCACTGTTCAACTGATGTTTGAATCTTGATATGATCATCCGTCGACTTTCAGATCATCCGTCGATGACTTACTTGATCATCCGTCGAAGCTTTATTAAGCATCCGTTGATAGCTATTTTGGCACTTGACTTCATTTCACTTATACAGAATTACAAGACATTGCTTATGTACAGTTAATCAACCTATTCTGCATATCTAGTTAAAGTCAACATGACTTATATACTACTACAGATTCTATACAAAGGTGCATACAACACTGTGCTATAAACTTATTATTACATAAGCTACTCACTCGATGGATAATAAGTTACTCATCCGTCGGGACTAAAACGAGTTATCCGTCGGGACTATAATTCTTATTCGTCGAGTGCTACATTATTTCACTAAGTAAAATTTACTTAGATGTTTTGTTTAGGTAATCATCAAGTACACAACATATTCACAACACTTACGAATCGGGAGCTTGGTCCTGTTCATCTTTTCTATCTGTTGTTGTGTGATGAAGAAGAAAGCAAGGGTGAGCAACAAGCCCACCGAAATAATATGTATAATAATTAACAATATATGAGCATTCTCATAGTACTCATGAAAGTCTTGGTCAAGAAGAAATGAACCAAGTTTGATATCTTAATGCGACGAAGTCGCAAAATATTCAGTATATATACTTATATACTTTTCAAAATCTTGGAAGTCCTCTTCCATGCCTAATATACACAGAGTTCCAGTTTATAACTGTATAAAATATCGTTGCAAGGTGATCTCATATATCTAACCTTGTCTCAACGTTTTTTGTGAAAATCTTTGTCATGCATAAGATAATCATTAACCAGATATAAGTTTAAAAGATGAAGTTACAAGATACTCCAATATACTTATATCTTTTCCAAATACTACTTGAACTACCACCGTTCAAGTTATAACCAGTTTCAAAAGTTCATCACACTGATGAGACTACAAGACAAGATTTGAATAGATTCAATCTTTGAATATCATTATAAATAATGAATTTACGAGGTACTTCATTAAGTCCCGATATATATATATACACTTATATATATATATACATTTCATACACTCCTTGAAAACCTCTGTTATGAAAATTATAAACAGAGTTGCAATATCCAATGAATTTGGAAAGGAGAAAACCTTGGCATAAATCTGATATCTTGCTGATCAGGCAAAGATACCAATAGGTAACCTTTTCTACTAGTAGATGAACGAATTCCCCACTGGTCATCACCCTGGCCACAATAGGACCTTATGCTGGACTGTCACTCAGCCACTTACGCATTTGATGGAATCCCACTGAGCCACTTACACTTTCATGGACGCCCACTGAGCCCATGTTGCTTATGCCGACTCAATAGATGGACTTACTTCCCGAACTTTGGGTAAGTAATCAATTCATTTATCAAAACAGCAACCTCGTTGCGAATATAAAATACACCACAGAGCCAGATCCCTCAGGTTTTGAGCGAATATTTAAATCCCCTTCGAAAGGAAGATCTTAATTATAAAAATGAGTTTTGGGATCCGCTCTAACTTTTAAAATCATTTCGAAGACTCGAAACATTTTTATGAATGTTTGGAGTACTGCTGATTTATTAAAATAAATCAGTCCCAATATATTAGAAAATATTTGAATATTATTATTTAAATAATATTCCCAAAAAGGATAACCTCTATAAAAATAATCGAAGTAGAAGTTTTAAAACTCATACTTGAAATAAATATTAAATAACCAAAGATATACTTATACGAAAGTACTATCTTTATTTGAATAATCAAAAGTAAGTTTGATTATTGAAACATTATTCTTTAACAAAATAAAGAATATTATTTAATAAAATAAGCGGAGTCATAAGCCCTCGAATGAATATTCAAAATAATATTCATTAATAAAATAAAGGGAGTCATAAGCCCTCGAATGAATATTCAAAATAATATTCATTAATAAAATAAAGGGAGTCATAAGCCCTCGAATGAATATTCAAAATAATATTCATTAATAAAATAAAGAGAGTCATAAGCCCTCGAATGAATATTCAAAATAATATTCATTAATAAAATAAAATAAAGTTATCGAATAAACCTTATTCGATTAATAGTTTTGAAAACTATATCAATATATATATATATAAATATATACATATATATATATATTATACTCATGAATATCGACTCCCGGTTTAGAAAAAATGTTCACCTTTGGGTCCCCTATATTAAGGGTATACGCAACTACTGCTTATCTCTAGCATAGGTATTATGCAACTATAAGCATTGAAATCAACAGATAGATAACCAGATTACGAAACAGACATGCATATATATACCATCTCAGCATGCTTCAATATATCGCAAAATTTTCTAATTAACCAACATGTATCTATCACAAGATAATGCATATACATATATACATCACCACAACAGTATAACAGGTAGAAAACTTGCCTGAGTGCTCCCGGATAGACTTAAGCTTAGAGTGAGTCCGATAACCTATGAACAACAACATAAGTTGGAATTAAACCCCGGTCGCTTAAGAAACTAGACTTTAACCAATTGAACCCTAACGTTCGCTTATGGTCACTCCTACGCTTAACGAATCACTTAAGTCATTCGAGTACCCTCGGCTCCACCATTTTTAATAAATTAACCATTAAGGGTTTTAAGGCGATTCTTTCGTGAGTACCTTACCAACTGCCTAATACACTTAACATAATTGTTTCATATCCCAATTAGTCATTTAAAGTCCTTAACCAAGGTTTCAAAGTAAGGCAAGGGGTAATGGTTCGTTCGCGAAACGCCGTTACTTAAAACGGTCGTTTCTCCTAAACCGTACATCGGATTCAAACGAACCACATATCAAAACGAAGCTCGTAATATGAACTATATAAAAATGACAATGGTAAGAATCTTACAGTGAGTTCATGGGTCCTGAAGTTAATAACAAAAACAGTCTAAGGTAAATCGGGCATTACGACGGCTATGTTTACGTGATTACCAAAGTTTAAACTACTCCAATCAACCACCAACCAACTCATAACCATCAATACAATAAAACTTCACCTAAACCATATCACATCAGTCCATAACCTCCAAGTTTTTCAACTCAAACAACCACAATCAAGACCTATGAACTATAATCAAGCTTTAATTACCAAAACACTTCCAAATCAAACCAAACTACTAATAATCACAATCTATGCTTCTCATTTCACAAAACCGACAATTAAACTTACTAACAAATAAAGTAAAGGATAGGGTTTGATTTTTATACATTCCTTGGGAGGTGTTAAGTTGCTAGAAATCCTTAGGTAGCCTCCTACAAGCTTGATCTTTCCAAAGAAATCAAGAACACAAAGTTAGGCTTTGAAGTTTCTCAAAGTCCGATTTAAAGAACTGTAAAAATGAGGGTCTTACCATACTTATTTGGATGAGACTTATGAACAAGAGTTGTAGTCCATCTCAATACCTTTCCAACGAGCTATAGAACACAACATTTGAGTGAGTATTGAAGGAGATATGGCAGTTTGAAGTTGCTGTGTTTATTTTGGCCGAGACGTTCTTCTTGCAAAGTCAACTCTTCTCTTTTTGATTTATGTTATTTGCTTGGTTGATTCTTCTTTTTGTCTTGAAATTTGTTTTAACCTTTTTACCATGGTTAATTTTGTATGGCCCAAAATCACCCAACAAACAAAACTCCTTTGTCATGCTTATGCAAGCAAGCTTGTGTCATGTGATGACATCATCATCCACTACCTTTTTGATTAATCCCTTAATTACTTGGCTAATGACCGCTGATCTGTTATACGGTTCGCTTATCTTTTATTTTCGTTTATCGTTTGAGGGATCATACCTGGGATCTTATTACTTAGGTTCCCCTAAACCTTTCTCAATATTTTATATTTCTTTTATGATCCTCTCTAAAAATCCTTGAATTTAAATCCTTTTTATCATGTTACCTTATACTCAATTCTTTCGGTATCTGGTGGATTTTCGGGAAAAATCAAAGTGTGCGGATTTGGATTCTGACGATCTTTACATACACTTATTTACTTTATGGAATACTAATACGATCTTAGAATTTCCATAATAGTACTCCTATATAGCGTGGTCTGATAATTTTCCTTAATCAACATCATCAGCAAAAGTTACTATTCATCCGTGCTTCAAAAATTCCAAAAATTGGGGTTATTACAGTCTCCCCTCCTTAAAAGGATTCCGTCCCGGAATCGGATAGAAAATGAATAGGGATGCTCTCTTAGCATTGCACTTTCTAACTCTCAAGTAAATTTTCCAACGTTGTGGTTCTACCATCAAACTCTGACTAGTTTGATAACCCTTCTCCTAAGCACTTGTTCCTTTTCAATCTATAACCCTTCCTGGTTGCTCCATATAGGTTACGGCTGTCTGGCATTCGAATTACACTTCCTTAACATTGATATGTGGAACACGTTATGAACTTGCTACATGTTCGGGGGTAGGGCTAGCTCATATGCTAATTTCCCAATACGTCTTAATATATCCAAGGGTCCAACAATTCGTGGGCTTAGCTTTCCTTTCTTTCCGAACCTTATCCATCCTTTCTAAGGGAATACCTATAACAACACTAGGTCCCCTACTTCCTATTCTTTGTCCTTTTGTGTCAAATCAACATACTTCGTGTGCCCATCTTGGTCTACTACCAGCCGTCCTCTGATTAAATCTATTATATCCTTGGTCCTTTGGACCACTGCTGGTCCGAGCATCTTGCGCTCTCCAACTTCATCCTATCATAAGGTAGATCGACATTGTCTTCCCTCAAGGATCTTATAAGGTGATACCTCGATACTGACATACGATCGATTATCATGGGAAAACTTAATCCGCGTTAAGTGATCATTCCAAATTCTTTCAAGTCTATTGCAACGACTCTCATCATAGCTTCTAGTATTATAGCTTTTGCTTCTCAATACCCATTTTTTTCCAGTTCGTAGTCGTTACTATCTTCCGTACATAATACTATCCTGGTTACACTTTTGCTCGTTAGTGTTCTATAACCTTTTAATAACCACGTCAACCTTAGTATCACGAACGTGTTAGAATCAGAATACCACCGTACTGATACTACTTCCTTTCTAGCTGCTTCTATCTTCGAAAGCTTGATCCATCATATAGAAGTAAAGGAATTTGTTGAGAGATCACTATGATCATGAACACTTATTATATCGCATAGTTAGTACAGAAGGTGGCCAGCCTTTAGTACTTGACAAGCAATTAAACAATAGATGGTATCCTACTAGGCTTCTATCACACAGATAGATAGTGTTATTCCTAGTGGACTAACAATGAGATTTACAGAAGGGGGGTTGAATGTAAATCTCAAAACTTTTTCAAGTTTTGAGCAGTTTTAAAGGCTTTGTGTTCAAGATAAACAAGTGTGTGAATTGCTTTAAGCTAATACAGACAGATATATATTCAAGCACTAATGTAAAGAACACAACAGACCTTAAAAACTTTTCTGGTTGATTGTTGTTCCACCAGAGATGGTATTTCAGAAAATCTGTGATTCTAGATGTTGATCACAGCTGCATCCTAGTACAAACTAGATAATTTTTCTCTCAAGATTTTTCTAAACAGCACTGGAAAAAATTCTTATCTAATTACTAGCTGCTACTTGGTTTATATATCACCAAGTTTACAAGTGAAGATAAAGATAAAAATACAATAATAAAATAAGTTCTCCACTTGTTTCTTCTCCATATCACTCAAGTACTTTGTTGACTATTGCCTCTTTGTACTAGAGTAGAACGGCTGCTTTTTCTGATGTTCCTGAAATTAGGCTTCCACATTTCAGTTATCTCTGTCAACCCATGTGCCTCTGTCTGCTGTTACAACTACCACTTATCAACTGTTATTTAACAGAACATCCGTTGAAGCCTTCATCCGTTGATGGCTTTATCCGTTGATGTGTTAGCAGTTGAAGCTCTATTCGTTGAAGCTTTAGAGACATCCGTTGAAGCTTTGTTTCTCATCCGTTGAAGGTCTTTAAGATATCCGTTGATACCACTTCATTTATACAAAATTACAAGGCATGAAATATTTACAATTGGCCTTCCTATTTGCATATCTTCTAGTAGTCAACATGACTTATATTTTCTCTCAACTTCTAAGAATTATATCTTAAATACAGAGACTGAAATGTGCTACAACACTAGACTTATTTCTAAGTAAAGCTGCACCATCAACGGATAGCCAAAGTGGTCTTATCCGTTGAGGCTACAAACACTAAACTTCTACTTAAGTGTTTTGTTAAACATATCATCAAACTAATGCACATATATTCCTAACAATCTCCCCCTATTTAGGTCTATAAGAATTGTAGACATAAATTCAGGGTTAACTTGATGATAACAAAACACTTAACAAATATATGAATTGAAACTAAGTAGAAATTTAAAAGTGCTGCAAAAGTGTATGTACTAGGAGGTAATTGAAGATTTACAGAATTTCCAAGGGTGCTCCTCTAGTCTGAGCAAATCATCTTTTTCTTCTTTGTTCCCTTGTTTTCTTTCCTAGCCCTTTGTCATTTTCCTCAATTTGGAGTTGGAGTTGTCTGTAGAATTCAGCTTCATCTTCATCACTGATATCCAACTTAGATTGCATTTCCTTGAGAGTTTCATTGCTGGCAATCTTGAGTTGGTCTTCAAGTCTGAAAAATCTTCTGACTCCTTTATCATCTCTAAATTCCATCAACCAATGAGGTGATTTGTGGATTGTAATTCCCCTTTCTTGAATGAGTAAAGTTCTGGGCAAAGCATTGGGCTCCCTCCAAGTTTTCCTTATGTTGGCAATCTTGTTGAGAATTTCAGTCTTGGTAGTCCTGGTAAAGCCAGAATCCTTTTGTATGGCTGAAAAGACTCTGATCAAGGTAGAGTAGCCTTCATTCAGAATCCTGTAGAGAGGCCATGTTCTTTCCCCAGCTCCTTTGTATCTGAACACCAATCTCTCTGGTAGCTGTCTGTAGGCAGCTATTCCCCTTACATCCTTCAGCTCATCCAGATAGAGTTCAATGTCTGAAATTTCTTTTATGTCACAGATGTGAACATAATCATCTTTAGAAATGGGTGGCTTAGGCTTAGGTTTTTGTTTTTGAGTGAATTTCTTAGAGGTTAGGGGAGGTGTAGATTTGGATTTTCTTTTCTGTTTCTTTGGTAGTGGAAGAGTGGTTAAAAAGGTAGGCAATTTGATGGTGTCCCAATCAATAGGTTCCTCTTTTGGGATGATTAGTTCACCATGGATGTTTATAGTGGGATCAGCAACACAAGGTTCAGGTATGGAAGGTAGTGGTTTAGATATTGATTTAGTTTCTTCAGTGTTATCTTCACTCCTTCTATGTGCCTTGGCCTTTCTTCTGTTTCCCTTCTGCCATTCCTCTCTTTCCTCCATACTCTCACCAAATATACTCCCAAAAACCTCATCTAGGTTTGCAATCTTGTCTTCACCCCTGACTTCAATTCCTTTCTCTCCTTCAACTTGACTTGACTTTAGCTGTTGTTCAAGCTTTGCTTGTGCTCTTTTATCAGCCTTGAGTTTTTCAGCTTCTTTCTTCAACCTTTTGGTTTCTTCCCTCTTGGCCTTTGGAAATTTGGGATGTCCTTGCATCACACAGATACTCTTTCCCTCTCTAAAGATAATGGCCATTTTCATTCTTTCAACTATGTCCTTGGTCTCCTTGTGCTTTTTGATGTTAGCACCCAAAACTTTGTCTTCATCAGGATTTGGAAGAGGAAAGTCCACTTCTTTCATCTGAGCAAAGTCTAGGGGGTTCTTTGTGGAGTCCTTGCTGGATCTAGTGTTGGGCTTGAGAACTATAGGTTTTAGATTCTTGAAAGAAGTCTCTCCAACCTTATTCCTCCTTTCTGGCTTGTGCTCCATAATGATTGGTTCAACCTTTGTGCTATGTTTCACAGATTTTGATGTATCTTGTGTTGAGCCAAACACTTGTTGCACCCTTTCATCAATTTTCCTCCTTTGCTCTTTCACTTGAATTTCAGCTGCTGCTAGCTGGATTAGGTCAATTCCATCAGGCTTTCCTTTGATTTGCATAATTGGAGAAGTAGTGATGGCAGGAACTAGCACTTTAGATATCTGGATTTTTGTAGATGGCTCTCCTTCCCCTTCCTTTTTTCTCTCCCCATTTTTGTTATCATCAAGGAGAGGGGTCAAGCCTTGTGCCTTTGCCAGCTGCATAAGTAGACTTGTTTGAGATTGTTGGTTGTGAAGAATGCTGGCCACAGAATTTTCAATAACTTGGACTCTGTCTTCTAACTTAGCCAGCCTCTTTTCAGTATTTGAATCCTTTTTCAATCTCAACAATAAGTCCTTCATTGTACCATAGGGCATGACTGAATCCAATTTTTCAGAATTGTAGGATTTCAAGTCAGCAATATCCTTCTTGAGTTCATCCACACTCAGATTCTGTCTGACTTGCTGCAACTTCATGAGATGCAGTGAGTCCAGGTGAGCTATAAGGATTGCCTTGGTACCAGCATGTGAAGTTTTCTGAATGGCCTGTTGGATAGTACTGATTTGTTTGACTAAGGAGACATTGAATTGCCCTGATGTAGACTCCTTTGTCAAGGCCCATTCAGGTAAATTTGGAATAGAACTAGGGCTTTCATCTCCCCCTAAGTTCATGCTTCCATCAAAAGAAACAGAGTCATCATCATCAAAATTTACTCCAAATTCCTCAGATGACTCACCAACTGTAGAAGGCATCTTGTTAATAGCAGCTTTATTCCTTTGAAGAGATTCTGTTGTATGTACTAGATGTAGTGTCTTTTCTGCCTCCTCATTGACCTGAGCAGCCAACAACTGATAGGCTGACACAGGATGAGTAAAAGTGTCAGCATCCAAGGAAATGTTATCAATTACAGCTTTGTAATGTTGCTGAAATTGTCTTTCCTTTTCAGCATCATCCACAATCATTGACTCACTAGCAATGGCTGGATCCACCCTTATATCTGCTGTACCTGCCTTTCTCTCTTTTTCTCTATATTCTTGCATCAGGGGCTCCCCCTGGCTCACACTCCTCACTTCCTCACCTTCTCCTACTAAGGTGGTACTCCTCTCACTTACTTTTGCCATGCTGGAAGAAATAGCATGCATATTTGAGCTCTCAATCTCTCCTTTTGCCTGGGTGCAATCCAGCCTCTCACTCAAATTGTCACTCCCTTCCCTCAGTCCTAAAAGTGATTGTACAGTAATCATGTCTTCTACACTTGGAATTATTTCAGTTGTGTGTGTAGAGACTATCAACGGATATGAAATAGCTGTTGAAGGTGACACTGATGGTATCAACGGATAACTGCTGTTAAGCTTATCCGTTGAAGAACAACCACTTGTCAACGGATGAGTGATATCCGTTGAAGAAGAAAAAGAAGTAGAAATTGAAAGTGATATAACTGTTGAATCTGTGTGGATTGATTTGAGTTTTTGTGACACAGATCCTTCAATTACATCTGAAAGAATTTGCGGGTGATCCAACAAATCATCTAAAAGATGATGATCACCTGTATTTGAGTGGGGCTCCTCCCTGAGTTGTAAAGAGGGAGAATCAGGAATTGATGGGAATAACATATCCACATCCAGAGATGGTGATGAAGTGTGTGGTGATTGATGTGTGTTAATTGTGAGAGAATGGGGCTGTGACTCCACATTTGTTGGAGCCACATCAAACTGAGTTTGAGAAGGCATAGATACAGATGGATGTATCTGTGCAGTGTGTGCACCCTGTGTAGAAGATTGGGTTCTAGCCCTCTTTCTTCTAATAAAAGCTTTTGTTGGTGAGTGTTTGGCTTCTGTGTCCCTCCCTCGTTTGATCTGTGTTCCTGGTTGGGAACTATTTTCAATAGTTACATCCTTTTGGGAGAATGCAGCTAGGGATGTGCTAGTAACCTTTTCAACCACCACAGCTTTTTGAGAAACTGTGGTTTAGCTAGCTTGGGAAACACTTATCTCTCCTTCCTTATCCTGGGGGTTTCTTTGATGTTCACCCCTCCCCTTACCACTCACACCCTGTTCACTCCCCTCAGGGTTAAGGGTAGGTGTTACAACTATTGTCTTTTGAGAAACAACAGAGGTGGTTTTCTTTGTCTTTGATTTTGAAAGTTTAGTTTTGGTGACCTTGGTAAGAATCTGTTGGGGCATTGTCACAGATTCCATGGGCACACTAGAAGATAAAGAAATAGAGGGGTTGGAAGAAGTAGGAGTTGTAGAAACAATTACCTCACTTACCTGAGGTGCATCCATGATTGGTAAATATACCAATGGTACACTGCTGTTGAGATCTATTCTCAATAAATCTGCAAGAACTCTTTTCTCTTGTGCCCAGCACTTGAGTTTGTTATTCTCATTGGTTATGACCAAACCTTCAGCAACATGGTTAGCCAATAACATAAAGAATCTAGCATAATAGATGTTATTAGGTCTATTAGCTTTGTTACCTAATCTAGTACCCAATTCTAGCATAACATAATTGCTAAAGTTAAAATACCTATCAGAAACAAGCATATAGAGCATATTAACAAGAGATGAAGTTATGGCATCAAAATTACTAATTTTCCCAGAGAAAACCTTGATAAAGGCATCCCCAAGAAAACTCCATTCTTTCCTAAGGCCTTTTCTTTAATACTCCCTAAACTAGCAGAGTTAAGAGAATAACCTATGGAATCTAACATGCTGGATACATCATTATCAGTGTGTGGTGTCATGGCATTGTTCTCAGGTAATTTAAAACATGCTAGTAAATCATCACAGTTAACACAGTGATTTTTACCTTTGAGAGTGAAAGAGATGGTCATATCTATGGAGTTGAACTCAGCAGTTGTCCAAATCTCCTCAACTACTTCACAGTAAATCGTTGGGGCTTCCAGCATTGCATAGCTAAGTTTACAGTTTTTGATGAGGTCCATCATTTTGTGATAATCTGAGTGGGCTTCATTCTTTGCTACCAAAGCTATGAAATTGTTCTTCTCATAGATGAACCCAGATTGAGACATAATTTTTACTACTGGTGCCATTGTTGTAAGTAGAAATTGCAGAGAATAACTTGAAGGTTTTGCAGAGAGTAAATGGTAAAAGCTTTGAAGTTTCAAGAAAGCGTAAAGTAAAAATGAAAAATCAGAAGGGCTTTTATACTTTCTCAAATTAAAAAGCATAAATAAAAGATTAAACAATAAATATATGTAAGTGAGTTTCAGCCGTTTAAGAATAAACTGTAAGTATTCTAAAAACTACCTTTAAAACAAATACATACAGCTGTATGTATGAGTATCAACGGTTAAGAAAATAGAATCAACGGCTGTAAGACACCTGAATCGACTGATGTGACATTTCAACGGATAAAGTAAATTGTCATCCGTTGAAAAGTACTACAGTTTTATCCGTTGACGGATAAAAATTCCAGAAATGTATATGTCTTTCAACGGATAATGAACATCCGTTGATGGAACAATTTTGACTTTCAACGGATAGGAAATACCCGTTGATGGAATAATCTGTGTTAAAAAGTCAAATTTGTTCTAGCAACTAATACATTTCAGGCTTCAAATCAAATTGCAATTAGGACATAAATTTTATGAGTAATTAAGCATACCTAGCTCACTTACCAATCTTGTGAATGTTGATTCATCAAGTGGCTTGGTAAATATGTCTGCAATTTGTTGTTCACTTGGAACAAAATGTAGTTCCACTGTACCATTCATGACATGCTCTCTGATGAAGTGGTACTTGATATCAATGTGCTTGGTCCTTGAGTGCTGCACAGGATTCTCTGTTATGGCTATGGCACTTGTGTTGTCACAAAAGATAGGAATTCTATCAACATGAAGTCCATAATCAAGGAGTTGATTCCTCATCCATAACACTTGAGAGCAGCAACTTCCATCAGCAATGTATTCAGCCTCAGCTATAGAAGTAGAGACTGAATTTTGCTTTTTGCTAAACCATGATACAAGCTTGTTTCCCAGGAATTGGCAGGAGCCTGTTGTACTTTTCCTGTCTATTTTGCAACCTGCATAGTCTGCATCTGAATAACCAATTAGATCAAAGCCAGATTCTCTAGGATACCAAATACCTAAATTTGGTGTACCCTTGAGATATCTGAAAATCCTCTTGATAGCAATTAAGTGAGACTCCCTAGGATCAGCTTGAAATCTAGCACACAGACATGTAGCAAACATTATATCTGGTCTACTAGCAGTTAAATATAAAAGTGAACCAACCATGCCTCTATAACTTGTAATGTCCACAGACCTTTCAGTCTTTTTTAATTCAAGTTTGGTGGCAGTGGCCATGGGAGTTTTTGCAGATGAACATTCCATTAAGTCAAACCTTTTTAGAAGATCATGAATATATTTAGTTTGACTAATGAAAATTTCATCACTAACTTGTTTAACTTGTAAACCAAGAAAATAGGTTAGTTCTCCCATCAGGCTCATTTCATACTTACTTTGCATTAGCTTAGCAAACTTTTTGCAAAGTTTATTATCTTTATAACCAAATATTATGTCATCTACATAAATTTGAACAAGTATACTAGAGCCATTAACATTCCTAAAGAAGAGAGTTTTATCAACAGTAGCTCTAGTGAAGTGATTCTCCAAAAGGAATTTTGATAGGGTTTCATACCAGGCTCTAGGTGCTTGCTTCAGTCCATAGAGTACTTTCAACAGATAATACACATAGTCTGGAAAATTTGGATCTTCAAACCCTGGAGGTTGACTTACATAGACTTCTTCCTCCAATTTCCCATTTAGAAATGCACTCTTGACATCCATTTGATAGACTTTGAAATTGGCATGGGCTGCATAGGCTAGAAAAATTCTGATGGCTTCAAGTCTTGCAACAGGAGCATATGTTTCATCAAAATCTATTCCCTCTTGTTGAGAATAACCTTTAGCAACCAATCTGGCTTTATTCCTTATGACAATGCCATTTTCATCCATCTTGTTTCTGAATACCCATTTTGTGTCAATAGGACTCTTGTTCTTTGGTTTGGGTACCAGCTTCCAAACTTTGTTTCTCTCAAATTGGTTCAGCTCTTCCTGCATAGCTAATATCCAATCTGGATCCAATAAAGCTTCTTCCACTTTCTTAGGTTCCTCCTGAGATAGAAAACTACTATACAGACATTCATCTTGAGTAGCTTTTCTTGTTTGCACTTTAGATGATGCATCACCAATGATCAGTTCAAAGGGATGATTCTTGGTCCATTTCCTTTGAGGTGGAAGATGTGCTCTAGATGAGGTGGCCTCAGTATTGTCATGATGTGAGACAGAGTGTTGATTAGTTGAAACTCCCCCTGAGTTGTTGGTTCTTTGCAGGGAATTTGGAGTTCTATCAACTGATGATGTAAATCGATTATCCGTTGATGAACTATGATCAACGGATGCTTCATTTTGTACTTCAACGGATGATGCACTATGTCTTTCAACGGATACTGCATTGCCTCTATCAACGGATGCAGAATTTTGTGCATTATCCAAGGGCATATTTTGAATCCCTTTTGAAGTGTCATCTCCATCAATCTCCTATTCACTATCATCACAATATATCTCAATGTTCTCAAATTTGAGTCTCTCATTGTGTCCCTCATATGTTAGTCCATCAATCTTTTTATCATCAAATACAACATGCACAGATTCCATAACAATGTTGGTTCTTAGATTGTAGACCCTATAAGATTTTCCAGCTGAGTAACCAACAAATATCCCTTCATCAGCCTTTGCATCAAACTTCCCTTTATGGTCAGATTGATTTCTCAGTATAAAGCATTTACATCCAAAGACATGAAGAAAGTTTAGAGTTGGTTTTCTTCTCTTGAATAACTGATAAGGAGTCATGCCTTTAGTTTGATTGATCAAAGAAATATTCTGAGTGTAGCAGGCACAATTAACAGCTTCAGCCCAGAAATATGTTGGTAACTTTGATTCTTCAAGCATTGTTCTGGCAGCCTCAATCAAAGATCTGTTCTTTCTTTCAACTACCCCATTTTGCTGAGGTGTTCTTGGAGCTGAGAACTCATGCATGATTCCATTTTCTTCACAGAACAGCCTTATTGACAAATTCTTGAACTCAGTTCCATTGTCACTCCTGATATTCCTAACCTTCAAGTCCGGATGATTATTGACTTGCCTGATGTGATTGATAATGATTTCACTTGCTTCATCCTTTGATCCAAGAAAATAGACCCATGAAAACTTTGAGAAATCATCTACAATCACTAAGCAATATCTTTTTCTTGCAATTGACAATACATTGACTGGTCCAAACAAATCCATATGTAGTAGCTATAATGGTTCATCAATTGTTGTTTCAAGCTTCTTTTTGAATGATGCTTTCCTTTGTTTGCCTTTCTGACAAGCATCACACAAACCATCTCTTGAGAATTCAACAAGAGGAATTCCTCTGACTAAGTCCTTTTTGACTAGATCATTCATTGTCTTGAAATTTAAATGGGATAGCTTCTTGTGCCATAGCCAACTTTCAACTGGACTTGCTTTGCTGAAGAGACAAGTAATAGATTCTGCATCTGTAGAGTTGAAGTCAGCTAAGTACACATTTCCTTTTCTAACTCCAGTTAGAATCACTTTGTTGTCTTTCTTACTGGTGACAACACAGACTTCTGAATTGAAGGAAATTGTATTCCCTCTATCACATAGTTGACTGATGCTCAGTAAGTTGTGCTTGAGACCATCAACTAATGCAACTTCATCAATGATGACATTCCCTGTTGAAATCAAGCCATATCCCATAGTAAACCCTTTGCTGTCATCTCCAAAGGTTATGCTAGGACCAGCTCTCTCCTTAAACTCAGTGAGCAGGAAGAAATCTCCTGTCATGTGCCTTGAACAGCCACTGTCCAAGTACCATAGATTTCTTCTTTTTCCCTGCACACCATAAAATCAATCAAGTTGATTTTGGTACCCAAGTTTCCTTGGGTCCATTCTTGTTAGCCTTTCTCCCAGACTTCATTCATCCTGCATCTTTAGACTTAGGTAACTTTGAGTCAACCTTGATCTTAGATGTAGTTGGTTGAGGTGTAGGGTTAGTCACAGAATCATTTAGCACATTTGGAATTTGATAAGGCATGGATTGTGCAAGCATGTTATTCCATATTGGCATATTGTATGGCATTTGAGGCATACTAAATGCAGCAAGATAAGGATTGTTAAAATATGGCATGTTTGCAAAATGTGCATAAGGATTCTGTTGAGACATAACAGGCATAGCATGCAGAGGTGATGCAGACATATTAGGCATGGAAGAGGGCACATGTATGGGAGTTTTCTTAATAGATTTGCAATTAGCAGATAGATGATTAACACTACTACAATGTACACAGCTTTTTCTAGGAGCATACTTATCAGGTGTGTAATTGTTATGTTTGTTAACACCTACCTTCCCATTTCTATTAGATTTCCTTTTAGTTTCCTTTTTATCCTCAACCACTTTGAGCCTATTCTTTAACTGTTCTAAGGTCATGTGTCCTATATTCACCTTACTGAAATCTTTGGATGTGCTTGCTTCTTCTTTGACAAAGTTCTTGGAAGTTGAACCAAACTTTTTGTTGAGTTTCTTTAGATTTTCACTTTTAGAAACATCTGCCTATTTTAATTGAGGAACCTTCAACGGATGCTCCTTTTCTTCCTTCAACGGATAACTTTCATCATCCGTTGATTCCACATCCGTTGACAGCCCATCAATTAATTCCAGTTTCTTTTTGTTTTTATCCCAGGCAGTCTCACAGAATGATTCAATTCCTTGGACCTTGGAAATTTGAGCACTAACATCCCTAGATGTCTTCCAGGCTTTAATCACCTCTTGCTCTCTCTCTAATTGATTGGAAAGTATTTCTACTTTCTTGACAGATTCAGCTAGTTCATTTTCAACAGATATACAATGTAGCTTAGTTTTCTCTAGGTCAATCAACTTATCTTCTAACACAGCATTTCTATTACTTAAAAACAGATTGTTCTCTTTAATCCTACTATTTTCTTTAGCAAGAGATTTAAGAGACACACGCAAATGATACAATTCAGTAGACATGTCATTAAAAGCATCATTGCACTCTTCTTTAGTAAGCTGTGTTAAATCAGTAGTGATTACCTGGTTGCTTGATGAACTAACTTCATTTTCCTCAGAATCAGCCATGAGAGCCAAGTTGACATATTCCACATCTTCATCCTCTTCTTCTCCATCAGCTGCCCAATCTTTTTCTTGAGTAATGAAAGCCCTCTCCTTTTGCTTGAGCAGATCAAAATATTTCTTTTTGTAATCTACTTGGTCAAATTTCTTCTTTTCAGAAGTTGGCTTTCTGCACTCACTTGCAAAGTGTCCACTTATACCACAATTGAAACACTTGAACTTGGATGTGTCCACCATGTTCTTATGAGGTTTAGTGGCTCTAGTGTTTTTCCTAAATTTCATCTTTGCAAATCTCCTGGACAGAAATGCAAGATGCTCATCAATACCATCAGAGTCATCTTGGCTGGAGTTGTCTTCATTCTCAGCAACTTGCTCCTTACCCTTGCTTGATTCTGATTTGCTTGTGCCATCTTTGGAGTTTGATGTAGATCTCACAGTTTCTTGTCTGCATTCTTTCTCATTTTCAGCTACCAAGGCAACTGAACCTCCTTTCTTTCTTCCCTTCTCCAATACCTCATCCTGTTCCAGCTCTAGTTCATAAGTCTCTAAGATTCCATATAATCTTTCAAGAGTGAAGTCCTTATAATCTTGAGAGTTTCTCAAGGAGACAGTCATGGGTTTCCATTCCTTTGGCAAGGATCTTAAAAATTTAAGATTTGAATCCTTCACCTGGTACACTCTACCATACAGCTTCAGTCCATTCAACAGCTTTTGGAATCTATTGAATGTGTCATTTAAAGATTCATTTTCTTCAAAATGAAAATACTCATACTGTTGAATGAGAAGCTGCATTTTGTTTTCTTTTACTTATTCTGTACCTTCACACAGTAGCTGAACTGTGTCCCAAACCTCTTTGGCAGTTGTGCAATTTATCACATTATCAAACATATCCTTGTCAAGACCATTAAACAAAATGTTCATAGCCTTCTTATCCTTGTGGACTTCTTCTGTGTCTTCCATTGTCCATTCTGCTCTAGGTTTTGGAATGGATTGACCAACAGCAATTGTGGCCGTAGCAACTGTGGCTACTTTGTGGGGAATGTGAGGACCATTCTCAATGCAGTTTACATAACCTTCATCTTGGGAGAGTAGATGAAGGTGCATTTTCACCTTCCAATGGTGATAACTGTCTTTGTCAAGAACTGGGATTTTTACTCCAATATCCTTCTTACTCATCTTTATTAGTTTCCAAGATCTTTAAACTCTTTGTGTGTCAAGAGCTTGCTCCGATACCAATTGTTATTCCTAGTGGACTAACAATGAGATTTACAGAAGGGGGTTAAATGTAAATCTCAAAACTTTTTCAAGTTTTGAGCAGTTTTAAAGGCTTTGTGTTCAAGATAAACAAGTGTGTGAATTGCTTTAAGCTAATACAGACAGATATATATTCAAGCACTAATGTAAAGAACACAACAGACCTTAAAAACTTTTCTGGTGGATTGTTGTTCCACCAGAGATGGTATTTCAGAAAATCTGTGATTCTAGATGTTGATCACAACTGCATCCTAGTACAAACTAGATAATTTTTCTCTCAAGATTTTTCTAAACAGCACTGGAAAAAATTCTTATCTAATTACTAGCTGCTACTTGGTTTATATATCACCAAGTTTACAAGTGAAGACAAAGATAAAAATACAATAATAAAATAAGTTCTCCACTTGTTTCTTCTCCATATCACTCAAGTACTTTGTTGACTATTGCCTCTTTGTACTAGAGTAGAACGGCTGCTTTTTCTGATGTTCCTGAAATTAGGCTTCCACATTTCAGTTATCTCTGTCAACCCATGTGCCTCTGTCTGCTATTACAACTACCACTTATCAACTGCTATTTAACAGAACATCCGTTGAAGCCTTCATCCGTTGATGGCTTTATCCGTTGATGTGTTAGCAGTTGAAGCTCTATCCGTTGAAGCTTTAGAGACATCCGTTGAAGCTTTGTTTCTCATCCGTTGAAGGTCTTTAAGATATCCGTTGATACCACTTCATTTATACAAAATTACAAGGCATGAAATATTTACAATTGGCCTTCCTATTTGCATATCTTCTAGTAGTCAACATGACTTATATTTTCTCTCAACTTCTAAGAATTATATCTTAAATACAGAGACTGAAATGTGCTACAACACTAGACTTATTTCTAAGTAAAGCTGCACCATCAACGGATAGCCAAAGTGGTCTTATCCGTTGAGGCTACAAACACTAAACTTCTACTTAAGTGTTTTATTAAACATATCATCAAACTAATGCACATATATTCCTAACAGATAGTCATTCGGCAATACCTCCCCTTCTGGAAGGGTTGTTCTTCTCATCTTACATGAAATGAAAAGGAGAGAAAAGAACGAATTGAAGAGAATTGTATATATATTAAAATATATACCGCCACAAAATATCTGGCTTGAAATCTACCTCTGAACTATAGAGGTTTATCATAGGAGAACAAAACATATATGTATATAAATCAACATTAAGCATTATAGCATCGTATTTCACATGCCAAATTATTTTTGATATTCCGTCCATCATTCTATGGACCCATGCTCTTCCTCGAGCTTATACACAATCACCTTTGAAACTCCCTTGACATCGAAAATCGAATCTGGGATTTCATTCTAGACATCATCGTTATTAGAATTCTATGCTTGCACCGCAACCTTCTTCGTAATAATACGACTCTCTATTCCTAAGAAGGAATAAATATTCAATAGGTAGATAATTGACTTGATTAGTCTATCAATAATAACTTATACATCACCACGAACCGATTAGTGGTACTCAATCTCAACATCCATTCTAATACAACTCTTACGGTTGTAATCGACTCATTACTCGCAGAATCATTGCTGCATTACTATGGTCCATCGCTGGCCCACTGTAGTCATTCGTTTTCCTTGGATCTTAATAGTTAACCATACGGAGTCCATACCTGTCGTATCAAATTCTTCTAAGGAGTTAACATAATCACCATTCATAATTTATGAAGAACACTCCAGATCCTGACGTACTTTCATGACATGAAGCAGATAAAATTGCAGAAGAGTTTCAATCAAAGCAACGATAGCAGGTTAATACCATTCCTAATCATATGTCCTCAATAAGAGACTGGAAACTCAAGGGTTCATTTAGTTCTTTCATAATATGGCCCTGGCTTATCTCAAGATATGACCTTCTAAGATAGATAGCCCTCTTACGGCGGTTGCATAAATTAAATCTTTACCAAACTACTATTATGGTTGAGTATCGCACAATCATCAGAAGGAATGTCAATCCTTCATACCATAATACAACCTTCACGGCTTTAACCATCATCGCTGTATTCCTTTGGCACGAGCGCCTATAATTGTCCTCTTTTAGTTAAAGTATCGGCCACCTCTTTGGTCTTTCCTGATAGTAAAATTTCCTTATAATCAATGTCTTTTAAATAATCTTCAACTAAATTTTTCTACCTCATTTCCAATCACTACTTGCGTGCAAATGCTCTTCCTTACGCTTTGGTGAAAAAATATATCACCATTTTTCCATAAGTTATTACCTCGGTCTTTTAGAGGTTAACATTGTCACAACTGACTCTCGATCATACTTAGGGTGTCTCTTATCTTGGGTCCTACATGTTTTCACCAATCTCGACCTTCATTGGGTCGATCTATACTTTCTTATGGTTCAACACGTGCCCACCTGGCATCATTATAATTATGTCATATTTCCTTTATCAAAATTTCTATTCTTGAGAACTTTGAATATTACTTTTTTTCCTTGTAAAACCTCTTAGGTTATTCTTGAATCGTTCCTCCTGTATTCCCTAGATACAGGGCATATCAAAATACCATTTACTAATACCAGAATCATTGTCTATATACTTCTGAAAAATTTTTCCACTGATCCTTAAAGGTTGTTGTTACCTTAATCCTTTCCAATTCATACTGTCAAACTCATACTATCCCTATTAAGGGTGAAATGCCAACCTTTATGCATTCCCCTAGGATTCATTTTAAGTTACCGATGTTCTATCCTTAATTCCACCTTTAGAAAAAGTACATGCATCCTTCCATAGATAAATCAAGTCATATATCCTTGATAGATTATCTTATTTAATCATTCCCATCTCGATAGTCTATACCAAATTTCACAATAATATCCTTATTCAAAATGAGGTCAACCAATATGGCCTTCAAAAGATAACAACGGTTATCCGCTTTTCTTGCCTAATTTAGTAATGATAACAGGGATGTTCTAGAAGATATTGGTCGTGTTTAACGTGAACTTCTTCTTAATAAATCCTTATTTTCTTTTGTTGTTTATCTCAACAGTCATCTCAATGTTGGGATATCTTTCATACCCGGCGTCTCCCTTTCTGGAATTCATGCCCCCGGTCTTACACTTCACTTTCTTGAAGGTCACTTCCTTCATCCAATTTTCTTAATTTCTTAATTTCTTGTCTCCTCAGTCTATCCCGTCTCATTATTTATCCTTCGAACTATCTCAAGGTTTCCCCGAATCCTTCCAACTTGAAGGGGTACAACATATATATCTCTTATGCCTTCAACCATCAACTTTAACTCATGGTAAATCATCCTCATCCTGACGATCATATACTTTTCTATTTCTATTACTACGAGTCTTTAGGGTTTCCTCATACCCAACTCCCTTATCATTCCTCAAACTCTATTGCCTTTATATTCCTTTCCACTTCAGTTTCTTTTTATTTTCCTTTCCCTTATCATTATTTCATGAACCCACTAATCATTGACTTCAAACATCACATCGTTCTGGGATTCTTGTCATCAGAACGAATCTTGACAACATTTACAACTTAGCTTCATAATTCATCATACTCGTCCGCCTTTGTTCTGGCTCTAAAGCTTTTACACTATCTCCATAACCTTGGGAATTACTTTCCCGAAAACAATTGATTGAACTTTAATCAGTTTATTCTAACCTCTGGCTCCGTGCCTTTCTTGGCCTTTCACCAGCGGGTGGTCTCTCTCTTAGGAGGGTAAGTGACAAAAATAGTCTTTTGCGCTTCATCAATCATTTAGAATATAAAATCATTTCTCTATTTCCTTTGTCCAGGCTCTTGCCTCGGCTAGGTCAGCTTGTTCCTTGGAACTCTGAGAGCTTAGTGACTTAAAGGTCCTGAAAGAATTTCCCACTGCATTGTTTCCTCAGGGTGGTGTTTGGGAATAAAAGTATAATTTTTGTTTAGGCAGGTCCATGAATTGCCCCATAGGAGTACCATCCCGGTTCTCCCTATCTTGCTCGACTTTTGTTTTCTTAGTATGAAATGTTTCATCCTTCTCCCACAATCAGGGTTATCTTATACGTTAAAATCCTTGTTTTCCATTTCATTATGTTAAGGGTTCTTCAATCTTGATGTCAACCTCCCTGACTATCACGTTCAGGGTTTGCTCTAAATCTTATTCCTCAAACTAGCTTTCATCTAAGATCTCATCTTTAAGCTCTTGAACATTTGGAACCCAAATTTTGTAGGAATACCTCATTATTCCCTTATCATCTTTCTCGGTATTAATCTTTTATCTAATTGTTGGCTCTCTGCCTTCATTCATCACTTCTTCTGGCACAATATGTTCTTTTCCGATAATTTGAACTGTATTGCAATCTCAAACAGCTTTTCGGTATCGGCTCCGGTTACCTTCACTTCTATTTCCATTTTCTCAAAATCTCTTATAAACTCTCCAAAAGACATTATCATCTTGAGTCTCTCCTTTTTACTAAGGGCATCAGCCACCACATTGGCTTTCCCCGAATGATAAAGAATCTCCCAATCATAATTCTTGATTAGCTCTAACCGCCTCCTCTGGCGTATGTTGAGCTCTTTCTACGTAAAAATGTACTAGAGCTCCTATGGTTTGTGAATCTCGCACTTCTCTCCATACAAGTAGTGCCTCAAATCTTTAGGGCAAAACTATTGCCACGAGCCCAAGCTCATGGGTGGGGATATCGAATTTTATATTCCCTTAATTGTCTTGACGCGTACGCGATTACCTTGTTATGCTGTATAAGAAGCACCCTAATTCTTATGCGAAGCGTCATTACAATTCACAAAATCTCCTTTTTCCATCCGGCAATGCCAACATAGGAGCCGTCACCAACCTTTGCTTTGGTTCTTAAAAGCTATTCTTGCATTTCTCTGTCCATTCAAACTTCTCCGTCTTACGAGTAAGCCACGTTAAAGGGGCTACTATCTTTACAAACTTGAACGAACCTCTGGTAGTGACCGGCCAATCCTACCTCTGGTAGTTTCCCTAACCATGGTTATCAATTCCTCAGCGATCATCTCTTCAGTCTTGTTAGGATCCTCCACGAGATCCTTCTCAACAACAATCCCTTCTGGGACAACATCCTCAACCGCTACATCCTCAATATGAATATCATTCGGTCCCTCATTAGGGTGTTCCATTGGATCCACAATCTGATCCCCAATCAGTAATAAAACATCATCGCGTTGTTGCTCCTCAACCTCAGGGTTCGGAGTCCCGCTACCATATACGATAACGAACTACGCTTCTATCACGATATTTATAAGGGTTCCCATAAGGGTTTTAACTGTCAGTACTACGTTAGGTAGCCCGACTATGAACTTGGCAAGAGTTCTTATTATCTTAGTGAACTTATTATCTTAACGTCACATCATCTCTGAGGTTTATAATGCTTAGCTCTGATACCATTTTTGTAACACCCCCAAATCCGGGGTCGGGGATCCGGGTTGTCACGAGTTCCATTTCCCTTAATAACACTTAATCTTAATAAACAACCAACTACTACATACTGTGACCCCACAATATATACACACACCACAAGTTATAGTCTCAGAGATGAATACCAAAAAAATAATACAAGTCACTTTATTCCACAATTATATGCCATTACACCTTAAAAGGGTTTCTGGATAAATTTACATTTCCTTGCCATTACTACAATTCATAAATATACATAAGTCTGGTACATCAAAAGTTGAAAGCCTAGCCTATTGGTAGATCCTACCTCGGCTATAACGGCATCAACGCCTATAGGAAACTGCGGAACGTTTCCTAACCGCTTACGAATCGGGAGCTTGGTCTTGTTCATCTTTTCTATCTGTTGTTGTGTGATGAAGAAGAAAGCAAGGGTGAGCAACAAGCTCACCGAAATAATATGTATAATAATTAACAATATATGAGCATTCTCATAGTACTCATGAAAGTCTTGGTCAAGAAGAAATGAACCAAGTTTGATATCTTAATGCGACGAAGTCGCAAAATATTCAGTATATATACTTATATACTTTTCAAAATCTTGGAAGTCCTTTTCCATGCCTAATATACACAGAGTTCCAGTTTATAACTGTATAAAAATATCGTTGCAAGGTGATCTCATATATCTAACCTTGTCTCAACATTTTTTGTGAAAATCTTTGTCATGCATAAGATAATCATTAACCAGATATAAGTTTAAAAGATGAAGTTACAAGATACTCTAATATACTTATATCTTTTCCAAATACTACTTGAACTACCACCGTTCAAGTTATAACCAGTTTCAAAAGTTCATCACACTGATGAGACTACAAGACAAGATTTGAATAGATTCAATCTTTGAATATCATTATAAATAATGAAGTTACGAGGTACTTCATTAAGTCCCGATATATATATACACTTATATATATATATATATACATTTCATACACTCCTTGCAAACCTCTGTTATAAAAATTATAAACAGAGTTGCAATATCCAATGAATTTGGAAAGGAGAAAACCTTGGCATAAACCTGATATCTTGCTGATCAGGCAAAGATACCAATAAGTAACCTTTTCTACTAGTAGATGGACGAATTCCCCACTGGTCATCACCCTGGCCGCAATAGGACCTTATGTTGGACTGCCACTCAGCCACTTACGCATTTGATGGACTCCCACTGAGCCACTTACACTTTCATGGACGCCCACTGAGCCCATGTTGCTTATGTCGACTCAATAGATGGACTTACTTCCCAAACTTTGGGTAAGTAATCAATTCATTTATCAAAACAGCAACCTCGTTGCGAATATACAATACACCACAGAGCCAGATCCCTCAGGTTTTGAGCGAATATTTGAATCTCCTTCGAAAGGAAGATCTTAAATATAAAATGAGTTTTGGATTCGCTCTAACTTTTAAAATCATTTCGAAGACTCGAAACATTTTTAAGAATGTTTGGAGTATTGCTGATTTATTAAAATAAATCAGTCCCAATATATTAGAAAATATTTGAATATTATTATCTAAATAATATTCCCAAAAAGGATAATCTCTATAAAAATAATTGAAGTAGAAGTGTTAAAACTCATACTTGAAATGAATATTAAATAACCAAAGATATACTTATACGAAAGTACTATCTTTATTTGAATAATCAAAAGTAAGTTTGATTATCAAAACATTATTCTTTAACAAAATAAAGAATATTATTTAATAAAATAAGCGGAGTCATAAGCCCTCGAATGAATATTCAAAATAATATTCATTAATAAAATAAAGGGAGTGATAAGCCCTCGAATGAATATTCAAAATAATATTCATTAATAAAATAAAGGGAGTCATAAGCCCTCGAATGAATATTCAAAATAATATTCATTAATAAAATAAAGGGAGTCATAAGCCCTCGAATGAATATTCAAAATAATATTCATTAATAAAATAAAATAAAGTTATCGAATAAACCTTATTCGATTAATAGTTTTGAAAACTATATCAATATATATATATAAAAATATATATATATATATATTATACTCGGGAACATCGACTCTCGGTTTAGAAAAAATGTTCACCTTTGGGTCCCCTATACTAAGGGTATACGCAACTACTGCTTATCTCTAGCATAGGTATTATGCAACTATAAACATTGAAATCAACAGATAGATAACCAGATTACGAAACAGACATGCATATATATACCATCTCAGCATGCTTCAATATATCGCAAAATTTGCTAATTAACCAACATGCATCTATCACAATATAATGCATATACATATATACATCACCAGAACAGTATAACAGGTAGAAAACTTGCCTGAGTGCTCCCGGATAGACTTAAGCTTAGAGTGGGTCCGATAACCTATGAACAACAACATAAGTTGGAATTAAACCCCGGTCGCTTAAGAAACTAGACTTTAACCAATTGAACCCTAACGTTCGCTTATGGTCACTCCTACGCTTAACGAATCACCTAAGTCGTTCGAGTACCCTCGGCTCCACCATTTTTAATAAATTAACCATTAAGGGTTTTAAGGCGATTCTTTCGCGAGTACCTTACCAACTGCCTAATCCACTTAACATAATTGTTTCATATCCCAATTATTCATTTAAAGTCCTTAACCAAGGTTTCAAAGTAAGGCGAGGGGTAATGGTTCGTTCACGAAACGCCGTTACTTAAAACGGTCGTTTCTCCTAAACCGTACATCGGATTCAAACGAACCACATATCAAAACGAAGCTCGTAATATGAACTATATAAAAATGACAATGGTAAGAATCTTACAGTGAGTTCACGGGTTCTAAAGTTAATAACAAAAACAGTCTAAGTAAATCGGGCATTACGACGGCTATGTTTACGCGATTACCAAAGTTTAAACTACTCCAATCAACCACCAACCAACTCATAACCATCAATACAATAAAACTTCACCTAAACCATATCACATCAGTCCATAACCTCCAAGTTTTTCAACTCAAACAACCACAATCAAGACCTATGAACTATAATCAAGCTTTAATTACCAAAACACTTCCAAATCAAACCAAACTACTAATAATCACAATCTATGCTTCTCATTTCACAAAACCGACAATTAAACTTACTAACAAAAAAAGTAAAGGATAGGGTTTGATTTTTATACATTCCTTGGGAGGTGTTAAGTTGCTAGGAATCCTTAGGAAGCCTCCTACAAGCTTGATCTTTCCAAAGAAATCAAGAACACAAAGTTAGGCTTTGAAGTTTCTAAAAGTCCGATTTAAAGAACTGTAAAAATGAGGGTCTTACCATACTTATTTGGACGAGACTTATGAACAAGAGTTGTAGTCCATCTCAATACCTTTCCAACGAGCTATAGAACACAACATTTGAGTGAGTATTGAAGGAGATATGGCAGTTTGAAGTTGCTGTGTTTATTTTGGCCGAGACGTTCTTCTTGCAAAGTCAACTCTTCTCTTTTTGATTTATGTTATTTACTTGGTTGATTCTTCTTTTTGTCTTGAAATTTGTTTTAACCTTTTTACCATGGTTAATTTTGTATGGCCCAAAATCACCCAACAAACAAAACTCCTTTGTCATGCTTATGCAAGCAAGCTTGTGTCATGTGATGACATCATCATCCACTACCTTTTTGATTAATCCCTTAATTACTTGGCTAATGACCGCTGATCTGTTATACGGTTCGCTTATCTTTTGTTTTCGTTTATCGTTTGAGGGATCATACCTGGGATCTTATTACTTAGTTTCCCCTAAACCTTTCTCAATATTTTATATTCCTTTTATGATCCTCTCTAAAAATCCTTGAATTTAAATCCTTTTTATCATGTTACCTTATACTCAATTCTTTCGGTATCTGGTGGATTTTCGGGAAAAATCAAAGTGTGCGGATTTGGATTCTGACGATCTTTACATACACTTATTTACTTTATGGAATACTAATACGATCTTAGAATTTCCATAACAGTACTCCTATATAGCGTGGTCTGATAATTTTCCTTAATCAGCATCATTAGCAAAAGTTACTATTCATCCGTGCTACAAAAATTCCAAAAATTGGGGTTATTACAATAAGTGCATAATCCGAATTTAACCTAAACCAGTCCCTGTAGAAACGAATCTAATTTATATCTTATACTACTTGCGAACGCGTATACTTGCGTGTAATTTTAGCGCGTATTTTCGCCCTAACAGATACAACCTGAGGGTTTTGTCGATCCAAAGTTTGCTAATATGGTCTATAAGTTGCATCTATTTATTTATAGATTGAATCAAGCCTCAAGGAGATGGAATATTTATTTTGTTGAACAATCAGAAAGTTTGGCTTTATTCAAAATGAAGATGAACCGTGTGTTTACAAGAAGGTTAGTGGGAGCCATGTGACATTCCTATTATTATATGTATATGACATATAACAGATATAGAATGACATACCTTCTCTACAGGCTGTTGAGACATGGTTGAGAAATAGTTTCTCGATGAAAGATTTAGGCGATGCTATCTATATATTAGGGATCAAGATCCCAAGAGATAGATTGAAGAGATTAATCGACATAGTCGGAGTACATATATTGATAAAGTATTGCATCATTTTAGAATGCAGAAGACAAAGAAATTATATGTTTCGATGTCTTATGGGATAGTGATCTCAAAAGATAATTGCCCCCTAAATCATTAGATGATAAGGGCCGTTTGAGAAAGTTCCATATGCTTCAGCAATTGGATCTATAATGTGTACAATGATATGTATTTATTCTGATATTTCGTATGCTTTGATCATGACGAGCAGATACCAGTCTAATCCAGGTGAGGGTCACTGGGTAGTTTTCAAGAATATTCTTAAGTACTTAAAGAGGACTAAAGATTTATTTTTGGTGTATGGAGAAAATAGGGAACTAGTTGTAAAGGGTTACACTGATACTAGTTTCTGAACCTAATTTTTGGACAGACAAGGATGATTATGTGTTTATGTCTATTTTGTGTTTTGTCTAAATATAAGTGATGTTATCTGGAATAGTTCACAGAAAAAACATTAAAAATTCTATAATGGAAACCGAATATATTGATGCTTTCGAAACAGCCAATGAGACTGTTTAGGCATGTCCGTAGGCGATATCACCTTATTAATGAGATTAATGATCAAGGAGATATAAATGTAAAGTACATAGTAATGATAATGTTGCAGACCCACAGAATAAGGCTTTGTCGCAGGCAAAGCACAATGGTCATACTAGTTCCGTGAGTATTAGATACATGGGTGATTGGCTCTAGTGCAAGTGGAAGATTGTTAGTGTTTTGTGCCCTAGAGACAACACTATGATGTTTTAGTTTAAGACATTTGGATTATTAATATTTATGTTCTATCGATTATTCCTTTTATAATTTATTAATTCTTTATTTACTGTGATATAAATGTTAGATTAATAAATATCCTTGGAATATAATATGCAATTCTTTATCTCTAAGTACGTGACTTAGAAATGAGATTATGAAAATAGTATCAATATTCCTAAAGGCCCCTAGTCGAATATTATTATATGGGACAATAATAATGCATTAAGACTAGTATGTTCGTTGACTGATGATCACATCTCATTGATCATAGGTATGGTGATACTAAAGTCAAAACATAGGCACATATATTAGATACATGGTATTGGATTGACCCATTGTGAGATACTACATGTTTATAGTGTCATAAGTTATTCTCACAGTGATAATGATGTAATTGTCCTTAGACTTGAAGTCATTATATTTCTATACGAGAATTAATATACTTTGATTCCATTAAAAGTTATCCTTGACCGGGTAATGATAAAAGTGGACATTGGATATATTATGAATCGTATGAGAAATATGAATGATCCAGATGAGATTTAACCCTCTTATTTTAGGAGTGATATTATTGGCATCTTGTGCGCGCTAGACTATGAGGATGACATAACATGCCTCTAGTTTAATGTATAATAGGTTAAAGAGATTGAATTATATTGTACATTATCACGAAAGATTTAATCGAATCACCGGTTTAATTATTATTACTTGGATAAAAATGATGTATTACTAGATGCCGCTCATTGTTTATAATTTTAATATGAGATATTAAAATTATTGCCAACGTAATAATAACCTACAGGGTCACACACAAAGAACGCTTGAAGGAGAAATAATTTAAATTGAATAAGTAAGTTGTTTTGTTTATGATATTAATTAAATATGACTTAATTAATTAAATAAATAAAATAGAGAAATTACCTAAACTAATTCCGAAATAAATTATTAATTAATTAAGTGTGACTTAATTAAATAATAAATTGGGATTTCAGATTAGTATAAATTATAATTAAAAAAATCATTTTTCTCTCTATATAAACTCTTAGAGGGCAGATTTATATATAAGGATACATGGTTTACAAAACCCTAGCCGTTCAAGGAGAAAGAGGAATAAATGGAGTTTTCGGGTGTTAGTACATATCAATCCTTCAAGAAAAGCGTTCGTGTGGATACCATAGATCGCGAGAGCGGGATACGTGGTGATTCAACAAGGTTTGGAACTCCATTAATGAACTCTTAAAACTTCTTTAATCTAAAGATTCTTACTATGAATTAAATTATCTTTTTTCGCATGGATCCTGAGCAGGGGTTCGTGTTGTGGATATGTTGTGAACTTGATGATTTCATTAACAAAACGCCTTGGTAGATTTAACTTAGTGAAAAATGTAGCACTCGACGGATAAGCAAATATAGTCCCGACGGATGACTCATTATAGTCCCGATGGATGACTCATTATAGTCCCGACGGATAATGAACTGTTATCCATCGAGTGAGTAGCTTATGTAATAATAAGTCTGTAGCACATTTCTGCATACATCTTTGTATGAATTCTGTAGTAGCATATAAATCATGTTGACTTTAATTAGATATGCAGAATAGGTTGATTAATTGTACATAGATGATGTCTTGTAATTCTGCATAAATGAAATGAAGTCTAGTGCCAGATTGCTACTCGACGGATGATCAACAAAGCTACTCGACGGATGATCAACAAAGCTACTCGACGGATGATCAACAAGAAAACTCGACGGATGATCAATTCAAATATCCGTTGACAGTGACAACACAGTCACATGCGTCGAGTGTATGCAAAAGGAATGTGGAAGCCTATTCAACTGGGTTTTAGAGAACAAAGAAGCATTGCCATTTCCATGCTATTATGAAGATATTCAAATATGCTGGAATAGAGTAATGAAGCGGCAGAGTATTAGACTTGATAGGTTTTGTTTTATTATCTTGTCTTATTACTTTGTAATCTTGGTGATATATAAACCAAGAAGTAGCAAATAGAACAACAAGACTAAGAACAGTTTCTCAGAGAAACATTTGTAAGCTGCATTCTTAGCATTTCTCTGTAAACTTAGTTGTTCATATTTGTAAGCAGTTGTGAGCTAATTTAGCTACATAGAGTTCTCTTGATATAATATATATCTCTGGTGGATACATTCAAATCCACCATAAAGTTTTTAAAGACTTGTGTTTTTAATTACTTGTGTTTTGATTCATTCTAAGTTATTATTCTAAGCAAGATGAACAAGAAGGATGTTGGAGTCAAGATTCCTTTTCTAGATAAAGATAATTACCATCACTGGAAGGTAAAAATGCATCTTCATTTACTTTCTCAAGATGAGGCCTATGTAGATTGCATAGAAAGAGGCCCTCATGTACCAATGAGAGCTGCAACTGGAAATGAGCCATCTGTCCCCAAGCCAAGGCATGAATGGTCTGATCCTGATATTGAACAAGTCAGGAAGGATAAGAAGGCCATGGATATTCTGTTCAATGGAGTTGATGGTGACATGTTTGACAACATCATCAATTGCAAAACTGCCAAGGAAGTTTGGGATACTATACAGATTATCTGTGATGGCACTGAACAAGTTAGAGAAAATAAGATGCAGCTGCTAATTCAGCAATATGAGCACTTTCATAGTGAAGACAGTGAGTCTCTCACTGACATATTTTAGTAGATTTTAAAAACTACTAAATGCTCTAAAGTTGCATGGAAGGTTCTATCAGACAAAAGACTCCAATCTTAAGTTCCTTAGATCTCTTCCAAAGGAATGGAAACCTATGACAGTCTCATTGAGAAACTCTCAAGATTACAAGGAGTTTACTTTGGAGAGACTGTATGGCATCCTGAAAACTTATGAGCTTGAAATAGAGCAAGATGAGAGGATGGAGAGAGGAAAGAAGAAAGGAGGATCCATTGCACTAGTTGCTGAGTTGGAGAAAGAGAAGGAAGTGAAGATGGAAGCTGTTGAATCAACTTCAAAGGTCTGTGAAAACAAGGGCAAGAGGCTGGTAGCAGAAAATGAAGATTCTTTGAGCCAAGATGACATGGAAGATATTGATGAACTTCTAGCATTTCTTTCCAGAAGATTTTCCAAGCTCAAGTTCAAGAAGAACTTTGGAGCAGCTAAGCCAAATAGAAACATGGTGGATAAATCAAAATTCAAATGTTTCAAATGTGGCTTGGCAGGGCACTTTGCCAGTGAGTGTAGAAAGTCAGATTCCAACAAGAAAAAGTTTGAGCCTGTGGATTATAAACAGAAATACTTTGAGTTGCTCAAACAAAAGGAAAGGGCTTTCATTACACAAGAAAATGACTGGGCAGCAGATGGTCTGGATGAGGATGAGGATGTCAGCTATGTCAATCTAGCCCTAATGGCCAAGTCTGATGAAACAGAGACAAGTTCTTCAAGTAATCAGGTAATCACCACTAACCTTGCACATTTATCTAAAGCTGAGTGTAATGATGCAATAAATGACATGTCTACAGAATTATATCATTTGCACGTTACACTTAAGTCTCTTACTAAGGAAAATGCTAAAATCAAAGAAAACAATTTGTTTTTAAGTGAGAGGAATAATGTGCTAGAGTCTCAGTTCATTGAATTTGAAAAATTGAGAATTGAGTGTAAAATTGCTAAGGATAAATTAACTGAATCCTTGAAGAAAGAAGAGATCTTGAAGAAGCAGCTTGAACGAGAACATGAGGTGATTAAGGCATGGAAAACATCTAGAGGTGTTCATGCTCAAATCACCAAAGTTGAAGGTATTGAGTCCTTTTGTGATGTAGCCTGGAAGAAGAATAAAGAGAAGCTGGAATCCAATTTGGTTGAAGGATTGCTAACAGATGTAGATTCGACGGATGATGAGGGTCATCCGTCGGATAACAAAAAGGGTTATCCGTCGAGTGATATAAATCCTCATCCGTCGACTGTGAGCAAGCCTGTGAGGAAAGCCAAACTTATTAAGTTAAATGAGAGATATGGATCAGTTTCCAAGAATTTTATTCCTGGAGTGTAAGGCATATGTCATAGCCTATTTATATATTCGAGGATTTAACTCAACTCAAATAAGAATGTAATAAGTAAATAGTGGATCTACCGTCAAAGAGATCTCACAAAGTAACATCTGTCAAAGGATTCAGAAAAAAGGTTCATCTACAGACTTGAGGAATTACTTCACTGGAAGAAGTTCAAGAAATTGGTCAAGCCTCAATGATACAAATCAAGATTGTGGATTTAATCAAGTGACAGAGATCTCGTCAAGGTATCAGAGAATTACAAGGATTTAATCTGAAGAAAATCAAAGTGTCAAAGTCAAGACATGAAGAAACGTCACGAAATTAGTCACTCATGAACCAGACTGTACATCGAGTGTCAACATTGAAGTGGTGGAATTGATTCATAATTCTCAGTGATTTTCAGAAGATTTTCAGAAGAGTGGTTGCTGCTCAAGATTAGTATTAATTCTCTATTAATTTATTATGTCATATCATTTAATTAAGAAAATAAATTATATCTGCAAAGATTAATTTATTGATTAATTGAATTAATTGATTAATTAATTCTGAATTAATATTAAGAATTTTCATAATTTTAATTGGATTAAAATCAGTTTTAATTCAGCAAGACAATTGAAATTGAACTAGCATGACAATCTGGATTGTCATACCGATTGTCATGCTAAGTCATTTCAATTGTCTCACCGAAAGTTCTACTGGAAGGAGATTGTCTTACCAGTTCAGTTACTAGATTCATGCTCTCAACCAGGTGCGTCTATTGAAATTTGCCTGTCGGCCAGGGTATCTGATGTAGTGTCACCACCTCAAATATAAACAATTCTTGATGCACAAGGAAAGGTTACACACACAAAGGATGAGTTGACGGAAACAAGAGTTTCGACCATTTTAAGGTCAGATTCGATTGTTCAAGGTTCGTTAATGGACCAATTGCCTTTACAGGTGTTAGGAGAGGATACTGATCCAAAAGCCATATGTCAGTGGTCATTGTCTACCTCCCCAGGCTTAAATCCCCTGGATGCATCTGCGGATAGTGGATCTGACATAGGTGCGGATCGGCAACTTGTTGACAATGATTCAGATATTACCTGATGAGTCACAAGGAAATGTCTTCACAGACATTAGAAGGGAACTTTGATCTTTATGCTAAATTCGTTGGATCATTGTTTACCGTCCCAGAATTCAAATCTGGAACCCTAAAAGGGAAACTAGCAACTTGTAGATTATGACTCAGATTCATCTGACGAGTCTAACGAGGATGGGGATTTGCGAACTCCCATTGCACCACCTGTGACCTCCTTAAGGATGGCTAAGGTGATTTTCCTTGCAGGTACAGCTGAATGTTGGAGCTATGAGAGGAGTGATACACTTGTGAGAATGAGTGTAAACACGAGTGGAGAGAAGAGTGAAACACATGTGAGGTACACTAAACAGAATCACACACTCACAGTGAGGAAGAAAGATGAAACTACTTGTTATTTCTTTTCCAACCAAGTGATATATGAGAACTCCTTCAGACACCGACATACATTCCTTCTCTAAGGGGGAGATAAAAGCTTAAGTAATAGTTTGGAAGATTACTCAACTAAGGGGGAGAAATAGAAGGGAGGAAGAAAAAGATCCTACATATATACACTACACCACATCATTGTTGTTTGTAACTACGGATCCTATTGTACGGGAGAGGTGGTAAACACAAGGTGATTTCCATGTAAGGGAAGAAGCTATTTTCCAAAAGGGGAATACCACTGGTTTTTATCTGCGGATCCTATTGTACGGGAGATGTGGTAAACGAAGGTGATCTTCTTTAATCAGTTGATTCTCATAGGGGGAGAAGCAAGAGAGATATGTGCTTCTCAACAGGAAATGTGGTTGTACAAAAGAAGATGAAACTACTTGAAGATATGTTCAGTCTAGAGGAACATCTATTTGGAATCCGGAAAATGTTAAATGTTATCCAGAACTTTTCTGCTATTTACTTTGCATTTCTGTTTATATCTTTTTCTTATTTGTTAGTTGAGTTATCCTCTAGATATTTGTTGTTATTGTCTAACAAACAAATAGGGGGAGATTGTAAGGCATATGCCATAGCCTATTTGTATATTCGAGGATTTAACTCAACTCAAATAAGAATGTAATAAGTAAATAGTGGATCTGCCGTCAAAGAAATCTCACAAAGTAACATCTGTCAAAGGATTCAGAAACAAGGTTCATCTACAGACTTGAAGAATTACTTCACTGGAAGAAGTTCAAGAAATTGATCAAGCCTCAGTGATACAAATCAAGATTGTGGATTTAATCAAGTGACAAAGATCTCGTCAAGGTATCAGAGAATTACAAGGATTTAATCTGAAGAAAATCAAAGTGTCAAAGTCAAGACATGAAGAAACGTCACGGAATTTAGTCACTCATGAACCAAATAGGAGTGTCAACATTGAAGTGGTGGAATTGATTCATAATTCTCAGTGATTTTCAGAAGATTTTCAGAAGAGTGGTTGCTGCTCAAGATTAGTATTAATTCTCTATTAATTAATTAAGTCATATAATTTAATTAAGAAAATAAATTATATCTGCAAAGATTAATTTATTGATTAATTAAATTAATTGATTAATTAATTCTGAATTAATATTAAGAATTTTCAGAATTTTAATTGGATTAAAATCAGTTTTAATTCAGCAAGACAATTGAAATTGAACTAGCATGACAATCTGGATTGTAATACCGATTGTCATGCCAAGTCATTTCAATTGTCTCACCGAAAGTTCTACTGAAAGGAGATTGTCTTACCAGTTTTTTTTATTGTCATTCTAGTTCAGGAGATAGTCATACCGACTGTCTTCCTAGTACAAGTGATTGTCATGCCGATTGTCATGCCAGTTCATTTCAGTTCGATTGATTAATACTTAATGACAGAAGCAGCAGACTCTCAACAATCATCCAAAATCAACAACTCAAGAATAAAAGAAAAGCAGCCGAGCACAATATTTCATTTTTCCTCTGCTAAATTCAAGATCACAATTTCTAGCTAGTAAAGTTAAATCCAAACCACTAGAAATCATTATCTTGTTCTTGTGTAACTATCTAGCGGATCACAATCCCTAGAACTTAATCTCAAATTGAGTTTAGCATTTGAATCTTTTTATTGCAAAAATAGAAAAAGTTCATGTCGAATTTATTCTAGATTTGTGATAATTAATTTGAGATTAATCCCTTGTAATCGATACCGTTGTTGTAACACCTTTCAAGTTTAATAATATTTTTATTTAACTTGAATTTTGTTTCAATTTTTATTCCGCACTAAATTCGATTATACGGTATAGTTTCTATTCAACCCCCCCTTCTACAAACACATTGGGACCTAACAATTGGTATCAGAGCCTTCTGATTAACGAACAAATCAAGATCTTAGACTTTTGTGATTTTTCAACTCCTTGAATTTTTATTTATTCAAAAATTCATAATGACTTCACAAAAAGTTGGAACCGTTAAAATTCCACTATTTGATAAAGAAAATTATATCATGTGGAAGAAGAAGATGCTCTTGTTTTTACAAGTTGCAAATGCCAAATATCTGAACTTGTTAAAGAAGGGTCCAAAAACTCCAATGGTTATTGAACCAGAGGTGATAGTAGATGATGTTGTGATTACCAAAGCTAGAACCTATCCAAAAGAGCCTGAGGATTTTTCTCCTGCTTAAAAAGAAGAAGCCTCCTTGGATGCCAGCCTTCAGTTAATTTTAGTTGATTCCCTCGATCCCTTGATGAACAGACATGTGATGAACTGTAAAAATTCCAAACACATCTGGGAAACTATTGAGGTGATTAATGAAGGTACATAGGAAGTTAAGGAGAACAAGTTGGAGATCCTAACCTCTGAGTATGAACATTTTAAATCCAATCCAGGAGAAGGAATTACTGAAGTGTTTGAGAGGTACAATACATTGATCAACAACCTGAACATAAATGGAAAATATTATTCAATCAGGGAGGTCAGTAAAAAGTTCCTTTTAACACTGCCAACTCATCTTGAACATAGAATCACTGCCATAAGAGAAGCTAGAGATCTGAGTGAGATTTCTTTGGATAGACTCTATGGTCTGTTAAAAACCTATGAGTTGGAGCAGATTCAGCAAAAGGAAGTCTACGGGAAAGATAGAATGGTCAGCACATCTACTGCTCTTGTAGCTGAAGGTCAACAACAACAACAATCTCAACAGTCGGAGAAAATGGTACAGTTTTCCAAGGCTGAGGAAAATGTGTTAGTAGCAGAATATGATCCTTCTACTACAAATCAATTCAGTGATAATTTTTATTCCTTGGAAGAGCTGGAGCAATTGGAAGATGAGTCAATGGCCCAGATTGTCAAGAGATTCTCCAATGTCAGATTCAAGAGAAATCCCAAGTTCAAGTACAAGTCCAACTACAACAGATTCCAGACATGTGGATCTTCATCCTCTAACACCAGTAGTGGTGGATACAAAACAGGGATGGTTGATTGGAGCACCAATAGATGCTATAACTGCAATGAGTCGGGACACTTTGCCACAGAATGCAGGAAGCCAAAGCAAGTAAGGAAGAACTCTTATGATTTGAATCAGAAGAGTAACTCTGAAAGGGCTTACCTGGCAAAGGGAAGAAGCTGGGATGATACTGATAGTGAAGATGAAGAAGATGAGAATCTTGCTCTTATGGCTATTGATGGAAAAGCTTCATCATCAAGAAAAGAGGTAAAATTTACTGATGCTGAATTAGTTTATCATCTAGGAGGTTTCTTAGATTTTGCTCATCATGATAATGAACTGTTAAGTCAGCAGATCAAAGACCTTGAGAAAGAGGTCAATGAATTAAGACTTGTGCACATTAATCAAGACAAGTTAAAAGAACAAGTATCTTTTCTAGAGAATAGAGTTAACTGTTATAGACAACTCGAAACTATTCTCAAAGACAAGATCACCGGTCTTGAGACTAAGGTTAGAGCCTACTTCAATTCTTGTTCGAAGGCTAAAGAGTTCTACAGTAAGCAAACTGTTAATCAAACATCTGGAATAGGTTATGATTACAATGCTGCTATTGGAGAATTAGGCATAAATTCCCCTCCTCATGTATGTGCTAAAGGTAGGGAAGTACCACATGTGCTTAAGGGTGTTGATGAAACCCTCTATAAAAGATCAATTGCTGAACCATTTGATACGGCCTCCTCTATTATTCAAGAAGAAATGCGTGCTGAAGATCTTGCTAATGAGAAGGTTGTTTCCAAGTCAAGTGTGTCGAAAGTTCCAGTCAAAGTTGTGAAAGCAACTGAGACTAACTCAGACACACATGAGTTGAATAACAAAACTGCCATGTCTACCATGCATAATTTTCATGTTGTTAATCCCTCTCATAAAGCATGTGGTGTTGCTAATTGTATGTCTTGCGCTTTCAATTTGATGTATTCTTATTTTAATGGTAAGCATGTTTCTAGTGATAAGACTACTCCTCGTCAGCATGTGAATAATAAGAAGCATGATAGGTCTAAGACTGCTAGTCCTTCTAAGGCTAGAAAGGAGACATTTGTGCCTAAGCCTAAACAGAAATTTGTTAAGGCTGTTTACAAGGTCAAATATTCAGTCATTGAGAAAGTTAAGACCATTAAAATTAAAAATGTTGTTTTGCCTGACAAAGGACAATTCTACAAGTATGTCGGGCCCAACCAAGTTTGGGTTCCGAAGAAGGTCTAATCCATTTGTAGTACAGGGCATTAAACAGGTGGAACCGATAGTGTGGATTCTTGACAGTGGATCGTCAAGACACGTGACCGGAGATAGAGCCCTGCTATCAAATGTGGTTGAGAAAGCTGGCCCACTGGTTACCTTTGGAGATAACAGCAAAGGTTTATCTGAGAGATATGGCTGTTTGCAAGCTGGAAATGTTATCATTGAAAATATGTTTATTGTGCTAGGTTATTATCAGGAAGCAGTATCTAACATAGAGCACCAGTGACGAGACTTGAGAATATTACGACATATCGGGCACCTGATGTACATTACACTTGGAATTGGACTCTAGTAAGATGTGTACAAGTGTACTCCTGGTTGGTGAGTCAAAAGAGGAAGTCAGTGCACCACAGTTCATGGACTTTGCAGTTGCAGATCTATTGGACTATGCAATCTCTTCTTCACAATCTCACTTCAGGTTGGTATGAACTAGTGTACTACTCAAGCAATCGTCAAGAACATGGTATGGCACTCTAACTGAAGTTACAGTTTAATATGAACTAGTAGAGTCGTCATATTAATAACTCTCTTATCACTAGGCACAAACATATTATTTTATATGTGCAGACAGTTTTAGGAGAAAATCAAACTTCTTTCTACATTAGTGATCTCTTATTTCATGTAAAATCCTTTGAAATCACTATTGTACATCATTTCTCTCAAAAGATTAAATGTATAATTTTCATTCATTATATATCTTAAGTACATTTTATCTCTATTGCCATATGTTTTGTGATACAAGTTCAGTCTCCAATGACTTTCTTTCATTGACAGTCATGAGGTTGAAAACCCACAACTTCTATCCCAGACTGTAAAGACAAACACAGAAACAGAACCAACCAACACTCTCTTACCACTAAATGTAGTATGAATGAGCGTGAGGGAGATAGTGCCTTAGTGCACCACATAAGGAAGGTTTTGTAGTCAACCCAGTAGCTCTGTCTCCTACATAGATGAGTAGTATTTAAACCGAGACAACTGCTAGCTCCCATACATCTTCTCAAAAAGATGTAATGGCTGAAAAGGCACAAAAACAGTTACTAAATTCATCCCCTCAACCAGGTGCGTCTATTGAAATTTTCCTGTCGGCCAGGGTATCTGATGCAGTGTCACCACCTCAAATATAAACAATTCTTGATGCACAAGGAAAGGTTACACACACAAAGGATGAGTTGACAGAAATAAGAGTTTCGACCATTTTAAGGTCAGATTCGATTGTTCAAGGTTCGTTAATGGACCAATTGCCTTTACAGGTGTTAGGAGAGGATACTGATCCAAAAGCCATATGTCAGTGGTCAGTGTCTACCTCCCCAAGCTTAAATTCCCTGGATGCATCTGCGGATAGTGGATCTGACATAGGTGCAGATCGGCAACTTGTTGACAATGATTCATATATTACCTGATGAGTCACAAGGAAATGTCTTCACAGACATTAGAAGGGAACTTTGATCTTTATGCTAAATTCGTTGGATCATTGTTTACCTTCCCAGAATTCAAATCTGGAACCCTAAAAGGGAAACTAGCAATTTGTAGATTATGACTCAGATTCATCTGACGAGTCTAACGAGGATGGGGATTTGCGAACTCCCATTGCACCACCTGTGACCTCCTTAAGGATGGCTAAGGTGATTTTCCTTGCAGGTACAGCTGAATGTTGGAGCTATGAGAGGAGTGATACATTTGTGAGAATGAGTGTAAACACGAGTGGAGAGAAGAGTGAAACACATGTGAGGTACACTAAACAGATCACACACTCACAGTGAGGAAGAAAGATGAAACTACTTGTTATTTCTTTTCCAACCAAGTGATATATGAGAACTCCTTCAGACAACGACATACATTCCTTCTCTAAAGGGGAGATAAAAGCTTAAGTAATAGTTTGGAGGATTCCTCAACTAAGGGGGAGAAATAGCAGGGAGGAAGAAAAAGATCCTACATATGTACACTACACCACACCATTGTTGTTTGTAACTACGGATCCTATTGTACGGGAGAGGTGGTAAACACAAGGTGATTTCCAAGTAAGGGAAGAAGCTGTTTTCCAAAAGGGGAGTACCATTGGTTTTTATCTGCGGATCCTATTGTACGGGAGATGTGGTAAACGAAGGTGATCTTCTTTAATCAGTTGATTCTCATAGGGGGAGAAGCAAGAGAGATATGTGCTTCTCAACAGGAAATGTGGTTGTACAAAAGAAGATGAAACTACTTGAAGATATGTTCAGTCTAGAGGAACATCTATTTGGAATCCGGAAAATGTTAAATGTTATCCAGAACTTTTCTGCTATTTACTTTGCATTGCTGTTTATATCTTTTTCTTATTTGTTAGTTGAGTTATCCTCTAGGTATTTGTTGTTATTGTCTAACAAACAAATAGGGGGAGATTGTAAAGCATATGTCATAGGCTATTTGTATATTCGAGGATTTAACTCAACTCAAATAAGAATGTAATAAGTAAATAGTGGATCTGCCATCAAAGAAATCTCACAAAGTAACATCTGTCAAAGGATTCAGAAACAAGGTTCATCTACAGACTTGAGGAATTACTTTACTGGAAGAAGTTCAAGAAATTGATCAAGCCTCAGTGATACAAATCAAGATTGTGGATTTAATCAAGTGACAAAGATCTCGTCAAGGTATCATAGAATTACAAGGATTTAATCTGATGAAAATCAAAGTGTCAAAGTCAAGACATGAAGAAACGTCACGGAAGTTAGTCACTCATGAACCAGATAGGAGTGTCAACATTGAAGTGGTGAAATTGATTCATAATTCTCAGTGATTTTCAGAAGATTTTCAGAAGAGTGGCTGCTGCTCAAGATTAGTATTAATTCTCTATTAATTAATTAAGTCATATAATTTAATTAAGAAAATAAATTATATCTGCAAAGATTAATTTATTGATTAATTGAATTAATTGATTAATTAATTCTGAATTAATATTAAGAATTTTCAGAATTTTAATTGGATTAAAATCAGTTTTAATTCAGCAAGACAATTGAAATTGAACTAGCATGACTATCTGGATTGTCATACCGATTGTCATGCCAAGTCATTTCAATTGTCTCACCGAAAGTTCTACTAGAAGGAGATTATCTTACCAGTTCTGTTTGATTGTCATGCTAGTTCAGGAGATAGTCATACCGACTGTCTTCCTAGTACAAGTGATTGTCATGCTGATTGTCATGCCAGTTCATTTCAGTTCTATTGATTAATACTTAAAGACAGAAGTAGCAGACTCTCAACAATCATCCAAAATCAACAACTCAAGAATAAAAGAAAAGCAGCCGAGCACAATATTTCATTTTTCATCTGCTAAATTCAAGATCACAATTTCTAGCTAGTAAAGTTAAATCCAAACCACTAGAAATCATTATCTTGTTCTTGTGTAACTATCTAGCGGATTATAATCCCTAGAACTTAATCTCAAATTGAGTTTAGCATTTGAATCTTTTTATTGCAAAAATAGAAAAAGTTTATGTCGAATTTATTCTAGATTTGTGATAATTAATTTGAGATTAATCCCTTGTAATCGATACCGTTGTTGTAACACCTTTCAAGTTTAATAATATTTTTATTTAACTTGAATTTTGTTTCAATTTTTATTCCGCACTAAATTCGATTATACAGTATAGTTTCTATTCAACCCCCCTTCTACAAACACATTGGGACCTAACAATTGGTATCAGAGCCTTCTGATTAACGAAAAAATCAAGATTCTAGACTTTTGTGATTTTTCAACTCCTTGAATTTTTATTTATTCAAAAATTCATAATGACTCCACAAAAAGTTGGAACCGTTAAAATTCCACTATTTGATAAAGAAAATTATATCATGTGGAAGAAGAAGATGCTCTTGTTTTTAGAAGTTGCAAATCCCAAATATCTGAACTTGTTAAAGAATGGTCCAAAAACTCCAATGGTTATTGAACCAGAGGTGATAGTAGATGATGTTGTGATTACCAAAGCTAGAACCTATCCAAAAGAGCCTGAGGATTTTTCTCCTGCTGAAAAAGAAGAAACCTCCTTGGATGCCAGCCTTCAGTTAATTTTAGTTGATTCCCTCGATCCCTTGATGAACAGACATGTGATGAACTGTAAAAATTCCAAACACATCTGGGAAACTATTGAGGTGATTAATGAAGGTACAGAGGAAGTTAGGGAGAACAAGTTGGATATCCTAACCTCTGAGTATGAACATTTTAAATCCAATTCAGGAGAAGGAATTACTGAAGTGTTTTAGAGGTACAATGCATTGATCAACAACCTGAACATAAATGGAAAATATTATTCAATCAGGAAGGTCAGTAAAAAGTTCCTTTTAACACTGCCAACTCATCTTGAACATAGAATCACTGCCATAAGAGAAGCTAGAGATCTGAGTGAAATTTCTTTGGATAGACTCTATGGTGTGTTAAAAACCTATGAGTTGGAGCAGATTCAGCAGAAGGAAGTCTACGGGAAAGATAGAATGGTCAGCACATCTACTGCTCTTGTAGCTGAAGGTCAACAACAACAACAATCTCAACAGTCGAAGAGAATGGTACAGTTTTCCAAGGCTGAGGAAAATGTGTTAGTAGCAGAATATGATCCTCCTGCTACAAATCAATACAGTGATGATTTGTATTCCTTGGAAGAGCTGGAGCAATTGGAAGATGAGTCAATGGCTCAGATTTTCAAGAGATTCTCCAATGTCAGATTCAAGAGAAATCCCAAGTTCAAGTACAAGTCCAACTACAACAGATTCCAGACAAGTGGATCTTCATCCTCTAACACCAGTAGTGGTGGATACAAAACAGGGATGCTATAACTGCAATGAGTTGGGACACTTTGCCACAGAATGCAGGAAGCCAAAGCAAGTAAGGAAGCACTCTTATGATTCAAATCAGAAGAGTAACTCTGAAAGGGCTTACCTGGCAAAGGGAAGAAGCTGGGATGATACTGATAGTGAAGATGAAGAAGATGAAAATCTTGCTCTTATGGCTATTGATGGAAAAGCTTCATCGTCAAGAAAAGAGGTAAAATTTACTGATGCTGAATTTGCTTATCATCTAGGAGGTTCCTTAGATTGTGCTCGTCGTGATAATGAACTATTAAGTCAGCAGATCAATGTATTGTCAATTTCAAGGAAAAGATTTTTCTTAGTAATTGTTGATGATTTCTCAAAGTTCTCTTGGACATATCTCCTAAAGTCTAAAGATGAGCCTAGTGAAATCATTATCAATCACATAAGGCAAGTCAATAATCATCCTGATTTCAAAGTTAGAAGAATCAGGAGTGACAATGGAACTGAGTTCAAGAATTCCACTATGACAGCATTCTGTGAAGAAAATGGGATTATGCATGAGTTTTCAGCAGAAAGAACTCCACAACAAAATGGAGTTATAGAAAGGAAGAACAGATCACTTATTGAAGCTGCAAGGACAATGCTTGAAGAGTCTAAGTTACCTACATATTTCTAGGCTGAAGCTGTAAATACTGCATGCTACACTCAGAATATTTCTCTGGTTAATCAAGCAAAATGCATGACTCCCTATCAATTGTTCAAGAACAAGAAGCCAACTCTAAATTTCCTTCATGTCTTTGGCTGCAAATGTTATATCTTGAGAAATCAAACTGATCAGAATGGGAAGTTTGATGCTAAAGCAGATGAAGGAATTTTTGTTGGATATGTTGTTGGTAAAACATACATAGTCTACAATCTGAGAACCAACATTGTTGTGGAATCAATACATATTGTGTTTGATGACAAAAAGATTGAAGGACTACAAGATGGAGATTACCATAAGAGCCTCAAATTTGACAATGTGGAGATTGTTAGTGATGATAGTGATGATGAAAGTGATCAGAAAACTACTACTAAGGATAGTGCAGGAAAATCTACCTCCAATGAAGCTGTTAACTCAACATCCATCGAGTTACAAAATGCATCATCTGTCGGTAGACAACCTGCATCATCCATCAAGAGACAACCAGCCTCATCCGTCGGCACTCAAAATTCACCATCCGTCGGGTTATCACAAAGAGCTGAAAGTCAGAATATATCACTTTCAGAAAATTCCCCTCTCTCAAATCAAAGATCCATAAACTCAGGGGGAGTTTCAAACATTCAAAACTCAACCACACATCAAGACAACAATGAGGCCTCTTCATCTAGAGCTAATCTACCTCAACAAAGGAAATGGACAAAGGATCGTCCTTTTGAGCTTATTATAGGTGATGTATCTTCTAGAGTTCAAACAAGGAGAGCAACTCAAGAAGAATGTCTATACAGCAGCTTTCTTTCTAAGGAAGAACCAAAGAAGGTAGAAGAAGCTTTGTTGGATCCTGATTGGATTTTAGCTATGCAGGAAGAGCTAAACCAATTTGAGAGGAATAAAGTATGGAAGCTGGTGCCCAAGCCTAAAGGAAAGAATCCAATAGATACCAAATGGGTATTCAGAAATAAGATGGATGAAAATGGCATAGTGGTCAGGAACAAAGCTAGATTGGTTGCTAAGGGCTATTGTCAACAAGAAGGAATAGATTTTGATGAAACATTTGCTCCTGTTGCAAGACTTGAAGCTATCAGAATTTTCTTAGCCTATGCAGCCCATGCCAATTTCAAGGTCTATAAAATGGATGTCAAGAGTGCCTTTCTAAATAGAGATTTGGAGGAGGAAGTCTATGTCAATCAGCCTCCTGGTTTTGAAGACTCAAATTTCCCAGATTATGTCTACTATATATTGAAAGCACTCTATGGACTGAAGCAAGCACCAAGAGTCTGGTATGACACTTTATCAAAGTTCCTTTTGGAAAATCACTTCACAAGAGGTACTGTAGATAAAACTTTATTCTTTAAAAATGTTAATGGCTCTAGTATACTTGTTCAAATTTATCTAGATGACATTATGTTTGGCTCTACAGATGAAAAACTTTGCAAAAAGTTTGCCAAATTGATGCAAAGTAAGTATGAAATGAGTATGATGGGAGAACTAACTTACTTTCTCGGTTTGCAAGTTAAGCAAATTAGTGATGGAATATTCATTAGTCAAACTAAATACATTTATGATCTTCTAAATACATTAGTCAACTCCCTTGGCCACTACAACTAAGCTTGAATTAAACACTACTGAAAAGTCTGTGGATATTTTAAGTTATAGGGGCATGGTTGGCTCACTTCTGTACTTAACAGCTAGTAGGCCAGATATAATGTTTGCTACATGTTTGTGTACTAGATTTCAGGCTGATCCTAGAGAATCTCACTCAGTAGCTATTAAGAGAATTTTCAGATATCTCAAGGGAACACCAAAACTTGGCATTTGTTACCCTAGAGATTCTGGTTTTGATCTAACTGGTTATTCAGATGCAGATTATGCAGGTTGTAGAATTGATAGAAAAAGTACAACAGGAACCTGTCAATTTCTAGGAAACAAGCTTTTGTCCTGGTTCAGTAAAAAACAAAATTCAGTTTCTACTTCTACAGCTGAAGCTGAATATATTGCTGCTGGCAGTTGCTGTGCACAAATTTTGTGGATGAAAAACCAATTGCTAGACTATGGTCTGCAAGTGGAAATAATTCCCATTTTCTGTGATAACACAAGTGCAATTGCCATCACTAAAAATCCAGTACAGCATTCAAGGACAAAGCACATAGACATCAAGTTCCACTTCATAAGGGAACATGTAATAAATGGTACTGTTCAACTACATTTTGTTCCAAGTGAAAAGCAGCTTGCAGATATATTTACTAAGCCACTGGATGAATCCACCTTTTCAAGGTTGGTAAGTGAGTTAGGTATGCTAAATTTCTCTTAAATTTTTACAGATATTTTGCAAGTTGTAATGCAGCCAGAAATTTAATTGATTTTTCAGTCTTGGATGAAATTTTGGCCAAGTCAAAATTTGCATCCCGATGGATGATCATTATCCATCGAGTTTGATCATCCGTCGGTATACATTTTATTAATAAAAGCAATTACTTTTCTGGAATATTTTATGACTCGACGGATAACTGATTTATCCTCATCCGTTGAATTGTCTTATTCTTAGCCGTTGATTCTCTGAACATTATCCATCGAGTATACTTACAGTTTGTAAGCATAACACGACGGATAATTGAAGGAATTTTTATAGCTTATTTTTTTTAAACGGCTATTTTGGATAATTCTTATTGGTTACTTTATTTTACTTTATTATTTTTGACAGTTATTTCTGAGATAGTATAAAAGCTTAATTCATTTCCATTACTTTTTTTTATCATTCTCAAATCATCTGCTCTAAATTCTCTCTTTCTCTAAAGCAACTACCATCTCTATCTCTGCAATTTCCACTCTCTAATAATGGCACCAGTAGTCAAGATCATGTCACAAACTGGATACATCTATGAGAAAAACAACTTCACGGCTCTAGTAAACAAGAGGATTCAACATTCAAGTGACTACCACAAAATGATGAATTTTGTGAAGAACTGCAAACTCAGCTATGCAATCCTAGAATCACCCACCATCTTCTGTGAGGTTGTTGAAGAGATGTGGACGACTGCTACATACAACTTTATTGATAAGACCATCACACTCACTATTAAAGGTAAGGAATTCTGTATCAATAGTGATGTTATTAAAGCATGTTTCAAAATTCCTGACAATACTGTGACCTCACCACACACAGATACTGATATTGTTAATATGCTTAATTCCATGAACTATGCACTCTCTACTTCTAAGTTAAGTGATATTAGGAGGTTGGGTCTTAGGAAAGAATGGAGTTTCATGTGTGATGTAGTTACCAAGGTCTTTTCTGGTAAAGTCAGTAATTTTAATTCTGTCAATATTTCTATGCTTAACATGCTTTACATGCTAGTTATATATAAGTTCCTTACTTTTAGTGATCTTGTTTTGTTTGAGTTGGGGTTTAAATTAGGGGAGTTAAACAAGAGGGGTAAAAATGTTTACTATGCTATATTTTTCATGATGCTAGCTAACCACCTCTCTAAGGAAATTGTGCTTGAGAACCCAAACAACAAATTAGATTGTTGGGTTCAAGAGAGAAGAATTATTGGTGCTAAAGACACAGTCACTGCACCTTTACAAAGTCAGTTTGATGTGGTTCCAATAAATGTGGAGTCACAGCCAAAATCTTTAGTAATAGAAGCACCCCAAACACCAAATTCTCCCACAAACTCTCTAGATGTGGACATAATCAACACATCAATTCCTGATTCCCCTTATTTAACTCTGTTGGGGAAGCCAAAATCTAGTGCAAGTGAGCATCATATTTTGGATGATTTATTGGCTCACTTGCCAATTCTTTCAGGAACTGTTGAGACATCTGTGCCAAAATACTCATCAATCTGCACAGAGTCCACAAAAGTTTCCACTCCAAACTCATTTATTCCTACTCTCTTGATGGATATTGTTCATCCGTCGAGTAGTGATTGTATCCCGATGGATAAACTTAACAGCAGTTATCCGTCGACTAGCCAAACTACTACCCCGACGGATGTCCCCTATCCGTCGAGTGTCTCTGTACCGCTTCAAATTTCCTCAATTATCTCTAGTGCAGAAGACTTAGTGGTAGTACAATCACTTCTAGGATTGAGGGAAGGGAGTGAAAATATGAGTGAGAGTCTGGGTTGCTCCCAGGAAAAAGGAGAGGAAAAGAGTGAAAATATGCAATCCATTTCTTGAGGGTTGGCAAAAGAGAGTGAGAGGAGTCCCACCTTAGATGGTGAAGGTGAGGGTGTGAGGGTGGGGAGCCAAGGTGAGACCTTGATGCAAGAAAAGAGAGATTATGAGAGAAAAGCAGGTACTGAAGATATAAGGGTGGATGTTATTGTAAGTGAGTTAATGAATGTCCAGGATGCAGACAGGGAGGAACCATCTCAGCAACCTCAAGCTGTTATAGATTCCACCTCCCTTGATGCTGAGACATTTACTCATCCTATTTCAGCATATCAACTTCTAGCTGAACAGGGCAATGACAATGCAGAAAGGATGCTTAACTTGGTGCATACCACACAGTCAATGCTAAGAGCTAAGGATGCCATCACAGCTTTTCCCTCTACAGCTGGTGATGTTGATTATGAGACTGGTGGTTCAGAAGATTTATTTGGAGATGAAGGTGGAGATAGTAAAGAAAAGCCATTGGACATAGGGGGAGAAGTAGGTTCTAGCTCAAGATCAGGCATGCCATCATGGGCATTTTCAAAGCACTGTGATGAACACTACTTCAAGACAACCCTGATTTAACTCATAAATCAGATAAATTCTGCTCTTCAAACCACCACAAATGCCAACACCAAGAAGCTCCTTCAAGCACATCTTGCTTCTCTGCAACTACAACAAATTCAAAGCTTCCAACATGCTAGAGATGTAACACCATCAAAGGAGATATTGATGAGATGAAGAAGGCTATTTCTGACAAAATGGACTCTAAGCTTCCAGAAGCTAACAATGCTTGATATTAAGAGACAACTCAGGAAAAATTCTGATCTTGCCACAAAGATAGATGCCTTGGATACAAGGATGACAGCTATGGAAGCATCTATTACAGCAATTCATCTGCATCAAGCTCAACAGACAGACTTGCTTCAGAAACTGGTGGCTGCACAGACCTCCTCTACTCAACTTGCTGATAACAAAAAGGGGGAGAAAGAGGATTCTAGGAGTGAGGGGGAGCAAAAAGGGCTCAATATTGAAGTTAGCAAAGTAATTGTGCCTTCAATTACTTTCACCAAGCCACCAGCCAATGACAATATTGATTTGATAAATGAAGCAGCATCCAATATAAAAGCAGCTGAAAATGAGCAGTTGATTCCAATCAACTGGGAGAAAATTGATGAGGACATTCAAAAGAAGTTTGGGCTAACAAAGAAGCCAGAAAAGTCAGTCATTCATCACTCTCAAGTCAGGCAAATCTCTGTGAATGAAATGAGCATGAACTATCTGAAAAGAGGACAGCCATCCTGCATCAAATCTCCAAAGGCTGAAATAATTTTGAAGCCAAGGGTGAACTATCCAAAATCATCACTAAAGAACTCCTTGGACACAGTGTATGAGACACCTAAGCCAGATGAGAAGAAACTGTTGTCAAGATCCATTGCCTTCTACAAGGATCCAGCTGATTCAGCTTTAAAAAAGAGAATCGCTAAAGTTTTCAGGATTGGTAAAGAAATTTGTGTGGTGGCTGGACACCCTCAATTTGCTAAGGCAAAGAGAGAACAAAAGGCAAGATTGAATCAAGAAAAGAAGCAAGCTGCTCTAGATGCTAAAAAGGTTAAACAAAGGAAAGAGCAAGCTGCTATCTTAGCCAAATTACAAGCTGTGAAAACCACTCAACAAATCTCTGCCAAGCCATCTGAAATCACTGAATCTCAAGATCTAAAGAAGCAAAGTGAACCACAACAGAAGAAGTCTCACAGATACAAGGAATTGGCTAAAAGAACCAAAAGGAAATTGGACCTTGTTGATAAAGAATTGGAGGATCAATTTCCCAAGGAATCCACTCCAACTACAACTCAAGCATCAAAACCCTCAGTGGTATTTGAAGACATTAAGGTGGTGGATCCCTACAGGAACATTCATGTTGAACCTATTGTGCCTAAGAATGAACCAATAGACTGGGAAAGTCTACCAATTCCTGACTTCAATTTTCCAATCCTTAACAAGCCAAAGAGAACAAAGTCAAGAGCAATCAAGAAAGTGAAGTTGTCCCCTCTCAAATCCAAATCTCTAATCAAAGCTCAATCCAAAGTCAGCAAGGGAGATTACATGTACTTATGTGACATCAAGGAATTCTCTGATCTAAACCTCTATCTAGATGAACTAGAAGAAGTTAGAGGGATTGATTCTTACAGAAATCTACCTGAAAGGTTAGTGTTCAAGTACAAGGGAGGAAAAGAGATACAGTGGCCACTTCACAGGATCCTTCAAGAAAGCCAATCTGTGCTGATTAAGGTTTATTCATCATTCAAGAAGAACTTTAGATTCAATGTTACAGCAAGAAGACTTGTTCTTAAGAAGATTGAAGAACTGGGAAGTATTAGAGCCAAAGATGCACTCCCAAAGACTCTTACTATTCCCTACACAGGAAGTAGAGTGCATCTAAGGCCCTACTGGCTGATGGAGTTCATGGATGACAAAGGAGTTAGAAGATTTTTTAGATTAGAAGACCAATTGAGCATCTCTAGCAATGACACTCTTTTGGAAATGCAAGAAAAGCTAAATCTCTCAGAATCTGATGAACTGGAATTCCACAGGCAGCTTCAAAATCATATAGAAGAAAACAACAGAAAGCTTGGGAAGAGATCCAGATCTTCAAGGAAATAGATTAATCTGCTCAGGCTAGAGGAGCACCTTGAAAATGACTGTGAGCCAATCTTTGTACATTTTGTCATTTGAAGCACTTTACAGTTTTATCTACTTTTCTCTTAAAGTTGTATTTTTAGGATCTTTTGTTATCATCAAGTTTCTCTTAATTTATGCCTACAATTCCAGTAGACATAAATTGGGGGAGATTGTTGTGGATATGTTGTGAACTTGATGATTTCATTAACAAAACACCTTAGTAGATTTAACTTAGTGAAAAATGTAGCACTCGGCGGATAAGCAAATATAATCCCGACGGATGACTCATTATAGTCCTGACGGATGACTCGTTATAGTCCCGACGGATGACTCATTATAGTCCCGACGGATAATGAACTGTTATCCATCGAGTGAGTAGCTTATGTAATAATAAGTCTGTAATACATTTCTGCATACATCTTTGTATGAATTCTGTAGTAGCATATAAGTCATGTTGACTTTAATTAGGTATGCAGAATAGGTTGATTAATTGTACATAGATGATGTCTTGTAATTCTGCATAAATGAAATGAAGTCAAGTGCCAGATTGCTACTCGACGGATGATCAACAAAGCTACTCGACAGATAATCAACAAAGCTACTCGACGGATGATCAACAAAGCTACTCGACGGATGATCAACAAGACAACTCGACGGATGATCAATTCAAATATCCGTTGACAGTGACAACACAGTCACATGCGTCGAGTGTATGCAAAGGGAATGTGGAAGCCTATTCAACTGGGTTTTAGAGAACAAAGAAGCATTGTCATTTCCATGCTATTATGAAGATATTCAAAGATGATGGAATAGAGTAATGAAGCAGCATAGTATTAGACTTGACAGGTTTTGTTTTATTATCTTGTCTTATTACTTTGTAATCTTGTTGATATATAAACTAAGAAGTAGCAAATAGAACAACAAGACTAAGGACATTTTCTCAGAGAAACATTTGTAAGCTGCATTCTTAGCATTTCTCTGTAAACTTAGTTGTTCATATTTGTAAGCAGCTGTGAGCTAATTTAGCTACACAAGGTTCTCTTGATATAGTATATATCTCTGGTGGATACATTCAAATCCACCAGAAAGTTTTTAAAGACTTGTGTTTTTAATTACTTGTGTTTTGATTCATTCTAAGTTATTATTCCGCACTCTGCAAATCAATTCACGCAGATATATATTCCAAGTTAGAACACTTTTAAACCAAGAAAAAGTTTCAAGAATTCCATTCAACCCCCTTCTATAATTCTTGTTGCATTGTTAGGGGCTAACAGTTCGATTTTATTCTGGTTTTAATTTAATTTTACATCGTTTCCGTTGCGTTTATGTGCACGAAACCTTTAATATATAATATAATAACCAAATTATTTTTGGACCAAAAATAACCAAAATTAAATTCGATATTAACAACAAAAAGTCAATATTCTCACTCACACATTAGTGAGTAAAATCAACACGACTTCATAAGCCTACTCTATCAAAACCAAATTGTCAATACATTGATCTGCAATAATATGACTAAAACTAGGATTTACAACTTGAAATCGGCTTCTAAATCTAGATCCAATGTCAATGGTTCCAGCTTGAATTAGACCTTCAAGTCCTGCAATGCCAAAATATGTAGATCAATTATTGACTTAATTTTAAGCATTATTACTCTAGAATAACATCATTTTTTACTCCAATTCAAAATAACCATAGAAGCACACAAGTGACAAAAACTTACCAGATGATCACTTCACTATCATCCCCTTGTGCTTAACCAGTACTTGGTCCATCAAAAATCCATTTTGGGAGCTTGGTGGGATCATCAACCGGACCAGAGAGAGCATGCATAGCGTTAAACATACAAATCATATGAGCAATGACGTTTAAGTAATAGTAATTAATCTAAAACAACTTCAAAATTTTCAGATTATTACTTTTGCTTTGCTCTTGAGTCCACCAACAATATTAATCCTATAAAATGACACTAAATTTAATTTCTTAAACTTTGGCTTGTAATTAACCAAAATAATAAAATACAGTTGATGTGAGGCTATATTAGTAGTCACTACTCCAAAATTGAAAAGTATCAAGAAAAAATGGTATAACCAAGGTATTCATTAAGAAGCCCGATACTACTGAAAGTAGGGCTGTCAAACGGATAATTCGGATACGGATCTGCCTATATCCGTATCCGTACCCGAATATGAAAATATTTAAAGAATAATATCTGAATCCGGATCCGACGGATAATATCCGGATCCGGATAATATCCGGATCCGAATCCGATTTTCAATCAGATTTTTTATTTTTATATTAAAAATTCAAAAAAATTGAAAAAAATACAGTATAATTAAAATTTTATTTTTAAAATTAAAATAAGATTTAAAGCGGTTTAATCCTATTTTAAATTATTCAAAAATTAATTTTCATTTATCTTTTCAATATATTTGTTATCTTTAAATTGTTGAACTCAAATGATTATTTTATATATGTTTTTTACAATTATATAAAATTTGTATAAATATATATGTATATATGTGTGTGTGTGTGTTTGTATTTATATACACATACACACACTACAAATTTAATATAATAAATTTTAAATTATATATAAATATATAAATATAATATATTTATTCGGATTCGGATATTATCGGATACGAATATGCCTATATCCGTATCCGTATCCGCAATCGTCGGATTCAAATACGGATAATATCCGCTTTATTTCGGAAACGGATAATATCCGCTTTATTTCAGATACGAATGCGAATTTTTCGAACGAATATCGGATTTTTCGAATTTTTTTGACAGGCCTAACTGAAAGTGCTATAACTTCTGTAACACCAACAGTAGCAGCTAGTACAAAAGAAATTGACACCGGGGGCATAAATTTCTTATTTTGCGGACCATCCTAAAAAAAATTGAACCAGGTTACATTAAATACAAAAAAGCATATTTATCAGGACAAAAAAGGAAGTAACCATGAACATGTTTAAAAAAACTAAATGTTCAATTTACGATAACGAACATAGATTCCACATAAACATACTCCAAATGAATAAACTTAAAAGGCTACAATTTTTGTAGTAATCAAACACAATATGGAAACGCAATTGCTCTATTTTAATTTATTTGCATCAACACATATTTATATTTATATTATCCATTATTCCCGGTACTAAATATAACCAAAAAATGTCTAGTATGCTGTTAAAATGACACATTCCCATCTTTGAATACGAAAGAGCATCATTAACCAAGTAATTTCAAGAACGAGAATTGCTTATAACAAAATCAATAACAGTAACTAACTATGTCTAGGAGTCAAAGAATCAATAACATATTCTTAAATGAAAAATTAAACTAAAAAAAAATTAAAAACACATCACCTAAGTGGCCAACAAAAGCAGTATCAACTAAGGAAGTTCTCCTAACCTATAAAATCAGGATTTTGTCTGCTCAAGGTTATGCTTCTCCACCGCACCTTCAAGCTGTGCAAAAAAATAAAATAAAATACATCTATAGATTAAAATGTTTTAAAAATTTGTCAAAATATTGGCGATTATTATGTTGCATACCTTTTCATTGTTATCAAAAAATCTGTTGGCAAATCAATGAGAGGTCTCTTTTCATTTACTAAAGTTGCTGAGATCAGTTTGTCAAAATCATAGTACATAAAGGTAGATTTTAGGTGCAAATACTTCCTAACATAACTGAAAGAATCTTTCCCTATCAAATCTCCCATGGACAAGATCAAATGTATACATGTAAATCATGTACGTCCTTCTACACCAATATCTTTCATGTAAAGTCCATTTTTTTAGAAATGACCGAGTCCCTGTCTTCTCATTCCAATCTCTGCATATATATCAAAAATATTTCTTTATTACCTAATATTAAGAAAATAATCTCCAATATACAAGATGATTAATATGAGGGGTTTCGAGGTATCAAACGCAACAGAAATTATAATTAAAAAACGTGAAAACCCCGAATTTTCAAAACTCACCGCATGATCCATATGAAAAACTGATATTAATTCGTAGATCAGATTGTTTACCTTAAGAAACTCTACAAATTGGTTGACTAATGGAGATCCAAAGCTTGTTCAATCACCACGCATCCGACTCTCGCGATCTACGCACTATCGGTATCCACACAAATGCTTGAACGCATGGATTGAATGTGTATTAGCACAAAATCGTTTGTTCTTGCTCTCTCCATCTTCTCTTTTGGTGACTAGAGTTTTTTAATAAAATTCTTACAAAATCAGTCACAAGAGATATTATATAGACAGTAGAAAAATGAATTATAACTCTTAACTAATTAAGTGTTATTATTAATTCAAAATTCCTATTTGTATAATAATTAAGTCATATTTAATTATTTAACAACTGAATTTTATAATTAATATTAGTAAATTCTAATATCATTATTTATCTAATTAATTAAGTTAAACTTAATTAATATTATAAATAATTTGAATTACTTTAATTTAATTTAACTCCAATTTAAATTAAATAATCCTTCAAGTATTCTTTGTGTGTGACCCTATAGGTTATTAATACGTTGACAACGAATTATAAATCTAATTTAAAATCATAAACAATGAGCGGCATTTAATAATACATCATTGCTACCCAGGTAATAAGAATTAAATCAGTGATCGATTAAAACTTCCGTGAATAATGAATAATGTAATATAATACCTTTAACCACGTATTATAGATTAAACTAGAGGCATGTAATGTGTCATCCTTATTAATATTTAATTTATTTTTCGTGATCAATGAGTAGACTATCACATCAAATCAACATTTGAGTGCGGCCACGCATTTCATAGTCTAAATCACATAAGAGACCAATAATATCACTCCTAAAATTAGAAGGGTTAAATCATTTTTAGATCACTCATATTTCTCATATGATTCATAATATACCCGAAATACACTTTTATCTTTACCCGGTCAAATGTAAGTTTTAATGTAATTAAAGTACATTAACTTTCTTACTTTTATCTTTACCCGGTCTGTCTAGCACCATGTACATTTACATATGCATGTACTTTTGACTTTAATATCACTATACCTATGATCAATGGGATGTGATCATCAGTCAACAAATACATTAGTCTTAATACATTATTATTGTCCCTTAATAATAATACTTGACTATGGACTTTTAGGAATATTGATATTATTCTTATAATCTCATTTTTAAGTCACGTACTTAGAGATATAGAAATCATATCATATTCCAATGACATTTATTAATCTAATATTTATATCACTGTAAATTAAGAAATAATAAATTATAAAGAGAATAATCGATAAAACATAAATATTACTAATTCAAATGTCTTAAACTAAAATATTACAATGTTGTCTCTAGGGAACAAGCACTAACATAATATATAATAAAAACATATTTTTCTCAAAAAGTTGGTTATGGTCTACTAATTATATTGCTAAGAAATCTAAGCTTACTATTGTTAACATAGGGTATTAATAAAGGGCAATTGATCCAAAACCCATTATCTTCTGCAAGAGATTTACCAGAAGCAGAGCTTTAGAAAATATATAGAAGCAAAGCTTTAAAATATATTACTTTGAATAAGCTGTAACTTTTTACGGGAACAGCTCTAGAAATTCGTCAGAAAGAATTTTAATTTTACACATTAGGATAAAAATAATAAAATAAAAATAGGAAAAGATGTACAAATCTTGATTTTACACACTATACTAACATCAATGTTTATTCTAACAAATTTAAATAAACAACATAGAACTAAGTACGACATAAATCAAACCTGGATTGCAAAGAATTTGGTGTCCAGATTATGTGTGATAGAAAGAATATGAAAGTCATGTATAAAACAAATTCAAAGTAATTAGTAACACCATACAAAGCTCCAATTAGGTTTTCAAATTAAACCCTCCACCCAATTTTAAAAACTAGGATTTCACTTTAAAAAACCCTAATTCTTGATTCTAAAATATAGAGAGAACTTATTCAAGTTTCTAAATTGAAAATCAAGAAAAGAAAAACCAATTCAAGTAAAGAGGTGATAGAGAGCTGAGCTATGCCGAGGTAAGCAACAGTGTGTAAAACAACGATGTATAGAACAACGGTGAGAAGATGAGAGATGATGGCTAACAACGTTATTCTTGAGGCTTTACGTTGAGAGGGGGGGAAGAGGGGAGGGAGGTCTGAATGATAAATGAAAAAAGGGGAAAATGGTTAAATGAGGGAGTACAATTTGGTTAACGGGGGAATATTTGGCTAGTTACCAAAAGATTTGGAGTTGTCGCGAATTCAATTTTTTTTGGAACTTAAGACATTGCTTTTAAAAAGAACGATGTATTAACAATAGAAAGACATCAAATTAATACGGGATGATGTCTATTTTTCTTTAGACATCGGGGCCATCAATGATTGATATCTAATGTGTAACGTTTATTAACATTTTTTTTGTAATCACTCTCAAACCATGTATGTTTTACAATAAATTGGAAATGCTGATCTTAATTTTGAAAACTCATCGTAATATATTTATTTTTTGAGAATTTAACTATTATATTCTAATTATCAATTTTAACATTTTCAATAAAAAATTTATTTGCTATATTATCAAATATTATTTGTATTACCATGAATACAATTTTCATAAAAGATATGTAGCTAAAATTAAGATTATGCAAGAATATAGTTGAATAACAGGAAATCCTGAAGACATGCAGCTAAAATTAAGATTATGTTAGAATAACAGATAATCTTGAATATATTCATTTAATTTTGAAAAATCATATCTTAATATATGTATAAATTAGGTGTTCGAATTTGTAGGTGAGAAGGGTTGTAATTTATATAAAGTACAATGAGGCCGAATTTATTTTAATATACTCAAAGTAGAAAAAATACTTGAATTTATGTAGAAGGGAAAATTCATCATATTTGAATTAGAAAAGACAGTCGAGATTATATAGAAGAAAATTTTGAACTTTCTGAAAGTATATATATAATATTCACGGCTTCCTGTATATAATAATGATTGTTCGCTGTTGTAAAATCCGTAAATTTTTTTATTTATTTTTATATTAGATATTAGATATTATTTCTTTTGGATAAATATATTAATTTAGAATATTTCGGAATTTTTTTTTTGTGCAAGTTATTTAAGTTGGGAAAAAATTTATTATTTGTGAAAAGAAGTGTGAGAATATTTTAGAAAATCAATATCTTTTTAGTTTAGGTAATTATGTCTGTCAAATATTTTATTTTTGGAATTTACTTGTAGATGTTTTTAAATCTTTAGGAGGAAGTTTTATTATTTCCTAGTTAGAATTAATTTTTTATGTGCCTATATAAGACCCCTTTAGACAACAGAAAAAAATCGTACAGATTTCGCCAATTCGCCGCAGAGGTGCGTTAACGTATATTGTTTTATATTTCTTCTATCTGTCCTACCATGCTAATTACTCATATGTGTTGTATCATGAGATGAGTATAGCTAAGTTAGTATTATTTTGGTTTCCAATGTAAAAACATATTTTTATCTGATGTAGCCTCGATATTTATGTAGCTTGTTCAAACCTACAAGTTCTTGTTTTCTGAAAGTGAATTATTTTGGTGCTAATAGTATGCTAGTTGCGGTTTGTAATTATGTTGCTTTCGTTTAAAAATATTTAGATCACCATTCTTTAAGTTAATTTTTATATATTTAAAAACTTTACAATCTTGGTGTTTCTGTGATTATATAAATATACATTTATTTATTTTTCCTTAAAACGGAATTAACTTCGTATAAATAATAAAATTTTGATTCGATTTTATAAATTATGTGAGATTTGACCGTTATTTTAATAGTATTAAAATATGTGTGAGATTGTTTTGTTCGATAGATAAATTTTGTCAATGACTTAGTATCGTGTGTAGTTTAGTTTTTATACAAGTGAATGGTCTGCATCTTTATGTTAATTTAATAATGCTAATCTAAATGTATATCTTTATACATTCTATTTCCCATGTTTTTATACAAGTAAATGGTCTGCATCTTTATGTTAATTTATACAACCTTACATGTGAAAATATCAGTATACAAAATAAGTATAACCAATTTAATACATGAGCATATATTTAACAGGTTTACTAATCTAAATCAGACATATATTTAACATATAACACATGAATTATTATGTATGCACAAAACACATAATTAAAACATAAATTCATGCATTAAATATTTACTAAAAACATGGTGATTGTTGACTACAAAAAATTAATAATCAACATCAAACTAAAATGATTAAATTAAGTAAACTATAGTTTTATACACATAACCATGAAACTAAATAATAAAATAAACTAATAACAAGTGAAATAGAGTAGTCATAAATAAGTTCACAAAAATGTAATTTAATTATATATATATATAGAAGTATGCAGTAAACATGTAAAACACGTAAGTAAAAACATGGGAAATAGAATGTACCTGAAAAGAGAAGAGGTTATATAAAGATAAATGATATGCTAATAGCCTATTTATACAAGAGTTGGTTCAACTAGTACTCCGATTAAATGGGTTAGTGGGTACATGATAAAAAATTTAAACAAACATTATCTATTTATCTTATTCAAAAAAAATATTATCTATTTGTTAACATGTAGTGTTTAACTGAGTTTTTAAAATACACATAACACGTACTAATATATACACACAACATAAGTGCACCTAACATAACTACACCTATTTTTAAATTCTAGTCATAAAAGAAATATATATTAAATTAAAATTATGCACATATAAATAATAGAGTTTTTTTTAACCTTACTTAAATGATTTAGATAACTAGACATGTTTATATTTTTAACATACAAATATAAGTTATCACAGTTTGTAACTAATTTATATAATAAAATATTATTTTCTTATCTAAACAAACAATTAAAATGCCAAAAGTATAAATATCTACATAATTACAAAAATCATGGTTATTATATAGTCAATTTGTACTTTTTGAGCTTTGTAGTTCACCCATTTTAATATTTCATGTTCGGAATATTTGAAGCATATTAAGAATAAGGAATGAGAACTATGTGGAGATCTGTGTTGCTTTGTTTCGTGCTATTTGAATTTGAATAAAGACTTTCGTATTTGAAGAATGAATTTGATTACCTGTTTAGACAATTATTATCGGATTTATGGAGCTGTGTCTCCGTTTTTATGGTTTTGATTTAATAAGTTTGACCGCTCTTTTTACCTTCGTGATATATTTGAATTATCGAATAAGAATTTATTTTATTTAAGTTTTTGTATTTAGATTTAAAATTCTGAAAAGTCGGGCTGTTACAGTTGGTATCAGAGCAGGCTATCCTTCGGAGTGTATTAGGTATGGGACTAGTACATTACCTAGGATGCGATCCTATAGACTATCGTATAGGTCTTAGGAAATTATATTGGATTTAGGAATTTGTTTGTGTGATTATTTGATATACTTGACTTTTGTACTTTTTGATTATTGACTATAAGTTTAGATATTGTTTTGTGTTTTTTAGAAAAGATGGACGGGGAGAACGGTAACAACCAGAACAACAACGAAAATCAGAATACAACGAGAATCAGAACAACAATGGAAATCAGGGCAAGAATGGTGAAAAAGGAAATGTCTTTGACCAGTTGGCCGAAACTTTAGCTGTGCTTCTGAATCAGCAACCAAAGCCCAACATCGTCTCTCAGTTCAACCGTTTGAACCCGCCAACTTTTGATGGAGTTACAGATCCGGCTATTGTTGAGATATGGATCCAAGAGATGGAAAAATATTTTGGACTTCTACTCCTGGACCTGAGTACTAGCGGAAGGTCTCCTAGAAGTATGCTTTCCTGCTCTTGCCATTATCTCAAAAGTACCAACAACAACTAACAAAAATTTCCAACTAACAATATCGATCTAAGGTTGCTTTTTGAAAATTGCAAAAACTATCCAGAACAATAACAAACAGCTTTCTGGGACTAGTTTAAGCAATCTCCTGGGACTAGTTAACAATATGGTAGAATGAGTGCAGCTGGGTTTCAGGGCACAAAGGCAATATGCAAACTAGAGCAAAATCGGGGTTCTAAAATAATCAAAATTAACAATAGCACACACAAACGTGGCTTAAATCAACGAAACAGGGCTCACACAAACGTGGCCTAAAATAACGAGCACACACGAACGTGGCTTAAATAAGCGACATTCATATTTATGAGAGAGTTTGGTTGTTTGGGTTCTTACAAGTCAAAGAAGTGGACTCTTTCAAGAGCTTGCAGATGAAGGTGAATCCAGGGGCACCGAGACCCAAGGATGGAGAACCCATCCTTCTGGCGCCAAATGATAACTTCTGGTGGTAGGGCTGCTCCTTCGATGCCGTGCCAGGATCCTTGGCCGCTGTGGTGGTGTAGCTGTCGTGGGGCTCCTACAAAATAACACCGGAAGGGGGGTTTGGGTCCAGCGACGCCTTCGGTGTGAGAGTAAGAACTCGCTTTTGGGGAAGATGAAGATAGATAGGAATGCAAGGTGGTTGTGTGTGTATATGAGTGTGAGAGAGTGATTAACCCCAAAACCTTACCTTCTTCGGTATTTATAGCCCAAGGATAGGGTTTTAGGGTTGGTACCTTTGAATTGTAGTCGTTGGTCCTAGGAGCGGAGGACACATGGACAGGGCGGATGATTTACACGTGCCAGGATGAGAGTGGTTGAGGAATGTTCTAAGGATCTCCTGGCACGTGCCCTGATTGTGCTCATGATTGATGAATGACAGTTGTCCCTATCATGCGTTTCGGCATGCGTCTCACATGCTGGGACTTCCCAAGGTCGGGCTTGCGGGACTAGACTAGTCTGGACTGGTAGTGTACGGGATTGGATGGAGTTAGGAGTACGAACCTGGTCCTTCTAGGATCTACATGTACTATCATCTATGCCTAATTTTTATGCATAATTTGTGGTCTGTTTGTGGTGCATGAATATAATTTTTTAATAGCTTAAATAATTAATTATGCTCTGTTTATTAACTTTTAGGATTTGTTCGTGCAGTTATTTTGGTATTTAGTGTCGACTTCGAGGTAAGTACTTTTGACTTACTTTTAATTTTCGGAAAAAATATTTCAATTATGTTTTTGATTTCGTATAAGATATAGGAACTTTGATTTCGAATTTTATAAGATATAAGTATTTGTGAATTTTAGAACCCAGTCTCTACGTTATCGAACTCGTTCGTAATTTACGCTATAGTTCAAGAACTAGCCTTAGATACCCTTAGTAGACGCACAAGTGTGCAACTTTAGATACTTATTAAGGGCGCGTAATTATTGAACTTTAGATGCCAATCACTGGTAAAATATGGTAAACAAAGAATAAGAATAAGAATTAAATGCCGGCTACTGGCAAAGTGTAGCCGTAGATCAAGACTGTGGTATTTATAAGAATTATTGTTTTGTTCCGTTTTATTCTGTTTTGATATGTTATAAATTCTACTATGTTCTGTTTTAAATTCTGAATTCTAAAATATAAAACTTTATGTTGGATTTATTTCAGACATATTTTATAAAATTATTATTGTTTTGAGAAAAATCACTTTATTAAAACACCCATTGATTTTCGGTTAAATAGTTAGTTGTTAGGGCGAAAATATGCGCTAAAATTACACGCAAGTATACGCGTTCGCAAGTAATATAGAATTTTTTCTAGTTCGTTCCCACAGAGACTGGTTTAGGTTAAGTTCAATTTATGCACTTATGCAACAACGGTATGGTTATCGCTCAATGCTAAGACAAATAACAAATTGGGTTTTGATTAAACTACGAGATTATACTAAATAGCATTAACTAAGAGAATTTAGGTTGAATTACTTATATGAGACAACATGGGATTCTAACTTCATTACTACTTCATTCAAAGTCATTATTTTTAACCTTAGAATGCAATGGTGATGATAACTAATCAGATAACACGAAACTAGTAAACGCCAACTTCGTTGTACGAATACCCTACTACCAGACATCCACAAAAGAGATAGAAGCTGAATACACACCAATTATATTGAGACCCTATATGTCTATAGAATTTGACAACATAAAGGTTTAATGTGCAAGTTATCTATCGTGATTACATAGGGCAAGTAAGATGGTTAAAATTACCTACGAATCATGCATAACAAATACATGAACCTATGCTAGCATGACAAGTTCTAAACCTCTATATTTACTGTCGCTTCAATAGAGATTAACACGCTATCTTATAAGTTCGTGATGCTCATAAGAAGAATAAGCACAACCAATACTAGGATATCATGCAATCACCACACACTAAGATATCGAAATAAATTAACTATTTAAATCCATAAGTAAATTCGTTAGAAACCCACGATAACGATTAGTTCATAACCGAACTTATCATCACCGTGAGTTCCAATGAAAACATGGTAAATAAACTAAGTCTTTATAAACTAAATAAATAATCAAAGTACGTTAACAAGAGTATTAGGTTCAACAATAAAGAAAACGAGCATCTAAGATTACAACTTAAGCAAAGAATCACAAGTAAAACAAGTTCTTCTTCTCATTCGTTGAATTTGTGCTATTAGGTCTTCTTCTTGTCTTTTCCTTGCTCTCCCTTGTTAAAAACGTCTTTAAAGAGTCTTTAAATACTAGCCCATCCAACCAGGAATCCATCAGATAAGTCTTCTAATCAAATCAGGAATCTGAAAATCCCGGCCTGGCGCGGCCGCGCTGAGAAGCGGCGCAGCCACCCTGACTTCCTGTTGAATGAGCGCGGCCGCCCTGAAGATGGGTGCGGCCACCCTGAGCTTCTGCCAAAATTTGATTCTCTTGCTTCTTTGATCTTCTCTTGCTGGTTACTTGCGCTCAATCATCCGAGGCTCCATCCTAACACTCTTTTAATCATAAAAATATTGTAAAAACCATTCCTGCTTCTGATTATGGCCTGAAATGCAAAACACTACAAAAACACATCAAATACATAAACAACTTGAGTACAAAATACCAATTCGAGCCTTTATGAAGCATTCCAAGTGGATATAAATTCCACTTAACACACCGCCAAACTTGAGTCGATGCTTGTCCTCAAGCATAACAGACTCAAAAAAAAGAAATAGAAATGCATGAATGCAACTAACATGAATGCAATGATCCCCTCAGAATAACTAAACCAATCAATAAGCAACATCTCAATGAATGCAATTATTCGCACAAAGTTCAATCAAATCTCACAAATCAATTCACAAGCTAGAAACGTGCGTGTGTGCAATTGCTTAACAGATATACTCTTGCAACTAGATCAATAATCATAACTCACCACTCATCAAGGCAATCACAAGGTTATAAACAGAATAAACGATAAACTCAAAATAACTGACAACACTTCAATATTTTTGGAGTTATACAAGGATTCATGTTTTTATTGATAACACATAACAAACACAAGCATGCTTATTCGATCGTGCAATGAGTGAGGTCCACAAAAGACTTATGCAATAATACCCATGTAGCGAGCGTTAGGTTAGCGGATCCCAGACTATAAAAGCCTTAGGTCACTAGGTACAAAGTCCCCTAGAACTTAATAACTCGAGTATTAAAGAGCCCACTTGTGATCAATTATGCGTAACACATTTTTTTTCTTTTCTTTTTTCTCTTTTTTTTCTCTTTTTTTTCACAATTTCTGAACGAGTGTGTTTCACTCCATCTCGCTCAACCCTAGACTACTCATATAAATATGAGCCAGCTACTAGCCATTTGACACCTAGCCACAACAACTAGCAATGAAATCCAATATTTTTCTCCAATTTAAAAAAAAATCCATGTAATTTTGTCACTAAGAGAATATCATAAATTCTAGACATAAACAAGTGATTAAAACTCGACAAACAAACAAGCCATGATCATAATCTAGCACTCAAGCAACCTATAAGACTTAGTAAAAAATTCTTGTTTTTAGCATGCAAATCAATTCGTTAGGACATAACATTCCTATATACGACATCACTACACTCAAATCAATATCACAAATCAATCGGAAAAGGAAATTTAAGGGATCATGATATAATGCAAATGCAACTATATGCAACATACTAACATGATACCAAATACGCAAAACAAAAATGAAAATAAATAACTACATGACAAATATGCAAACTATATGAACTTAACTAGCATGGATATGCATCTATATGGACTCACACACAAATATTCATTAACTACCACCCCCAAACTTAAAATTGTCACTTTCCTCAGTGAAGGTAATAGTAAGGAATCAAGGCATACCTACTCGGAATCAGAATAATCATCACCCTTCGCAGATGGAGTGTCAGGAGGCGGGTACAAAGAATCCTCTCCAAAAACTGGCCATTGGATGTCAACCCCTGTGGCTCTAAATGCAGTGCCCAAAGCCTGCGTAAGATCCTGTGCAAACCTACTATGGATGTCATACATCGCATCCATCCGCCTCGTCAAGCGCCTATACTGCGCCGAGCCCAAACCAGCACTGTCCTCTACCTTCTGCTGATGTTGCTGCTGCGAAGAACCGGCCTCACCCATCTGATGTCTCCACGCTGCTCTGCATGCCTGAGTCGAACCACCAGCATATATCTGATCAGCTGGCTGGCCCCCCGGCAAATGATCATAGGTGTAACCTAGGCCCTTCTCGTCAACCTTCCCACCAAACCACTCGTGCATGCTCAAGATCGTCGAACTATCAATGGGTGCACTAGGTAACTGTAGCTACTCATGTGCGGGACAATGAACTCCAACCGCCACACAAAGCTTGTTCACAATCGAGGCATAAGGAATAGACCCCGTAGTGCTCCCACGCAAAAACCTTAGAATACCCTGATAAATAATCGATCCGAGATCCACATAATCTCCCTGTAATATCCCCCACAACAACTTTGCACAATCCACAGTAACATCATGCACATGAGAAGAAGGCATGATGTTTGCACAAATAAAAGAATTCCAAGCACGAGCAAACCTGTTCATGCATGAGGCAGGGAAAGTGGCATACTCGTTCGATCCCCTCTTGAACTTCCAGTGAGTGTTCGGGACACACATAGTAGCAACAATCAAGTCCAAGTCAAATTCCTCCCCAGTCTTAGTCACCCAATCCTCCTGAGCCGGCTGTCTCTCGGGTTGGTTGATCACCCTCCGAATAGCCTCCGGAGTATAGTCCACAATCAAACCACGAACCACCGAGTACCCATTCTTATCCGCCTTCACATTCCCATAGAACTCGCGAACGACACTTATAGGCACAGCCGCGGGTGCCTCATAAAAAGAAACCCAACCCATCTCTAGAATCATCTCCAAAAGCTTACCATCTTTACCCGATGGTAGAAAACCCCTCTCATTCACTATCGGCTTCGATAACAGCCTGGTATACTCTGCTTCAGACTATGGAGTAGAAAACCTAGGCCTCATACCCCCAACACTTGAAGAATTAGTAGTGGCGGGGTTAATGTTGCTGCTAACTTGAGTGTGTGCTCTCTTTAGTGCCATTGGATTTGATAAATTGAGAAAAGAGAAGTGTGTAGAGAGTTTTAGGTTTTGAGAGTATGTAAAGTATGATGGAGATGATTGTGTATAAGTGTATGTATATATAGAGATTGGGAATTAGAAGTGGAATATAATTATGGGATAGTGGGGAGATAATGGGTTGATTGAGGGCTAAAAATCGGGTATAAGGGATTGTAACTAATGTGGGAGACTCTTTTTGTGTTTTTATGATTTTCGGTTTTTTTCGGTTCCAGAGCTTCAGCGCGGCCGCCCCGCCAGGCAACGCGAGCGTGTCGTATATCTGCTAAACCAACGTGGTTGCCCCGCTTCCCAGCGCGGGGGCGCCGTGCTTCTATGATCTCAGCGCGGCCGCCCCGTCAGGCAGCGCGGGTGCGCCGTGCTTCTGTGAAAAGTGCCCTATTTTTTTGTTTTTCTGATTTTTTTTGTGTTTTTTCTGATTATTCTTCCTTCTATCTTCTTTTCTTCCCACTAATGTACAACAAGCTTGGGTTGCCTCCCAAGAAGCGCTTGGTTTACGTCGTTAGCTTGACGTAGAATTCCGAGATCAAGTGGACAATAAAATGGCACTAACCACCTCACGGTTTGCCGTATTTCCATAGTAATGCTTCAACCGTTGTCCATTCACCTTGAACGCTTGTCTTGGATAATTCTCAAAAATCTCCACCGCTCCATGTGGAAACACAGTTTTGATAACAAACGGCCCTGACCATCTCGACTTCAACTTTCTAGAATAAAGACGGAGACGAGAGTTGAACAAAAGAACTTGTTGCCCTGGCACAAATGATTTGAGCACTAGACCTCTATCGTGCCACCTCTTGACTTTCTCCTTATATATTTTGTTGTTCTCATATGCTTGAAGTCGAAACTCATCGAGTTCATTCAATTAAACATCATTTTCTTACCAGTTGCATCCATATCAAGGTTTAATTTCTTCAAAGCCCAATACGCCTTGTGCTCTAACTTCACAGGCAAATGACATCCTTTACCATAAACCAGCTGAAACGGTGACATGCCTAGCAGAGTCTTGTATGCCGTTCGATAAGCCCAAACAGCTTCATCCAGCTTCAAAGACCAATCCTTTCTCGATGGACATACAACTTTTTCCAAAATACGCTTAATCTCTCTGTTAGAAACCTCAGCTTGACCATTAGTCTGAGGATGGTAGGATGTAGCAATGCGATGATTCACATTGTATCTTTGCATCATAGCATTAAACTTCTGATTGCAGAAATGCGATCCCTCGTCACTGATTATGACTCTTGGAGTTCCAAATCTTGTGAATATCTGCTTGTGAAGAAAATTGAGCACTACCTTCGCATCATTCGTTGGCAAAGCCTTAACTTCCACCCATTTTGACACATAATCAACCGCCAATAAGATATACTAATTATTGCAAGATGAGATAAATGGCCCCATGAAGTCAATTCCCCAAACATCGAAGACCTCAACCTCGAGAAGCACATTAAGAGGCATCTCATTCTTCCTTGACATATTACCGACACACTGGCAACGATCACACTTTAAAATGAACTGATGCGCATCCTTAAACAATGTAGGCCAGAAGAATCCTGCTGGAAGGATATGAGCTGCTGTCTTTTCTCCACCATAGTGGCCTCCATAAAAAGTCGAATGACAGTCTCGCAAGATACCCTCCGTCTCGCTGTACAAAATACATCTCCTGATGATCTGGTCAGCTCTTTGACGAAACAAAAATGGCTCATCCCACATGTACCACTTCACCTCATGAAGAAACTTCTTCGTTTGAGCAGAAGATAAGTCCGGGGGGGCATAATATTGCTCACAAGATAGTTCACAATGTCTGCGAACCACGGTTCTTCTTCTTGTACCCCAAACAACTGCTCATCAGGAAAAGACTCATTTATCAATGTCTTATCATGTGAAGCTGCACTTGGATCTTCTAACCGAGAGAGATGATCAACGACTTGATTCTCAGTACCTTTTCTATCCTTGATCTCCAACTCAAACTCTTGAAGTAAAAGAACCCAATGAATCAATCTAGGCTTCGAGTCCTTCTTTGAGACAAGATAGCGAATTACAGCGTGATCGGTGAAAACTGTCACCTTCGTCCCAAGCAAATAAGATCGAAACTTCTCAAAACCGTAGATAATAGCCAATAGCTCCTTCTCCGTAGTAGTATAGTTCAGTTGAGCGCCATTGAGGGCCTTACTAGCATAGTAGACCACATGAAATAAATTGTTCTTCCTTTGCCCAAGAACCGCTCCAACTGCATAGTCACTTGCATCGCACATCATTTCAAAAGGCTCATTCCAATCAGGTGCAGTTATGATAGGTGTCGTGATCAAGCTTTTCTTTAAGCTCTCAAAAGCAGCTCAACACTCATCATCAAACTTGAAAGGGAAATCTTTATATAGAAGATTGTACAATGGTTTAGAGATTTTAGAGAAATCCTTGATGAACCGCCTATAGAAACCCGCATGACCAAGAAAACTGCGAATCCGCTTAACAAAAACTGGTGGAGGAAGGTTTTCAATGACCCCCACCTTGGCTCTGTCCACCTCAAGACCTTTACTAGAGACCTTGTGCCCAAGAATGATGCCCTGTTGCACCATAAAGTGACATTTCTCCCAGTTGAGAACCAGATTGGTCTCAACACACCTTTTAAGAACTGCGCCAAGATTTTGCAAGCATTCTTCGAAAGAATCCCCGAACACAGAAAAATCATCCATGACTACCTCCACATTCTGACCAATCATGTCAGAGAAGATAGCCATCATGCATCTCTGAAATGTGGCAGGTGCACCACATAACCCAAAAGAAACTCTTCTGAAGGCAAAATTACCAAACGGACAAGTGAAGGTAGTCTTTTCCTGATCTTCTGGAGGGATACAAATATGATTATAGCCCGAATAGCCATCCAGAAGACAGTAGTAGTCATGCCCAACCAACTTGTCAAGCATCTGATCAATAAAAGGAAGAGGGAAGTGATCATTCCTTGTGGCTTTGTTCAGCTTCCTTAAATCCATGCAAACTCTCCACCCCGTAACTGTTCGAGTAGGAATGAGCTCATTCTTCTCATTAGCAACCACGGTGATGCCTCCTTTCTTCGGCACACACTGAACTGGGCTCACCCAAGAACTGTCAGAAATAGGATAAATGATGCCTGCATCTAGCCACTTGAGAATTTCCTTCTTACCACCTCTTTCATGATTGGATTTAGCCTTCTCTGTTGCTCAACAAACGGCTTGCTTCCTTCCTCTAGCAGAATTTTATGCATACAATAAGAAGGGTTAATTCCCTTGATATCTGCTATAGTCCATCCAATTGTCGATTTGAACTCTCTCAGAATTCTCAAGAGCTTTTCCTCATCACTACCTGAAAGGTTAGATGCAATAATAACAGGAAAAGTAGATGCATCACCTAAAAAAGCATACCTTAGGTGTTCATGAAATGGTTTAAGCTCGAGTGTAGGAGCTTCCTCAATAGATGGCTTGAGACGCCCCTCAGCATTTTTGAGTTCTGACATTCCAATAGATTCAAAAGGCATATCCAGCCTTCTCTTCCAAGAAGAAGCATTCAAATACTGCAACTGCTCATCACCTACATCATCTTCACTATCTGAATTCCCCATCAAGGCTTTCTCTAAGGCATCAGACCTTAGCATTTGATCAAGTTCTGAAGTAACCACAGAATTGACCAACTCCACTTTTAAGCACTCCTCATTATCAGTAGGGAATTTCATGGCATTGAAAACATTAAACGTCACATCTTGATCCAGTACTCGCATAGTGAGCTCACCCTTGTACACATCAATCAAGGTTCGACCAGTAGTCAAGAATGGTCTTCCCAAGATTATGGGAATCTTTTTATCCTCCTCGAAATCAAGAATTACAAAGTCAGCAGGAAAGATGAGTTTGTCCATTTTAACCAGGACATCCTCCACAATGCCTTGTGGATATGTAATAGAACGATCGACCAACTGCAAAGACATAAATGTAATCTTTGGATCAGGTAAATCCAACTTCTTGAAGATAGACAAAGGCATCAGATTGATGCTAGCTCCCAAATCACATAAACACTTGTCGAACGACAAGTTTTCGATGGTGCAAGGAATAGTGAAACTTCCAGGATCTTTAAGCTTTGGAGGCAACTTCTATTGCAGCACAGCACTGTATTCCTACGTAAGAGCAACGGTCTCTAAGTCATCGAGCTTCACCTTCCGAGAGATGATATCTTTCATAAACTTCGCATAACTAGGAATCTGTTCAAGAGCTTCCGCGAAAGGTATGTTGATATGAAGTTTCTTGAACACCTCCAGAAACTTAGCAAATTGTTTATCCAACTTTTGCTTCTACAACCTCTTAGGAAAATGAGGTGGAGGATAGATCTGTTTCTCCCCTATATTACCCTCAGGAGGAGTGTGTTCCATAGTTTCTTCCTTGTTTCCACTTCTGCTTCCTTCTGCACATCTTCTTCAGCCACAACTTTATCTTCTGGAACTTGAGATTTTTCGGGGTTTGCAACCTTCCCAGACCTCAATGTAATTGCATTTACCTGTTCTTTTGCTTCCTTCTTTCCTGAAACTTCTGTATCACTAGGGAGTGTACCAGGTTGTCGATTTAGCAAGGTATTGGAAATCTGCCCAATTTGATTCTCCAAGGTCTTAATTGAAACCGCTTGGCTCTTGCACATGAGCCTCAACTCCTCCAATTCAGATTTTTCATTAGATTGTTGAAGTTGGAGTTGTTGTCTTGGTGCATATTGGGGTTGCTGAAAACCAAGAGGGTTGAATTGCTTTGCTGCACACTGTTGATAAGGTTGTTGCACCGCATTCTGATTGTTGCTCCAGCTGAAGTTAGGATGATTGCGGTTGTTGGGATGATAGGTGGCTGGAACTGGTTGCTGCGACCTCTGAAAGTTGCTCATGAACTGAGCTGATTCACTAGAAATAACACACTGCTCCATCTCATGCGCACCAACACAAAGCTCACAAACACTAGTGATCTGATTAACTCCATAATTATCCAAAGAATCCACCGTCATCGTTAAAGCCTTAAGCTGAGCAACTATAGCAGTAGCTGCATCTACCTCCAGAATTCCTGCTACCTTGCTTTGAGGTAGTCTCCGAGAAGGGTTCTGGTATTCATTAGCAGCCATTAGTTCAATCAACTCATAACCTGCATCGTAGCTCTTAGCCATAAGGCTTCACTTGATGCTGCATCAAGTATGGGTCTGTACTGTGCTCCCAAACCATTATAAAAGTAGTTGATAATCATCCAGTCAGGCATCCCATGATGAGTACACTTCCTAAGCATCTCCTTATAATGATCTCAAGCTTCACATAAAGGCTCTCCCGATTATTGCGCGAATTGAGTAAGAGCGTTTCTGATTGCTGATGTTTTTGCCATAGGGAAGAATTTAGTAAGAAACTTTTGAGCAAGATCTTTCCAAGTAGTAATAGAGCCTGGTGGTAGAGAATACAACCAACACTTAGCTTTATCCCTCAGAGAGAATGGGAAATTCTCAGCTTAACAGCATCTTCAGAAACATTGTTGAATTTGAAAGTGTCGCAGATCTCGATGAAATCTCTAATATGCATGTTGGGATCTTCCGTTGGAGAACCTCCAAACTGGATTGAGTTCTGCACCATCTGGATCGTGCTAGCCTTGATTTCAAAAGTGTTAGCCGCGATGGCTGGTCTGACAATGCTAGACTGAATATCATTGATCTTCGGTTGAGAGTAGTCTATCAAAGCCTTCGAATTTGCTGCTGGTTCTCCCATTGCAACGATCGCTTCTTCTTCTAATTTCTAAACTAAGACTTCTTCTTCTACTTTCTCCTCAATAAGAACTTATTCTACTACTTCAACTTCTTCCTCCGCTTTATCCAGTGTTCTCTTTCGAGATCGAGAACGCGTTAGCATAAACGCTCTCTAGAGTGCCTGAAAAAGCAACAAGCAAACAAGTAAGTAAAATATCCGAGTCAGTGAACTTTAACGACCACTGATGTCAAGCACATAAACTAAAAATTAACACCGAGTCCCTGACAGCGGCGCCAAAAACTTGTTAGGGAGAAAACAAGCGTTAAAATTATACGCAAGTATACGCGTTCGCAAGTAATATAGAATTCTTTCTAGTTCGTTCCCCCAGAGACTGGTTTAGGTTAAGTTCAATTTATGCACTTATACAACAACGGTATGGCTATCGCTCAATGCTTAGACAAATAATAAACTGGATTTTGATTAAACTACGAGATTATACTAAATAGCATTAACTAAGAGAATTTAGGTTGAATTACTTATATGAGACAACATGGGATTCTAACTTCATTACTACTTCATTCAAAGTCATTATTTTTAACCTTAGCATGCAATGGTGATGATAACTAATCAGATAACACGAAACTAGTAAACGCCAACTTCGTTGTACGAATACCCTACTACCACACATCTACAAAAGAGATAGAAGCTGAATAGACACCAATTATATTGAGACCCTGTATGTCTATTGAATTTGACAACATAAAGGTTTAATGCGCAAGTTATCTATCGTGATTACATAGGGAAAGTAAGATGGTTAAAATTACCTACGAATCATGCATAACAAATACATGAACCTATGCTAGCATGGCAAGTTCTAAACCTCTATATTCACTGTCGCTTCAATAGAGATTAACACGCTATCTTATAAGTTTGCGACGCTCATAAGACGAATAAGCACAACCAATACTAGGAAATCATACAATCACCACACACTAAGATATTGAAACAAATTAACTATTGAAATCCATAAGTAAATCCGTTAGAACCCCACGATAACGATTAGTTCATAATCGAACTCATCATCACCGTGAGTTCCGATGAAAGCATGGTAAATAAACTAAGTCTTTATAAACTAAATAAATAATCAAAGTACGTTAACAAGAGTATTAGGTTCAACAATAAAGAAAATGAGCATCCAAGATTACAACTTAAGCAAAGAATCACAAGTAAAACAAGTTCTTCTTCTCCTTCGTTGAATTTGTGCTATTAGGTCTTCTTCTTGTCTTTTCCTTGCTCTCCGTTATTAAAAACGTCTTTAAAGAGTTTTTAAATAATAGCTATCCAACCAGGAATCCAGCAGATAAGTCTTCTAATCAAATCAGGAATCTGAAAATCCCGGCCTGACGCGACCGCTCTGAGAAGCAGCGCGGCCACCCTGACTTCCTGTTGAATGAGCGCGGCCGCCCTGAAGATGGGCGCGGCCGCCCTGAGCTTCTGCTAGAACTTGATCTTCTTGCTTCTTTGATCTTCTCTTGTTGGTTACTTGCGCTCAATCATCCGAGGCTCCATCCTAACACTCTTCTAATCATAAAAACATTGTAAAACCATTCCTGCTTCTGATTATGCCTTGAAATGCAAAACACTACAAAACACATCAAATACACAAACAACTTGAGTACAAAACACCAATTCGAGCTTTTATGAAGCATTCCAAGTGGATTTAAATGCCACTTAACATTAGTCAATTTGTATTTGTTGAGTTTTGTAGCTCACCCCTTTTAATATTTCAGGTTCAGAATATTTGGAGCATATTAAGAATAAGGAATGAGAACTATGTAGAGATCTGTGCTGCTTAGTTTCGTGCTATTTGAATTTGAATAAAGACTTTCGTATTTAAAGAATGAATTTGATTACCTGTTTAGACAATTATTATCGGATTTGTGGAGCTACGTCTCCGTTTTTATGTTTTTATGTAATAAGTTTGACCGCTTATTTGACCTTCGTGATATATTTGAATTATCGAATAAGAATTTATTTTATGTAAGTTTTTTTATTTAGATTTAATAGTCCGAAAAGTCGGGTTGTTACAGCAATGATAAAGGACGGCATGACCATGATTCACATCTATATTATTAGTTCGGATTAATTATCAAGTTTGTCACTGAAATCGGCTAAATGTATCAAATTTGTTGCTGAATTAAAAACGATATCAAGTTGGTTACTGAAGTTGACGTGTACATTTCGATAATTTTTTCTCAAGATTTAACGACGAGTAATGCTAATTTGTAGTATTTGACTAGTAAGAAATATAGAGATAATAGCAACCATGAGTCTAGTTTTGAAACCGATAAACTGAAATCAATCGATTCTATTAAATACTGAGGATAATTAACGGAATGTATGTGTGCCTGACTTTCGGTTTCAGTTTAGTAACCAACTTGATATCACTTTCAGTTTAGTAACCAAATTGATATATTAAGTTGATTTCAGTTATCAATTAGATAACTAACCCTTGTTAGTTCTAAGTATTACGATTTTAGCTTAATATTTTTTTAAGAATACATGGCCCCACTTCTTAAAGCAAAATACCCCAACAAGAAGTACGTATAGGCCGGGTGGAAGATCTCCTAACAAATACCAAGCTCGCAAACAAATTATTTCTTCCGGCCACCTCAATTTTTTATATTGGGGATGAGATTCGACACACATTTTAATCCTCTTATTAAATATACTTACATAATTTATTAATTTTTTTTCTTCTAAATAAAAAATATAATAATCAAATTTTTATAGATTTAAAAAAATAAATAAATTATGAACTTATATTTTATAACTGCCTTAAAATGTGTGTTAAATATGTAAAAGAAATACAAAGAAATGAGTAAGACGGAGGTAGTATATTGAAAGAGCTACTTTGAGGTGTTACATAATTGATTTGGTTTGATATTTAATTATTTATTTGATAACAAAAGTATTTTTTGTTGTTATGTAAAGTTTCTAATCTTCAATCTGATCTTTGAATTATATTCAATAAATACATTATATATTTTGTATGAATGAAAATCTTTTAATCAATTATGAACCGCTTATTACTTCTTATCTTATGTCTCGGCGTGCATCTTTTATTTGCCTTCAAATTTATTTCTCATTTGAATGATTATATTATCCAACGTGCAAATTAATATTATCTTATTTTTACTTTGGTACATGCTTGATCATGTTTCGAGAAGATATTATAATATTTTGATTGCTTTCAGACTCGAAATTATAAACTTAAAAACAAATTAGATACGACAACCAAAAAAGGTATATCTTATTTTTATTTTATTCTTGATTTTTTATTATTTTTGTTCGCAATTTACCTATATTGTGGTTGTTGTTATTAATTTTAATTAATATTGACGATTTTGTGATTATTCCACAATTCACAAACCTTTTATAATTTGTGTGAGCTAACCAAATTAGTGGTCATATTTGATATATAGGCGGATTTTAAGATGATTAATCATATATTTTTGTTAATTATTTTTTAATATATTTTTTCTGAATAACTATTTAAATTTTAAACTTTTATTTATAATAAAAAAATTTTAAAAATAATTATCAAAAATATCTTAAATTACCTATAAAAGTCAATTACAACTGATTTGAGACAATGGAAGTATTTGACTCGTACCGGGCACTCGTTCTATCAATCATCCTAATCGACTTGTCATGTTGTTATTGAGGTAATACGTACGAGTGAAGTGCAGTTTGTGAGATAACAGACTCACGATAAGTACTCGCATTCAAGATTAGTATTTATAAAAAAATCTCAATATATTTTTCTAACTTTTTTTTAAAATTGTAGAATTTTAAAAACTAAAAAATATTATTTAATATATTAGAAATATAATATGTGTTCGAATTTATAATAGAGAATAGTTTTAATTTATAGATATTACGTATAATTAAAAGTTGTATTAAAAGTGAATAAATGTACACATTTATTTAAAATTACTTTTTCTTTGAATGTGTAAAGAAGGAGGTTATAATTTTATAAAAAATACATATTATTGGACTTTATTATTTTCCGTCTCGATACAGTTTATCATAAATTTTTCAGAGATTTTTTTCTGAAAATTATTCGGAAAAAATCTCGGAGATTATTTCGGAAAATTTCTCACGAAAAAATTTAGTCTATAAAAATATTTTTGAAATTTTCCCGAAAATTTTCTAGAAAAAGTTCCTAAAAAAATTCTCAAAAAGTCTTTCTCGGGAAAACATTTAGTCCCGATTTTTTTTCTATTGTGTTTAACGGAGTGCAATCCAAAGTAATTTTTATTTAAATTATAACAAACTTTTATTAATATTATATTTAACGAGATAACGGTTTAAATTAATTTTTATCTAAATTATAATATTAAATTATATCAGAATAATAAAAAATTTAAAACTTAACTCATATAACTATTTTTTTAATGTATCCGACTACTCGTTTTCCCTGGTACTAAAATGGGGATGTCGTTAATAAACGTGTACATATGAACACATATTCTGTGGGGATATATAATTATTTAAATTCCAAATAAAATTGAAAAGGCGCACACACAACGAGAATAATCAAGAAATATACCGTGCAAGCCGTATCATTCCACCTAGTTTTGTTAAAAAAATAAACTGCACAAACTCGTCTGATGTTGGCCAAAAATACTTTTTTTTTTAGAAAATGTAACAGGAATACCCGTTTTTGAAAGATATGGCCAAAAATATATTTTTAATACGCATTTCAAAAATGGGTAAGGCTATTATGCATTTGACAAATAAGTATTATTTAGAAAAAAAACAAAAAAAAAAGTAAAATCATGATACGCATTCCTGCCATGCGTATCATGCTTTGCAAAGTCATGATAAGCATCTCACGGATGCGTATCCAAATTTTATTTTTTTTACACAAGTTATCCATTTCTAAAATGTGTATTACTAATACCCAATTTTAAAATACGTATTAGGTAGGTATTTTTTGCTAAGCATTTCAAAAAATGATATTCTTGTCACAAAGTTAAAAAAGAAGAAGATATTTTTGTCATTTTTTCCCCATCTCATCTCTGACATTACATGTCATTCTAACTGACAACTCGGTACTCATTCTTTGAAGTGCTCTGCTCTTTGTGTTGTGTTCTGTTGTTCCTTGACTTTTAAGCTCCTTTTAACTCATACTTAGCTCTTAAACAAAATCATTACGTTTGTATTCACACATACATGAATAATGTATATTAACATCACCTCACTCTTGTGAACAAATAGTACTATTTTCTTTTTCTCCGTGGATTATTGGAGAGATTTATATGAGTTCTGTGAAGTAAAGATTCTGGGAAAAAAAAGAACTTATTTTTGAAGAATTGTAGCAGCGTAGCTTATGCCCTGTTGGTAAGTGTATTATTTTTGTCTTTTTTGTTGTGTATGCATGACAAGTGTATGTACTCTCTAATTTTTTTTATGTGTATGATTGAGTCGAGGCAATTGACACTTTTGGTGTTTTGCTATTGGGGTTTTTAATTATGGGTGTTTCTTTATTTTCAATCTATGACTGTGTACTTTATTTAATTGGGTTGTTAGTTAACTATTTTGTTTGTGTGTGTGGGGTTTCTAGGCTTTTAAAGAAGCTTGTATATGACTTTGAGACTAATAGGGGTTATTGATTGTGATGAGGTTTAGTCAGTGCTCATAATTCAGTTCATTTTTGGTGGTTTAGTACAGGGTTTGGTCATAGGTGGTTCTTGCATGTCAGTTTTGATTGATTTTTATTCTTATTGCTTAAAAAGTTGGGATTTCCTTGTATCATTAGTATAAAAGTTGAAGTTTAGACTGGTATCAGTGTTAATTTGTGCTTTTGGGTTGGGGTTTGATTTAGATTATCATTTTTATGTTGGAAATTTGAGGTTTTTTGTGGTATGTATTGACAGGCCTCTGTCCTTCCAATCACGTAAGCTTCGATGTCTTTTTTAGTTATGGATTCAGAAGGAGCTTTAGTTAGTTGAAGACACACCTTTATTTTGTAGCTCTATCGAGGGATGATGGGGGAAGGGTCTTCTTGGATCAGAAGAACAAATTATTCTCACACCATTTATCATCGCCTAGACTCTGGAAAATTTGCCATAGAATCTAGCAGGTTGGCTTCGGTTCCTTTAGCATCTTATTCAGACAGAACTTCGGGTCTTAAAACGAGGCCAACAAATGGATCAAGTGGTAATCAAATTGAGCTCAATCCTAAAACAACTAAGGCTAGGGCTGCATCGCCTCACCCAGAAACCAAACTTTCAGATACTTTTAAGGAAGCCAGGTCTGATAGAAAGCGGTTCTCAACTCCACATCCAACAAGAAGAGGATTGGGGAAGGTGAAAGATTCTCTTGAAAAAAGGGCACCTGACACTAAGCAGTCCTCCAAGTCGCTAAAACACTTCTCTTCTATGAAAATTTATGATAAATTAAAGAGCAGAAAGGAGTCGGCATGGACAAAGTTTTTTGATCATGGGGGAGGTAAGGTCACCTCTGTTGAATCAGCTGATGAATGGATGGTTGATCTCTCTAAGCTATTCATTGGGCTTAGGTTTGCTCATGGGGCTCATAGTCAACTTTACCATGGGAGTTACAAGGATGAACCTGTTGCTGTAAAAATGATAAGGCTACCTGATGATATCTATGATGGATCACTTGGAGCTCGGTTGGAGAGGCACTTCACAAGAGAAGTGACCCTTTTGAGTCGTCTCCACCACCAAAATGTCATTAAGGTAAATATCCATATTTGCTTCTCTTAGTACTTTGTCATCCCAAGACTTGGAGGATTCCAGTGAGGAGTGATATCTGTATTATGGATTAGTTTTTTTTTAATATGAATAAATAAATGACTAATGTTAGCTTATAATTAGTGGCGGAAGATTATATAGTTAGTTCGTTTCTTTTTGTGCAAAGAAGTTTCATTCGTGCATGCTTGCGCAACTCATTTCTTCTGACGTTATTCATGTATTGTGTGTTTATGGGTTATCGTAATCCACAATTTGGCTGTAAGCTGCACAAAGGAAAGAAGTGTCAGTCTTATGTAAAATGGGAAGAAAAGTATCGTCCACCTCTGACATTTACTCTTCTTCATTCTAGGCTATATATTAATTGCAAGAATAGTATGTATGATAAGTTTGTACTTTTTTGCCTATTTTATAAGCCACGTATCACTCGTCCTCACAGTATCTTACTGGACGTAAACATTTATATTCATTTGGTCAGTAGAATAAGATTATATACTTTATTGAAACTAATAAGATACAATATTATCTAAAAATTACTCTTCTTTATATTAAATCACAGTACTAAAACAGATGCTGAAATACTTATGATACTCTTCCTCTTTTACTTGTTAATACAGTTTAAAGGAGCATGCAGAAAGCCACCAGTGTTCTGCATCATCACAGAATATCTTTCGGAGGGTTCTTTGAGGTCATACTTGCATAAGCTTAAGGAGATACTTCCCTTACGAAAAGTAATCTCAATGGCTCTGGATATTGCTCGTGGCATGGCATTCATTCATTCTCAAGGTGTCATACATAGGGACCTCAAGCCTGAGAATATTCTTTTAAATCAGGATTTTCAGCTGAAAATCGCAGATTTTGGAATTGCGTGTCGTGACACATCTTGCGATCCTCTGGATGATGACTCCGGAACTTATCGCTGGATGGCACCAGAGATGATCAAACGCAAGTCATATAGCGGGAAGGTTGATGTTTATGGTTTTGGGCTCATTTTGTGGGAATTGGTAGCTGGAATTATTCCTTACGAGGATATGACACCCATCCAAGCCGCTTTTGCCGTGGTGAATAAGGTACCTTTATGATGCATATTTTGTGTAGTTTGCTATTTATGTTTTGATATATAAATTTGACATTGAGATATTTCTGTCAACAATTTCTTTTTATTATCGTGTTCTAACATTCTTGCACATGCCGAGTCTTATCTACATTTTTGTTATTAACTCGCGACAAATCCTGGTTACTTGATAGGGTAAACTATTCCTGCTTTTGGTATCTTGATATTGGTTTTATCTGCTTCCTGAAACGTCAGCAAACCTTGAATCGTTGCACTTGATCTGATTAGCAAACATTCATCTCTTGATAGTACAATTCACCTTTCTTTTCAAATATTCTTAGTTTTGATAAAATCTTGTAGGTGAGGCTTTACTTTTCAGGAACTTTGATTTATTTGAGTTTTTTTTCCATTTGAACTATGATATATTGATATGATAATATCGTATTTGTATCAAATTTGTTTTTCCCCTCAATTTTTTTCTTTAATTGATGTATACAGAAAGAGAATAAGGAGATATTAGTGACAACTTCATGTCTTGGATAGGTCAACATTCCGTGTTTATGTTTACGAAATAAGTACAGTTTATGAATATATTTAGTTACTTGTTAATCCTTGGTTAAGAATAATACATCTTTTTGATGTTGCCAACTCACACTTCAACATGAGTACTCTGTACTCGCCTAGCCACCTTTAGAAATTCCATATATATTTGTGTGTGCACGTGTTTGGGCAGCTTGTTCGTCTATACTGTTCGACATAAAAAAAACACACACACACATCTATATATTATAATATACATAATTTAATTAATAACTTTAATTATGATCTTTCAGAATTTGAGGCCAGCTTTCCCAGATGACTGCCCTGCTGCCATGAGAGCTTTGATTGGGCAGTGTTGGTCCTCACAACCAGAGAGAAGGCCAAATTTTTGTCAGGTTGTGAAGCTGCTAGAGCAGTTTGAGGCTTCACTTGCAAGTGATGGAAACCTAGATAAGCTGCAAAACCTTACATGTCAAGATCATAAGAAAGGGATTCTTCATTTGATTCAGAAGATTGGCCCTGTACATCATAACCCTTCACCAAAGCCCAAACCTAAATTTGCATGATGTTTTTCGTGATCTGGTTTTTGTAGATTCCGGGTCGCATTGTATATTGCAGCCGTTTTGCTTTCCTTGTATGTTTGTACTAAATTATTTGTATATGTACATTAAACAGTCATTGAGGTAATATTCTGCTGTAGACATCACCTTGCAAAATCCAACAACTTTTTTTTTCTCTTTTTAGTTTTTAAAATCTGAACAGCACTTCCGTTTGTTCCCTTGTTCAAATATGTGTTTGGTGGAAGATGCCTACCATTTGGTAAATAGCCCCCGATACAAAAATACCGCCGTCCCTTTTACTATCTGTATTTGCAGTGCTTTCTGTTTATTGATTTCAGCAAGCTGCAGCATAATATCTTCTGTGCTCATTTTTTTTTCTTTTCTGTATAGATGAGCATAAAATAAAGTTATAGTGAAATGGTCTTGCACAAGGTGGGAGCAAGGGATGTCCTTTTTCATCCTTAGTAGACCTGTTCTGGAAATAATGTTATATTGCCCTTTTTATTATTGTAGTGGTGGTATTTTCCTCTAATAATTGCAGCAAGTTGCAATATTTTTTTAAATTTGTGCTCATCTTTGTGTTTTTAGCTATAGAGGAGCACAATAAAAATCTTGTACAATAAGGTGGGAGCCTCTTTTGTCATTGATTAATTTCATTAGGCCTTTGAGATGTTGAAATCACACTAATTGGAGGACCCCAATAAAAGCTACAGTGCTGAAATTCAAATATTCACTGTACACTGCAAAATGATCCCTGTACTTAATATAGTAGTCAAAGATTTGCTCAAACCTGCTTGACAAGACACACAAGAGTTATGTTTGGTATCAATTGTGTACAAGTTAACTTTGTTTAGAAGACAGAAGTTTAGAATTGATAGACACAAAGTAAAATTAAATTTATTAAACAATTTAGAATGTTGAACAAAAGAGGCCCTTGTAGTGTAACTGTGTAACCTTGGAAAGTTGGAAGTCATAACAAGCGGACAAGGATTGAAGCCTACATGAACCATTTACCAAGACCAGTTGAGAAGGACAATAGAAAGGATGAGAAGATATGTGAACATGAAATATAGTACAAGCCCAGCTATATTAAGCCCAAGAAGGGAATACCAAAAAATGTGCACCATTTGAAGCAGGAGTAACAGAACAGGGCAGCTTGGTTTTTGTTTGATAATGCATTTAGATATACTTAATGATAGGGCATAATAGACCCGGGTAGGTGTCAACCTAGACTAAAGGGAGGCAGGATCAACCAACCTGCTAAGACCCCCCTCTCCCAGGCCAATCAAGCATAGGAGCCCAGGCCCGGGCCTATCCTACTTCCCGGATCCGGATCCGCCTGCATACCCGGATCCGGATCAAGGCCGAAACCACAATGAGGGAAGTCCCAGCAAGCACATGCACATCCCACAACCCGCCAAGCAAAGGTACGTGGGCACGTGACTATGACAGCTATCAACAACCAGCACACCAGACAAGCACGGCGCGTGTCAGATGCCGTTAGGGTACTCTGGAGGTGGTCCTCCCCTGGACACGCGTAAGCAATCCACCCAAGCCAGGCGTCCTCTGGTCCCAGCATCCAACGGCCCAGATTTAGAGGTAACTACCCCTAAACCCTACCTCGGGGCTATATATACCCCCAAGACTGAAGGGTTTAGGGGTTGGAAAATATTTTTACTCTTACACTCACACACTCTCTCATACACTCAAAAACACACAACAGCCTCAAAATTACATAAACACATATACCTTCATCTTCTCCAAAGCCTGTTCTTACTCTCACACCGGAGGCGCCGTGGGAGCCAAACCCCCCTTCCGGTGTTGTTTTGCAGGTGCCCAACCTGCAGCTACACCTCTCTCACGCGCACAAGGTCCAGGAACGCCGACGACGGAGCCGCCCGCTCACCGGAGTTATCATTTGGCGCTAGAAGGAGGGGCGAACATCCTTGGGTCTCGGTGCCCCTGGATTCATCTTCATCAGCAAACTCTTGAGAGAGTCCACTTTCAAACTTGTAAGAACATAAATAACCAAACCCTTTCTTGATTATGAGTTTTCATTTTAGCCACGTTTGTATGAGCTTCTTGCTTTAGGCCGTGGTTGTGTGAGCCCGCCCTTGTTTGTTAAGTTTTAGTTGTTTAGGGTTTGATAGTCTTGGTAATCTCGAAGCCTGGGGTTTAATAGTCTTGGTGGTTTAAAACCCAGAACTGTTTTAGCTTGCGTATTTTCTTTTGCGTTCAAGAGCCTGCTGTTCTTGTTTGGTATTATTTTTAGCAAAACCCAGAAAGTTTGCTTGCTGTTATTCTGGACAATTTCTGTAATATTCAAAAAAGCAACCTCAGATCCACATTTGTAGCCTCAAATCTTGGTTAGTTGTTTGTACAATTGTGGTAATGGCAAGAGCAGGAAAAAGTACAGCTGGTAGGCCCTCCGCCAGTACCCACATTCAGGATCAAGACCCCTCTCAAGTTCAAGAACCTGGGGGAGACAGGGAGACCTTCCAGGAGCAACCACTGACACAGCATACCCCAATCAGGGATGCTAGAAATGTCATAGAGCTAAATCAGTACAAGTACACCAATGTTCCGGTTGCAGAGGAGCATATGGCTAACTTAACAAGCCATGAACTTGCTGAAGCAATCAGGCTCTACAGAGATGAACAAGCCCGGGCTCAGATGGAATTTGAGCAAGATGATGAGCAAGAAGAGTCCGGGGACTCTCAGCAATCCAGGAGATCTGTCTTCGACCGAATTGGGGCTAAGGCAAAAAAGAATCAAAAGGAGCCTAGCAAGAAGGAGACAGAAGCAACCAGAAAGAAAAAGCTAGAAGAAATCAGAGAAAAGATAAGAAAAGAGGAGGAGGAAAAGCTGGAGCAAAAAATACAGAAAAGAATGCAACTGGAGGAGGAGAGGCTCCTAGCTAAAGCAAGAGGCAAAAGAACTCGGAGGGACCCTACCCCCGAACTTATTTCTGATGACGAAGAGGAGGGTCAGAAAGATCTGAAGGACATGATTTACGAGCTCCAGAGAAAAATGGAGAAAGAATCCGGGGTGGAAGTTGGGGAGACCCTCACGCCCTTCAGTCACTCCCTAGAAGCCATCCCTCGACAGAAAAATCTCAAACATTACAACTTTGACTCTTTCGACGGACTGGGGGATCCGGAAGAGCACCTCAACTACTTTGAACAGATAGCTCAGATATACTATTACAATGACTTGACGAAATCCAGATTCTTCGCCTCGACCCTCAAAGGGGGGGCTCAAAGATGGTTCAGCAGAATCCCGTCAAGAAGCATCCACTCCTGGAAAGAATTCAGAGGAGCCTTCCTTAGAAGATTCAGAGCCAATATAACACATGAAATGCACATGTGCCACCTGGAGACAATCCGCCAATATGATAACGAAGCACTCTCAGCCTATATGCGGAGGTTCCAGGAAGCCATCAACAAAGTCTCGAATCTCGATGAAAGGGAGGCTCTAAGCATATTTCGAAGAAACCTGGATCCAGAACACAATGAAAGGTATATTGTGGAGTTGATAAACAAAAAGCCCCAAAGCCTGGCCGCGGCTTATTCCATGGCAGCCCGGTTCATAAAAGAAACAGATGTTCTCCAGGCGATGAGAATGACTCGGAATGGAGGGAACAGGAACAAATCTTCTGATGACCGACCGAAAGGGGGTTACCATCAGGAGAAAAAGTTCAAACAAAGCAACCAAACCCAACAAACAAATGTGGTACAAAACACCCCAATTTTCCAAAGATTGGGTCCTAAAACAGAGTCCAAAAGTGATCACGATCCCCCTAGGCAGCAAAGGGAGCCCAGGCAAGAGCCATAATGGACGCAACTAAACAGAACCCGGGAAGAGATACTGAAGGAGATCAAGGGAAAGCCATTCTACTATCCTCCAAAGCCAATGCAGACTCCCCCAGAGAGCAGGCCTTACAACAGGCAGTGCGACTATCATGAAACCCATGGACACAAGACTGAGAATTGTCTCTCTCTAAAATACTTCATTGAAGATCAAGTCAGGAAAGGCAACCTGAATCAATACATCTCAAGGGAGAAAAATCAGTGAGAAGAAAGGCCAAGAAAGGGTAAAAATGTGGTAAATGTGGTCCTGGGAGGCTCACACTCTCCCCCTAGGAGCCCGGGCTCAGGGGATGAGGTATTCTCAATCCAATCCTACCCGGAGATGATGATCTCATTCAGCAGCAAGGATTATGAAGGAGTCAACCCGAATCACAATGAAGCCTTGGTTGTAACACTTGATATCTTTGACAACGAAGTAAGAAGGATGTTGATCGATAATGGATCCTCAGTAAACATACTCTTCAAGCATACCGTGGACAGGATGAAGCTTGGGAGCGTACGCTCCAATGAATGCCAAGAGGACCCTCTATATGGGTTCGGGAACAACTTGGTCCCGATCCAGGGAACTTTATACTTGCCAGTCGTATTCGGATCGGGCTCAAACCAAGTTACCCATGTGATAAAGTTCTACGTGATCAATACTCCTTCATCCTATAACGGCATAATCGGGCGCTCGGCCTTGACCAGGATCCAAGCAATCACCTCCGTATCACATTTGAAAATCAAATTCCCAACTCCGACCGGGGTAGGAGAAATCAAGGGAGACTATGAAGTAGCTAAAAGATGTTACAGCCAGGCTCTGGTAATTGCTGAAACCCACCAAGGCAACAAGAGAAAGGCCGTGGTACTCCGGAAACAACAAAGTATTAAGAAACATCACCCCCACTCAAGAGACGATGCTAGGAAAGAAGTTCAGGTCATAGAGTCCCTCTCAAATCCGGAAGCAACCAAATCAAGCTCAAAATAGCAAAAAAGCAACCAAGTCACAGAAGGGGTTGAATCGAGCCTAGGCCTTGGCCAAACAAACCCTACTGTGCAAGCAACCAACCCAGAAAAAGAGATGACAACCCAGGCTCAGATTTATATGAAAAAGAACGCAGAGGCTCGGATACAGAAGATGGTATCAAATACGGATCAATCCAAGATAGAGGCTGCCGTTAAAACGGAAACAATTCTGATCAATACAAGCGATCCTTCCAAAAAGATAAAGATAGGATCCGGGCTCGACCCTAATTTTAGAAAAGACCTGGTTTCGCTACTCCAAGGGTACTCTGACATATTTGCTTGGACACCAAGAGACATGCCCGGGTTGGATGAATCCATAGCGATGCATAGCTTGGACGTCAACCCGGAGAGGAAGCCAGTCAAGCAAAAGAGAAGAAATTTCGCCCCGGAGAGGCAGAAAGCAATCGATGAAGAAATTGAGAAACTACTAGAAGCTGGAATAATATGCGAAGTCAAGTACCCAGAATGGCTGGCAAATATAGTGATGGTAAAAAAAGCAAACGGAAAGTGGAGAATGTGTATCGATTACACAGACTTGAATAGTGCATGCCCAAAAGACCCCTACCCTTTGCCAAATATTGATCAATTGATCGACGCAACCTCTGGGCATGTGATGCTAAGTTTCATGGACGCCTACTCGGGGTACAACCAGATCAAGATGAATCCCAGAGACATTCTAAAGACAGCCTTCATCACCCACAGGGCGGTCTATGCCTATGTAATGCTGCCGTTCGGATTGACTAATGCGGGAACAACATATCAAAGGGCAATGAATAAGATATTCAAGGACCAGATTGGAAGGAACCTGGAATCCTATGTGGACGATATGATTGCAAAATCCACAAGCGTCTCCGGGCACATAGGAGACCTGAGAGAATGCTTCAAAAACTTGAGAAAATACTCATTCAGGCTCAATCCAGAAAAATGCACATTTGGAGTAGGGGCAGGAAAATTCCTTGGATTCATGATAAGCAACCGAGGAATTGAAGCCAACCCAGAAAAGATAAAGGCAATTCAAGAGATGAAGGCTCCCAGAACACAAAAAGATGTGCAGAAGCTAGCAGGATCGCTAGCAGCACTCAGAAGATTCATCACCAAGCTAGCTGAGAGATGCCTACCCTTCTTTGACCTATTAAAAGGAGCAACCAACAAGAGAGAAGTTAATTGGAGCCCAGAATGCCAAAGCGCATTTGAAGAAATCAAAAGGTACCTTTCTCAACCCCCCGTATTAACAAAAGCTCAACCCGGGGAACCCCTATCCCTTTACCTGTCAGCAGGGGCCCTGGCAGTTGGAGCAGCCTTGATCAGGGAAGAGAATGGCAAACAGCAACCAGTTTATTATGTGAGCCAAGTGCTAAAAGATGCAGAAACCCGGTACCCGAGGCTAGAAAAGTTTGCTTACGCCTTAGTCACAGCATCCAGGAAACTCAGACACTACTTCCAGGGAAGGGAGATACGAGTTGTAACAAATCAACCATTAAGAAAGATAATACACAAGCCAGATGTCTCAGGGAGATTGGTAAATTGGGCAGTTGAGCTAAGTCAGTTCAATTTAAGTTTCATTCCTAGAACAGCAATCAAAGCCCAGGCTCTAGCTGATTTCATCATAGAATGCAATTTTCCAGAAGAAGAGCCCGTGCCCATGAGCATTGACCCTGAGAGAAACACAGATCAAGAAACAGAAGCCTGGGCTCTCAAAGTTGATGGTTCTTCAACAAATGAAAGATCGGGAGCCGGGCTCATCCTAAAAAGCCCAGAAGGGTTCACAATCCAAACAGCAATCTCCTTTGCATTCTCAGCAATAAACAACCAGGCAGAGTACGAGGCCTTGATTGCAGGATTGAAGCTAGCAACAACACTCAGGATCCAGAATCTCAAAATCTACAGCGACTCCCAGATCGTCGTAAAGCAAACAAATGGCGAGTACATAGCCAAGGATCCAGTTCTAGCCAATTACCAGGCTCTGGTCCAAAGCTATCTAGCCTCCATACCAACAGTCCAAGTCATCCAAATCAGCAGAGAGGAGAATTCAGAAGCTGATGAATTGTCCAAACTTGTTCAAAACTCATCAGACCTGGATTGCTCCGTCTACTTCGAAGAATTGCAGAAACCAAGCACAGAGCCTGAGGAAGTCATGAAGATAGAAAACAGTCCGAATTGGATGACTCCATTCATTAAATACTTGGAGAAAGGAGAGCTCCCGGAGGATAAAGGGAAGGCTCAAAGGTTAAAGGCAAAAGCTTCGAAATTCTTCATGGAAGAGGGAATACTCTACCGCCGGACCTTTTCCTCCCCAATCCTCAAGTGCATAGGCCCAGGAGAGGCACAATACTGCCTCATGGAAGTTCACGAAGGAATCTGCGGAGACCACATGTCCGCAAAAGCACTAGCTCACAAAATCATAAGGCAGGGGTACTACTGGCCTACTATCCACCAGGATTCAATAGACTTTGTGAAAAAATGCAAGGAATGCCAACTCTTCAGCAATGTGACACGGATGAGCCCAGTCTTACCCTCCTCAGTCTTGTCACCAATCCCATTTGCTGTATGGGGAATTGATATCATGGGACCCTTTCCCAGAGCCAGAGGAGACCTCAGGTACTTACTAGTCTCAATTGACTATATGACAAAATGGGTAGAAGCAAAGGCAATGAGGACAATAAACCAACAAGACTGCATCAAGTTTATGGACAACATATTGATGAGGTTTGGGATCCCGAGGGTACTAGTATCAGATAATGGTCCACAGTTCGTTGGTTCAGAATTCGAATCCTACCTTCAAGAAAGGGGCATCCGGCACAAGAAGTCATCAGTAGCCTACCCTCAAGGAAATGGGCAAGTTGAAGTAACAAACCGAATACTTCTCAGGGGGATAGAAAAGAGACTCAGGGAAAGCAAAACCAAATGGCCAGAAGAGTTGCCTAATGTACTCTGGGCATACAGAACAAGCCCCAGAACAAGCACAGGAGAAACCCCCTTCAAGCTGGCTTATGGAACTGAAGCCATGCTACCAATTGAAGTAGGATCCCCCTCCCACCGAGCAATCAACTTTGATGAAATAGCAAACGAGGAGGGGCTCAGAACGAATATTGAGCTAATTGATGAAGTTCGAGACCAGGCAGTGGCAAGAATGGAAAAATATAAGCAGAAAATAAGAGAGCACTTCAGCAAGAAGTCCCGGGTCAAAAACTTTCAAGTGGGAGATCTGATCCTACGAGACACAGAAGCTTCAGATCCCACTAATACCGGAAAGCTAATGCCAAAGTGGGAAGGCCCATACAAAGTCAAAGAAGTTTTAAGGCCAGGAACATACAAGCTCATGAACATGGATGACTCTGAAGTACCAAATACATGGCATGGACTCAGGCTCAGAAAGTTTTACCAGTAGAAAAGCAACCAAAAGCAACCAGAACTTGTAGCCTATGGCAAGCAACCAATCTATGATCCGATATTTTGTATGAAAAAATTTTCAAATCAATGAAAAGAATTTTCCCTTCTCAGAAAGTTATTACTTTTAAATTACCAGTTATGGATGCAAATAACAACCCAGGTACCTTCTCGTACCCGGGTTAGAAGCAAAAAACCAAAGCAACCACTATTTGCTTAGAAAAATTCTAAGTAGATGGAGCAATCACCAATCCGGGTTAGACATACCCGGATTGAAAGCAAATTTAAATTCAAAAAAAAAAAAAAAAACAACCCGGATTAGCATTCAAATCCGGGCTACAAACAACCATCATGTACAATTTTCCAAGTACATAAAGCAAAAAAGCAAACATCAACCCGGGTGGTTCGTATACCCGGATTGAAAGCAAATTTAAAAGCAAAAAACAACCCGGATTAACATTCAAATCCAGGTTGCAAACAACCATTATGTACTTCAATTTTCAAAGTACATAAAGCAAAAAAGCAAACATCAACCCGGGTGGTTCATATACCCGGATTGAAAGCAAATTTAAAAGCAACAAACAACCCGGATTAACATTCAAATCCAGGTTGCAAACAACCATCATGTACTTAAATTTTCCAAGTACATAAAGCAAAAAATAATACTTCAACCCAGGTGGCCATCATACCCGGATTAAAAACAATTTCAAGAGAAAATCCGGATACGACTTCATACCCGGAGCAATCCGGATATAAAGCCCAACCGGATCGGGGGCTATAGCCACAACCTGGGTCAGGATCATTTGCACAATATAGCCATGATCCGGATTACTCATAAAAATAAAAACAACAGAAGAAAGAAAAGCAAACATTTTCTACAACGGGGAAAAAGTTCAAAGGAGGATCCGGATTGACATCAATCCGGAACAAATCCAAATATTACAAACAGTTCAAATAGTACGAGAATTGGAAATCCTAGAAAATGAAATTACATGGGCTGAGCCCGAGAAGCTTTGCAAAGCTGGTCCGGATTTAGAGGAAGCTGGGGCTCGGGCCATCATAGGGTTCCGGTTCCCCTTGACCCTGTTCAACCGCAGCCTTTGCAGCAAGAAACTCTTGAATAAAGCTCTCCCAAGAAGCAAAGGGGTCTGTCTTTATATGGCGCTCAGCAACAACCCAGGACCTGCGCACCTCGGGAACCCCGGCCTGAGCAACCTCGAAATCATAAACGTCGCTGGCCTTAAACTCAGCAATTATGGCCTCCTTATTCAGATTCTCCTTAGCAGCAAGCTCGGACTTGAGCCTCTCAACTTCTTTGGCCAGCCCCTCAGCCCGGGTCTCCGAATCCTTCAGCTTCTCGTTCAACCCGGACTCCACTACACGAAACCCCTCCCGGGCCTCCTCCAGCTCACCCCTCAGGGAATCAAAAAGCATCTTCTGCTTTGGTCCGGTTGTTGGCCTCCTTGAGCTCAGTGAAAGCAACGTCGGAGCAAATGGATATTGCACTCCCAAGCTGAGAAAAGAGAAAAAAAAATATACTATGAGCAAAGCACAAAGTAAATTCGGGGCATAATCCGGAACTAAGAGCATAAAAATCCAGAAATTACCTGCCCCCATTGACCAGTGACCCTCTTCAAGGCAGCAGCCATGTTGTAGCCCTCGACCTCCTCCCAATCTTCTTCTGAGGGGATACTGGACATGAACCCGGCCAGATCAATAAGGCTCTTTGTCCCTACCCGGATAGGAGCCCCATCCGGTCCCTTCCCCTCCGAATCGCATATGACCCGGTCAGCAACAACAGTTTTTCCGCGGGAAGGCTTTCCCGGGGCGGACTTCCTCTTCTTCGAAGGAGGTTCCTCTTCAGAGATTTCCTGAACGTCCGGGTCCTTGGCCAAGGGCACATTGACCAGATCAGACACATTCCGGGGGGCAGAAGATTCGGCACCACCCTCTGCATCCGCAGACGCGGATCCGGTACCAGGGGCCCCCTTTGTTGTTTTGTACGCCAATCCCAACGAGTTAAAAGCTGCTGCATAAGCTGAAGAAGACATTATGGCCCGGGATGCAGGGTTGTAATGCGGCAAACCTGAAAAATTGAAAAGAGAAACTATCAGCATAGGATCGATAAAAATGCAAAGACCACCGAATCCGGAAATAGAATAATGCAGTAAGCCCGGACCATGTCAAGACGTTTTATGCAAATCAGCTACAAGTAAAAAACAAAAGGTATGTTGATCCGGACCGAAGATTACAAGTTACAAACAAAAGAAAGGTAATCCGGTTCTCCAAGCTTGGATGGAGACCCGGATAAAAAAAAAAGAAAGAGCATGTTAAAAAAGAACTTACAGCCAAGTTGGAACATGAGTTTATGGTTCATAAACGTATCCCGGGTTGGCTGGAACCCGAGACTACCACAAAATTTTCTAACTTGGTCTACAGCCTCCCCCTCTAAAATCTCTGGGTTGAACTTCGTCTTAACCTCCCCAGTTGTGAAATAAGGAAGATACTCCAAATCGTAACCCTTCAACATCAGTATCTCCCCATTCCAATGCTTCAAAGAGGTCTGGTGCATAACTGGTTTGGACCTACCCGGACCGAATCCGCACTCTGCTGCCCGGAACCTCAGCTCGTAGAAAGGTTTCTGGCTTGACCTAGAAAGGTAAAAAATCTGGTGGAATAACTTGAAGGTAGGAAGGAGCCCGGACTTGTTACAGCAAGCTATGAACCAGGTCATAGACTTGATCCCATTCGGAGTTATCTGCATAGGAGAAATCCTGTAGACATACTTACAAAGGTGCTTCAGAAAAATGTGCCACCTGGGGCTCCACCCGGACCTTAGATGCTCCAGCCAAACCGGAACAAAACCATCCGCAGGACGATGGAAGATCCTCTCATACGGTTCGGGCCACCTCCAAGCAATATCACTGGTCAATTGAAAAGCAGCCCGGATCGCCTTGTCCATATCACCCGGGTCAGCCTCAGCATGAAAATCCTTCAGCTGGTAATGATCCCGGCTGATCCCAAAGGAAGCAAAAGCTGCTTCCAGAGCACCTTGGTCATAAATACCCGGGTGCCCATCCTCGTGCCTCTCATATCTGACCCGGGTATAATAAATGCTATCCTCGAACCCGGGTGGCTTTCTCACGAAATGATACTTAATATCAGACCAGCGGCCCTCACGCGTAAAAATAATAGAGTTTTCTGGAAGCCTCTTGAACCGGAAGCTCGTAATTGTTCCCACGGACCCAGACCCCTTTCTAACCATCTCGCCCTGGATCTGTTCTCTACCAGACGAATCCGAATCACTCTCTTCCTCAGAAAAGCTTGGATAGCAATTATATACTTTCCTAGCTCGCTCCTTGGTCCGGACCATATACCTATTAAATTGAAGGTCAGTTAGTCTGTACCCTACAGATTTTATTTGTCTTCCTAAGTGGTCCGGATCAGGTACGTTATTTTATCATAACCTAATGATCCGGACCACCAATGCAAGTCCAACCCGGAAAAACATCAACGATCCGGATCATGTTAACTGCAAACCACAAAAGCAAACCCCCCATGGACCCGGATCTTGGTGGCAAATACCCAGATCCGGATCCATAGCAACAAAAAACTTAAAACAAAACCCATATACCCGGATCCCAATGGCAAACACCCAGGCCCGGATCAAAAGCAACCAAAAACAGATAAAACCTAAGTTATACAATCCTATCATAAACCTCCCCCAAATCCAGACTCGGATCAAAGTTAAAACCCTAACCCACAAACAGTTATTTTGAGAATCAAAGAGCAAAACACACACACTTTTCATATACATACATAAATTTTCTTCCAAGAACAAGAACAGCCAAGAAAACCCAGAAAATCCCGAACAAAATCAACAAAAATCAAACCAAAAACGCACCAAAATACCCAAACATCCACAGATCTATACATACATAAACAAAAACGAGCAAACCCAATACAAAACAAACCAAAAAACACACAAATCTACCATTAATCCAAAGCATGCAAGAACTCGGAGAAAACTATGAAAATCGAAAAGAAAGTAAGGACTTACAGATTTGTAGCACGGCAGAAATCAGAGAACAGAGAAAGCAAAGAACAAAGCCCAAGCCTCCAAATTCTTAAAAATTACTTCGAACAGGAGAAGAAAATGGCGACTTTTGGTTTTCTTTTTCTTTCTTGATGTGAATAAAGAGTAAGTTGGAAGAGGAGGTGCAGCCTTTTATAGGCAAGGAGAATTAAAGAGCCCCGGCCACGTGGCAAAGGACAATTGGCCAGGGGGAGCAGTTACAAAAAAAAAACGCATAAGTAAATATTTGTTTATTTAAACAAATACAAATAATGACACATTTAAAACCCATAATGATTATGGGCCGAGTTTTTAGGAAATAACTGCCCAAAAATTCAAATTCGTGGGAGGGAATAAACTGAAAGACGTTACAACTCCTCGACTTTTCAAATTCCACTACACACTACCCGGATCAAGAGCCCTGATCCGGATCATTTTCATCCAGATACAAATTTGGAAGCAAAAACCACCCAGGACCAATCCGGGTACTTTTTCTAAAGCAACCACTCTACCTCAATCCGGATTGGCATCTACCATACCAGATCCGGATTGGGGGGCAACCAGGACCAGAAATTTTTTCTGGACCAACTATTCTACCTTAATCCGGATTGGTATCCACTACACCAGATCCGGATTGGGGGCCAACCCGGACCAGAAATTTTTCTGGAGCAGCTATTCTACCTTAATCCGGATTGGTATCCACTACACCAGATCCGGATTGGGGGGCAACCAGGACCAGAAATTCTTCTGGAGCAGCTATTCTACCTTAATCCGGATTGGTATCCATCACACCAGATCCGGATTGGGGGGCAACCAGGAGCAAAAAAATTTTCTGGACCAACTATTCTACCTTAATCCGGATTGGTATCCACTACACCAGATCCGGATTGGGGCGCAACCAGGAGCATAAATTTTTCTGGAGCAACTATTCTACCTTAATCCGGATTGGTATCCATTACACCAGATCCGGATTGGGGGACAACCAGGAGCAGAAATTTTTCTGAATAAACTACTACACTTTAATCCGGATTGATATCCATCGCACCAGATCCAGATTCAGGGGCAGAAATTTTTCTCTAAGCCAAATATGCGATCCTAATCTACTCCCTCATCCAGAAAATCTGCATAAGGGAGTGGGGGGCAAATGATAGGGCATAATAGACCCGGGTAGGTGTCAACCTGGACTAAAGGGAGGCAGGATCAACCAACCTGCTAAGACCCCCCTCTCCCAGACCAATCAAGCATAGGAGCCCAGGCCCGGGCCTATCCTACTTTCCGGATCCGGATCCGCCTGCATACCCGGATCCGGATCAAGGCCGAAACCACAATGAGGGAAGTCCCAGCAAGCACATGCACATCCCACAACCCGCCAAGCAAAGGTACGTGGGCACGTGACTATGACAGCTATCAACAACCAGCACACCAGACAAGCACGGCGCGTGTCAGATGCCGTTAGGGTACTCTGGAGGTGGTCCTCCCCTGGACACGCGTAATCAATCCACCCAAGCCAGACGTCCTCTGGTCCCAGCATCCAACGGCCCAGATTTAGAGGTAACTACCCCTAAACCCTACCTTGGGGCTATATATACCCCCAAGACTGAAGGGTTTAGGGGTTGGAAAATATTTTTACTCTTACACTCACACACTCTCTCATACACTCAAAAACACACAACAACCTCAAAATTACATAAACACATATACCTTCATCTTCTCCAAAGTCTGTTCTTACTCTCACACCGGAGGCGCCGTGGGAGCCAAACCCCCCTTCCGGTGTTGTTTTGCAGGTGCCCAACCTGCAGATACACCTCTCTCACGCGCACAAGGTCCAGGAACGCCGACGACGGAGCCGCCCGCTCACCGGAGTTATCACTTAAATTACATGCTATGCCTCTAGGAGAGACGCTGATTAACAACATTTAATCATAGAGAAAATTATACTTTGTAATACTAAACATATAGAAAATAATATGTGTACTAGCTCACAAGAAAATAAGAAAATCTTTTGGCTAAACTCATAAGAAAATAAGAAAAATAAGAAAATAACATTTAAAATCTTTTGGCTAAACTCATAAGAAAATAATTATAAAGATGAACCAGAGTCCTAGCTCACAGGATCACACATTGCATTGAAGGCAACAAGAGTTTCCTTTTTCTAAAACAAATTATTTGTGAGCTTAAGAATACAAGTCATGCAAATTGCCTGCGAACAAAAAGTATGGCCTATACATCACCGGGTATCCAAGACAGGTACACAACAATAACCTTAAATCTACATCAAAATAGGTACAAGTACAAAAAAAGTAAAGGTCGGAGATGAGATATCGGAGAAAACTAAACAGAATGCATGAAATTAAGATCAAATGCCTTTCTGTTTAGTTTCATCCGATTCTCACATACGACATTTGCAGGGCATGTTTTCATTGTCTTCCCTTAGTAGGATTAGATTTAATATAGTGAGAGGGGGAAATTAATTTACTTGGTAAATTTCCAAATTAGATGTTAGAGAAGAAAACACAAATTGCTTAAGATTAAAGGCCTAGTTGGAGACAGCTGAGTAAAAGCCGGAGATAAGATATTGGAGGAAACTAAACAGATAGGAAGAAGCAAAGCAACTATTTTCCTGTTTAGTTTTTTCCAATCCTTACCTTCGACATTGCACTGCTTGAATTTAAGTTTTAGCCAGAGTACCAAGTGAAAATCACAGATAAGGTATTGGAGAAAACTAAGCATAATGTTAATGCTCATATGTATGTTTAGTTTTCATCAATCCTCACCTATGAGATTACACTGCTAGAAATGTATTTTGGTTGCTAATTGATTGAAGATTTGCCTTGTATTTATAGTCTATTGCTCTGGAATCAAGGACAATTCATGCATTTCTCCTGAACTGCAAATCAAGGACAGGTCAAGGGAATCTTCAAAAACAAACATATGAACTGCATGATCAATATTTACAGTTAGGTTATTGACCATTGACCACCAATGTAAAACTTTATGTCATGAACCTCGAAGCTACTGTAAGCCCCTGTTTGATTGCAAGAAAATAGAGGGGAGGGGAGGGTTCTTCCAATAAAAAATGTGTTTGGTTCATATTTTTAGAGGGAAGGGAAACGAAGGGCCCAAAATCCCTTATGGGTCTTATTTTGTTTTCTCCCAATTTGGGGTTTTTTGGAGGGGAGAAATTTTATTGACAAAAATGACTTTACACATTCTTAACACTTACATATATCCTAAATGACTTATATGTAATTTTAATTATAAACCCCTCCCTTCCCCTCATGTACTAAACATAAAAATGAGTTAATTCCCCTCCCCTCCCTTCCTTCAACCAAATAGAATTAATATTATATTATTTCCCTCCCCTCCCCTTCCCTTCCCTCTATTAAAATTCCTCTCATTCCCTCCCCTCCGTTGAACCAAATACAGCGTAAGAGACTACAAGTATACTACTGCAGATCTCCATTCTAATACAAGTCGTTCTGGAAAACTTCATTTGCTGGTAAAATTTTGATTTACGAAGAGAAATATTAATTACAGAACATTTTTTTAAAATTTTAATAGTAATCTAAATTAAAACTATGCCGTCCATTTTTATCAAGAAAGAAAAACATAGCTCAAACTCATGCTTAGTAAATTTTTAAAAAAGTTTGGCTCTTAAATGATATGCTTCCAAATGTCTATAATAAGCCAACGACACAAGGACTTGATTATTTTTAATTTTTGCAAGGACACTGGACTTGTATGTTTGCAATGACATAATGACACATTTTTTTTACCAAGCATACGGACTCTCAAAATACTATCGTAGTTTGTTGACGCACTTAATAATCTTATAAATTGAGCTAAAATATCAATTTTTTTGGTTATAGGACTGAGGTGTTACATCAGTAGTACAGCGCAACAAATGTGCAGTGTGTCGTTGGCTGGATAGTGAATTCAAAATGATGCCACAAATAGACAAACCGGGGCCTGGGGGCAACTGGGCAAGGGGCTCAGTGATTTAATGAGGAGCGTTGGTAAGTGCACTTGCTACTGCTCGCCTCCTTCCCTCCTCCATAAATGCTCGGCATCAACCTTGCAAAATGTCAACGTCTCCCAGCATACAATGCACACTACTACACGAGGACGTCTCGGACTTCCGAGAGCAAGTCCAACAATGTCCTAAAATCATGTCTTTAGTTAAAATTTAAAGCATTTTGTAAAACTAAGTGCTCCAAAAATATTATCCCCTCCTTCAAGGGTGTCTTAAAACATTATGACATCTATCATTTGTCTCACGTTTAAGGCGTGAGAGCAAGTATATTAAAATTTGTGCTAATCGAATATCTTATATTTTCAGTTACCGTGTCATATACATCTAACAACATTTAGCAACTTAACTAAGTGCAAGTTGAAGAGCTTGTAAAATTAGACGAGGGGCGCTGGAATAATAAATGTCAAACAGCAAACAAAGAAACAATCGGCCAGGAAAAACAAACAGCTACCTTCCATAAAGGAGCCTAAACAAAATAACACCCGCCCCCCTTGTTTCTCCCGCACCAACTTCTGTGGGCAACTACAATCTGTCACTACCCATCCTGTTTTTTTATAAACCAGTGGGCTACACTTTACTTATGTCCAACAGGATCCACATTTTTATGCACAACCCTCTTGCTATATATGCTTCACATACACTTTCAACAACATATTCACTAAGATCATACAAACTTTCTTTCCCTACTGCTTGCTTGCTTGTGTTCAATATTGTAATGGCATCTCTACTGCTTCTTGCTTCTGAACTTCTCAAACACTCAGACACCGACTTGATGACCTACTCAACATCAACACCTTTACCTTTTTATTCTTGTGGTGCTACTACTTCCACCGGAGTTCCCTGCTTTACTGAAAACAGGGCTGCCAAACTGCCGCAAATAAGTCAGGCCCGTGATCAGTTTTGTAACAAGGAGGAAGATTCTGAAGAAGATATAGCCGACTTGAGGATTTGTGTTGTACACATCGTTTGGCCTTAGAATCATATCTTGAATGAATGTGTATACAAAATATATATAAATTTTATTGTTTTTATGCTTTTAATTTGGACCTGTGTAAAATACAATTCACATATTTGTCTTCCTTACAGTTTTGGCCTTCACAATGTTGTTACCCCCTCCCCACTTGGTTCACCACAACTTTCTCCATAGGTGTTTATTTAGCAAATTTTCTTCTTGTCGCTATGTATGTCCAGTTACCCTGAAATCGCAAACCTTGTTTACAGATCAAACTACTGCATGCCTTCAAAATATTAAACATCGATCCCAAGATTTAACACAGCCACAGTTCGAATTGTGAACTTAACATGTATATTTTAGAACTGGGTTACATGCTCGTTAGCTTAAACTGAACTGAATTATTTACGGAAAGAAGGGGAAGACGAATGTATCAAAACTCAAAACTAAAGCACTATTAAAACATATTCAGGGTGTTTTTTAATGGAAAGGATGAATTAAGTAACTTGTCTGTGGCAATCACAAGATACTCAAAGCGTGTAGGTTTTAGACCCACAGAAACGGATGATATCAAGGTTTACATTTTAGTCACACAATTCTGAATCTACGGAACCAGTAGCAAACCTGCTCCTTTACCTTTTAATGAAAGCTCTAGGCAAATGAGTATAACTATCAATGGTTTACGAATGATAGAACAGGACTCTAAACTAGCCATTACATTGAAGTTTAATTATTTTTAAGGTGTCCAATTAACCTTAAAAAATAATGAATATTTTTAGGGGGAGCTGATCCAGTTCCAGCCCCGACTGACCTTCGAAAATTAATAATTTTTTCATTAGAAGATCGACCTTGCTCTAGCTATAAACTTCGAAGATTAATAATTATTTATAGAAAATATCAAACAACCTTAACAAACCAATATAAATATATTGAACTAGTAATATCTGACTTGTAGAATTAAATATTGAATGTTTTTTATTCTGCCTCTGTTGCTTGCAGTGGTGTCCCAAAACGTTCTGCAGGTATTACCTCATCCGTCATCGCCTAGGTAGTAGTCGTTTCCCAGTTGAATTTTCTATCTATAAGCTCTATCCGATATATACACTAATATTAGCATATTGCACCAAAATGCAGTCATGCAACAACTTATCAATTAATGATTTCAAAATTACATAAACGCAATCGAACTTGCACCATGAATCATAGGAGATGGTGTTTCAATAGAAACACAACTCTATAATAAAAGCTAAAACTTGCATGCACAAGCCTACAATTTAGTAAAAGCATACACCATCATATAATAACAACCTCATTTTGACTCATTCCACCGCTTTAAACCCCTTCAAATACCTTCATTTTCCTCACCAATTTTGACTGCAAATAGGTGCATTTCTTGTGTTAAGGAAGAATGGGTATTCTCATTCAAAAACCCAGGGGGCTCTCACTCCTTTGTTTGTTCATTGTTCTTGGTGCAGCACGAGGTTACGAGACAGTAAGCGTAGCACAGCCACCTAGTACTGCACTCCCTCCAGCATCTGCTCCGGTTGGCATAGAACAGCCACCTGATAATATAGTATTCCCACCAGCATATGCTCCGACAGGCATAACAGAACCACCAAGTAGTACTGAACTACCACCTGCATCTGCTCCGACAAGCATAGCAGAGCCACCAAGTAGCACTGTAATCCCACCTGCATCTGCTCCGACAAGCATATCAGAGCCACCTAGTAGTACTGACGTACTCCCACCAGCATTTACTCCTGGTCAACAGCCAGTGGAAACACCCAATCAAGCGCCTGGTCGTCATTTGCCACCCAGGAAGCTTGTGGCCGTACAAGGTGCGGTCTATTGCAAGCCCTGCCGTAACAGAGGAGTTGAAACTCTCTTGGGAGCTACTCCACTTGAAGGTAATTAAGTGCTAAAAGTATTTCTCAAAAATTTTGAGATTTTAGAATGACGGGTTCCTTGGCAAGAAACTATAACATAAATTACTATGTATACTGCAGGTGCTGTGGTGAAGTTGCAATGTAAAAATACAAGGTACCCGGTAGTAGTCCAAACAACGACGGACAAGAATGGACAATTCTTAATCAACGGACCAAAGACAGTCAGTACCTATGGATATCACAAATGCAAAGTGTTTTTGGTGTCATCACCCGATAATGCCTGCAACATTCCAACCAATCTACATGGCGGAGTTCAGGGTGCGATGTTGATGAGATCCTCAAAGCCGCCAGGGTATGCACAAACTTCTGCTGATTATGATTTGTTCAAAGCTGGGCCTTTTGCTTTTGATCATACTGCGGATCATCCATGCTCGGAACATTAGAAATGGGACGATTTGTTACGTTTGTCTCACAAGCTTGTTGTTTGTGTCACCTATTTAGCTTGGAATGAGTTTATCACTACAGTTTGTGTAATGTATCCAGATCTTTAATGAAAATAAATAAAATCAGGGTGATGAATTTCAAGGAAACGAAGTTTAATCTACCAAATATTAGTCATTATTAGTACCCACAAACTCACAAATACTTCACAACAAATTCATACTCCGTATAAATGAAAAAATGAACAATTCTATCTCTCGTAACTACTATAAGAAATCATTACAAAATCAATAGACTTAAGTTTGCATTATCATTGTTGTATAACAATATTTTTACATAATTTTCACATCTTGAATCGTTAAAAAAAATCATTATATATAATTATAGACCGCAAGTATTTTTTCTAAAATGGAAAACAGAAACTCTAACCCGTGTATTATTATTACTTAAAATTGTTCTTTTACTCGCAACTTTGAGATGGTGTTGCCAAAATCTTTCAAAAGGAATGGACTTTGGGCCAAACTAGATTGAACAATAACATTTAAGATTGGGCCGAGTTAAAATCCTCATAAGCCCTTTTGAACGGTTTGTTGTCAACGAGCGCAGCAACTACACTCCCAGAGAAGACCCAGTTTTCAATTTTCCTTCCTTTCTTTATGTATTTCATTCTTCCCCTATTTAAGTTATTGTGATTTGTTTGATAATTTTTGCACATATTAAATAGGTTTTCATTGTTAAAAGTGATTTAAATATCTTAGGGCTCATTTGTTAAATCTGAATGAGTATTTTCTGGGATAATTAAAATTTTGAACGAACGATTATCTGAATGATCATTTATTCTATTATTTGATAAATAACTATTTGACTTTTCTGAACAGTAATATATAATTATTTTTCTAATAATAATAATTATTTTATTACCTTTTTGATAAACACGATATTAAATAATTTTTCTGATTTTAAATACAAAATAAGTATAATGAATTAAAAAAAGTTTCAATAATAATATTATATATTATTTCTTGTACACTCAATAATTTTATTTTTTAATTTTGTAATAAATTATGTCATGCCTGTCTTTTAGACCCTTTTCAATTAATTTTTGATAAATGATCAAATTATATAATAAAATTAGCATCTCACAAAGTTACTAAATATTATTTATATAATTTCTATATATAGTTTTAAATGAGGGTTGTACATGCAAAAATGAAAATAATATATAGAAATATTCAAAGAAATAATTAAAATATTAAAATATTAATAAATTTATTATATTTTTATTTGAATCTTGTCAAAGAATGGAAAAATATAGGTACACTAGACAATAGAAGTGACTGGTTCAGTGAAATTTTTTAGTTTGTAATTTTGATCTCGTCTAGAAAAAAGAAACAGACAATCTTAACGAGCCTATTTATAGCTCATTCAATTCATTTAGTATCATTCATAGATTAACAAATGAGCCTTTAATGTTAGTGCTAATGCTTTGTTTACTACTGTTCAACATGCTTAATGTTGTGTTCACATATATACTCGACTCATGTTCTACTTCCAACCAACTTATTATACAAACTTAACCACACATGTTTAGTCTTGTGATTAATGATTCAAAATGTGGTGACATTTATTAACATTTTCCGCTTTCAATAGTTATAGTTACGCTCACCTTTGATGTTCACGTTGTTTCTTGGGCAATTGGTAGGTTAACAACTGTTTAATCTGACAACTCAAATGCCAGTGAGTGTCAGTTGGTTTAGCCAGAAATTGGCTAAGTATACACACAGGGTAAGAAAGTTCAGGTCTGTTGATAGTAAGATATATCAGTTGATCAACCAAACGCCTATATGGAGTTCCATCAGAAAGAGGGGAACCAGACAGATGATAAAGATTGTGCTGAGCAGCTAATGTGATTTTACTAGGTTTTGTAGCTAGTAAACCTGCTTGATGAATAAGACTTGAGTGCATATTTCCTTTGATGTAGATAGATACCCTTACTGGATCAAGCTATTTCTATTCCAAGAAAATAGTGTAGATATCCAAGATCTTTAAGTTTAAATCTAGATTGTAAGAAATTTTTGGCAGCCTTAATAGATGATTCACAAGATCCTGTAAGAACTATGTCATCAACATACACAAGCAATGCAGTAAATGTAGAGGATGTGTGAAAAACAAATAGGGAACTATCAGCCTTTGATTGAATAAACTCATATTCTAATAGAGCATCAGAAAATTTGGTAATCCACTCTCTAGGTGCTTGTCGTAAACCATAGAGAGATTTGATCAGCTTGCAGACTGGATGAGATCCAACAAAATCAACAGGTTTAGTACTCCAAGAGGCACTTGCATATAGATTTCTTCATGCAAGTCACCATGAAGAAAAGCATTTGTAATGTCTAGTTGATGCCGGACCCAATTTTGTATAGAAGCCAGAGAAAGAATAACTCTGACAGTAGCCATCTTGGCAACAGGTGCAAAGATCCGAAAGAAATCAATCCCTTGAGTTTTGGTGAACCCTTTGGCCTCTAGTCTGGCTTTGTATCTATCAACATTCCCATTTGCTTGATATTTGACCATAAACAATCATTTACACCCAACTAGTCTCTTCTTGGGAGGTAAATTGACTATTTGGCAGGTTTTATTAGTTTTTAAGGCATTGAGTTCAGTTTGCATGGCTTCACACCATAAAGGATCTATAACAGCCTGTCTATAAGTAGTAGGTTCCACAATTTTCATGGAATTAGCTACAAAATTCTGATAAGTGGAACCAAGATGAGTTACGGGGTCTACTGACTGTAAAGGGTAATTAACTGTGCAGTTTATAGAATTAGACAAAAAATTGGGAAGATCTGTAAAATCCTTGAATTTATGAGGTATGGATTTCACTTTTGCTGGTCTAACGGGAGGATTTGATGTAGCAGGGATGGAATTAAATGTAGGAGGTACAATAGTCTCAGAAGAATTATTTATAATATGAGCAGATTCAGTATAGAGTGGTGTTTCTCCAGAAACAACTGAATCATTAGAATCTGTATGAATATGACTAGATGTAGTAATAGGATGAGACTCGGAATTTGACCTCCTTTGCTGAGAACTGAAATGGGAGGTATTAATGTCCTCAATGAAATGAGTGTCTGAAGGAAATAATGCAGTGTCTTCTGAAATTTTATACAAAGCATATGGAAAAATATGCTCATAGAATATAACATCTCTAGATGTGAAGGTTTGATTTGTGTCAAGATGCAAGAGGTTGTATCATTTTTAATTGTGAGAGTAACCCAAAAAAACACATTTGTAAGCCCTATGAAAGAATTTATCTTGCCTTTTGGACAAAGTAGATGAATAACATAAAAAGCCAAACACCTTTAGATGATGATATTGAGGAGGCTTTTATATAAAATTAAATAAGGTGTTTGATAATTCAAAATAGAAGAGGGACTTCTATTGATTAGATATGTGGCTGTCAAGATACGATCTCCCCACAAGTGAATTGGAAGAGATGCTCTAAATTTAAGAGCCCTTGCTACTGCAAGTAAATGTTTATGTTTCCTCTCAGCTCTACCATTTTGCTGAGGGCAGTGAACACATGACATCTGATGTAAAATACCATGACTCTTAAACGAATGAGTTAAAGAAGTGTTCACAAATTCAGTGTCATTGTCTGTTCTGACACATTTGACACATATGTTGAATTGAGTTGCTACCATTTTGATGAAATTTTAAAAAATACTGAATACTTGAGTCTTACATGAAAGAAGGTAGGTTTAAGTGCATCTACTGTGATTATCAACAATTGTCAGGAAAGCTTTACAAGTAGAATAAGTGGGATGTTTATATGGACCCCAAAGATTACAATGAATCAAGTCAAAGCATTTATCTGTAATTTTATCATTAATAGGAAAAGGTAATCTGCTTTGTTTAGAAAAATGACAAGTATCACAAGGATCTTCATTATTTACGGAGATTTGTAATGACAAATAGTCTATGGACTTGAGTACAGATATATGGGAATGCCCCATGTTAGATATATTTGTGATGTCATGTCTAATCTGTTGTGTTTACTTTCAGAACTTAATATCAGGATTTACTGGAAATCAGAACTTACTGAAGTTAGAACTTATATCAGAACTTAAGGCAGTCAGGATTTATATCAGGACTTAAGTGCGGATACTTCAGATAAGGAAAACAACTGATTTACAGGAAAGGATCGTGACTAAAACAATAGAAGATATGCATGAAGAGTTGGACAGTTTGAAGACTTGTAGAAGATAATATCTGATTGATATATTTTAGGAGACGGAATTATATTCCATAATCAATTAGAAGATATCTTGTAACTGTGTACTATATAAACACAGCTTAGGGTGTACAATATATGTGTTATCATTCACGAAAAATATTATACATTGTAACCTATCAGCTCTTAGTGATATTGTTCATCACTGAGAGAGAACAACTGTTCTATTGTAACAGAGTTTATTATATTGAATATACTTGATTACTGTTACATACTTGTGTTCTAAAATCGATTTGATTGTAGAAACACTATATTCAACCCCCTTCTATAGTATTGTGTGACCTAACAAGTGGTATCAGAGCCTCTCTGTTGATTTACAAATAGTGAGATCCAGTTTACAATCATGCCTGAAGAAACACAAACTCCACAAAAGCCCATCAAAACTCAAGATACTCAAAAGAATCAAACTCACAGTCGATATGAGAGTATTAGGGTTCCCATACTGAGAGCATCTGAGTATCCTATATGGAAGGTAAAGATGGCTATGTTTCTGGAAGCCACGGATCCAGAATATCTTGATAGAATTAATGATGGACCATATAAGCCTACCAAGCTTTCTGTTGCAGTTGCTGATCGACCAGCAAATATGATACCAAAGGAGAAAAGTGAGTACACAACTGAAGACATCTCATCTATTGCCAAGGATGCAAGGGTAAGGCATCTGCTTCATAGTGCAATTGACAATGTCATGTCAAACATAGTAATTGGATGCAAGACTGTAAAGGAGATCTGGGATGCTTTGGAGACAAGATGCCAGGGAACTGATGCAGTCAAAAAGAACATGAAGACTACTCACACAGGAGTATGAGCACTTTGACTCAAAAGCTGATGAGTCATTAACTGATTTATATGATAGGTTTGCCAAACTTTTGAATGAGCTGTCACTGGTGGACAAGGAATATGATCTTGAAGATTCAAATCTAAAATTCCTTTTAGCTCTTCCTGAAATTTGGGATTTGAAGTCTACTACCATAAGAGACAACTATGACCTTGCTAAAACTACTCTTGATGAAATTTATGGTATGCTCAAGACTCATGCACTTGAGATGGATCAAAGGACCAAAAGGCATGGAAGAAAGTCAAAGACAGTTGCTCTTAAAGTTGAGGAGAAATCTCCTAAAGTGGTTGTCTCAAAGAGGGGCAAAGGAAAGGCTCTCATCATACAGTTTGATTCAGATTCATCAAATTCTGATGATGATGATTCAGAAACTGAAAATGTATCTGAAGTTGATGTTGATGCAGAGATGATGCAACTGTGTGCTCTTATGGTGAAGGGTATCACAAAGAGAGCCTATAAGAAATTCAGAAAGGGCAAGAAGTTTTCCAGGAAATGTGGAAGCTCTGAAAAGAAAGGGTTCAGAAAGTCTGAAGGCAAAGGAGGAAAGTCTGACAGATGAGACAACTTAAATGTCAAATGCTACAATTGTGGTGAAAGAGGCCACATCTCTCCTGACTGCAAAAAAGGAAAAAGTGATAAAGGACATGCACTTATCACAAAGAAGAAAAATTGGGTAGACACTTCAGATTCTAAAGAAGAGGTTAACTATACCTTGATGGCAAATGCTGATAGCAGTTCTGATGCTGCTGAATTGAAGGTACCTCAATCAACTCTTGCTTTTCATACTGATGATATTTCTGAGTTAAGATTATATCTTAAAACCATGTTCATTAGTTTTAGAGATCAGACTTTAACAAATGAAAGATTAACATCTGAAAGTCTTGCTCTTAGAAACAGAAATGACTACTTAGAAAAAGAGTTAGTTTTGTTCCATCAAACTCAGAAAGAAAGAGATGAGGTTTTATATGTTAGAGATGAAGTGCTAAAATTGAATAAATCTCTTAAGTCTGAACTGGAAAAGGAAAAGGAGATAATCAAAACTTGGACTAACTATGGAAGAACAACTCAGAAAATCTTAGAAAATGGAAATTGGAAAGAAGGTCTAGGTTACCTAGATGATAGAGAAGAAAAGGAAACTGTGTCATCTAAACCAAACTTTACCAAGAAAACTGAAATGCCTAAAGTTAATCCTGTTAAATTTATAGCAAAAACTGATGTGTCAGATTCTGAAAAGATGAATGATTCTAAAACATAAGTCAAAGAAAAGTCAATTTCTGACAAATTAAAACAGGACAAACCAGCTTCAGTAAATATAGGTTTAATGACAAAGAAGCAGCTTAAGCATAAGCTGAAAGAGATTAGAAATGTGAACAAGGTAAAGGATGCTGGAAAAAATAGGAATGGAAAGGAAGGAGTGAATAAAAGCAATAATTATATGCCTGTTCCTAATGCTCCTAGAATGAAATGCTATAATTGTGGAAACTCTAACCATCTTGCTTCTTTTTGCAGGATGGAGTTGTAGAAAGAAATAACATGACTCTAATTGAAGTTGCACAAACTATGCTTGATGAAGCAAAGCTTCCAACCTATTTTTGGACTGAAGCTGTGCAGACTGCTTGTTTTACACAGAATGCTACACTCATAAACAAGCATGGAAAAACACTATATGAGATGGTGAAGAAAAAGAAGCCAAACCTGAAATACTTTCATATATTTGGATGCAAGTGTTTTGTTCTTAAGAATCATCTTAAACAACTGCCAAAATTTGATCTAAAAGATGATGAAGGAATTTTTGTTGGATATCCACTTTCCACAAAAGCCTTCAGAGTCTACAATTTAAGAACAAGGGTTGTCATGAAATCTATCAATGTATCTTTTGATGATAAAAAGATTACTGAACTTGAAGATTTCAATGATCATGATCAACTGAGATTTGAAAATGAAGATTTAAATTCTGATTCTGTAAATTCCGATGACCTAAATCCTGATCCTGTAAGTTCTGACGGGTTAAATTCTGATATCATTGAAACTGTGGTAACTACACTAAGGGAAAATGCACCTGTTCAGGGGGAGAAATCTAATGATCCTACCACATCTCAAGACTCTCAAGAAGCATCAGAACCTGTCATTGGTTCTTCAAGTTCTGATTCATCAAGTTCTGATGAGCCAAATTCTGATAATATTGGAAACTCTGATTCTTCAATTCCTGAAGGATCCAACTCCAATTCTGAAATTTCAGAGAACATAACTTCAGGGGGAGCATCTGAAAATGATGATGGAGACATCATGGATCATGAGGGAGGATCCAGTTCTAGAGATCAACTTCCATCTGCAAGGAAGTGGACTAAAGCACATACACCTGACTTAATAATTGGAGATCTTGAAGCAAGTGTTAGAACTAGAACAACAACATCAAATGAATGTCTCTATCATTCCTTTCTATCTCAGACTGAACCAAAGAAAGTGGAAGAAGCTCTTCAAGATGCTGATTGGGTGCAAGCAATGCAAGAAGAGTTAAATTAATTTGAAAGAAATAAAGTCTAGACCCTAGTGCTAAGGCCAAAGAACAGATCCATTGTTGGCACAAAATGGGTGTTCAGAAATAAAACTGACAGTGATGGCATAATTATAATAAACAAAGCAAGGCTGATTGCTAAAGGTTACTCTCAACAGGAGGGTATTGACTATGATGAAACATTTGCTCCAGTTGCTAGATTAGAAGCCATAAGAATCTTTTTGGCTTATGCTGCTCACAAGAAGTTTAAAGTCTTTCAAATGGATGTGAAAAGTACTTTTCTCAATGGAGAACTGGAAGAAGAGGTAACCTCCAGGCTTTGTAGATCCAAAATTTCTAAATCATGTCTACAGGCTTGACAAAGCACTTTATGGCCTTAAGCAAGCTCCAAGAGCATGGTATGAGACTTTAGCTCAATTCCTTATGGAAAGTGGATTTACCATAGGCACAATTGATAAAATCATGTTCTACCTCAACCATGGAAAGGACTTACTTTTGGTACATATATATGTTGATGATATCATCTTTGGTTCTACTAATGCCAAACTCTGTGAAAAGTTTGCAAAGCTAATGCAGTCAAGATATCAAATGAGTATGATGGGAGAGCTTAGCTATTTTCTGGGACTTCAAGTCAAGCAAAATAAAGAAGGTACTTTCATGAATCAATCCAAGTGCACCAGAAATTTACTCAAGAAATTTGGAATACAAGACTGTTCAACTGCATCAACTCCCATGGCCACTGCAACCAAGTTAGATAAAGATACTGGAGCATCAGTAGATATTACTAACTACAGAGGTATGATTGATTCTTTACTCTATTTAACTGCAAGTAGACCTGATATCATGTATGCTACCTGTCTTTGTGCAAGATTTCAGGATGATCCAAGAGAACCTCATCTAATAGCTGTGAAAAGAATTTTCAAGTACCTAAAGGGTACAACTGATCTAGGATTGTGGTATCCTAGGGAATCAGATTTTAAGCTAATAGGTTACTCAGATGCAGATTTTGCAGGATGCAAAATAGACAGGAAAAGCACTAGTGGAAGCTGCCAATTTCTTGGAGGCAGATTGGTTTGTTGGTTTAGCAAAAAACATAAATCAATTTCCACATCAACTGCAGAAGCAGAATATACTGCTGCAGGAAGCTGTTGTGCACAGATTCTTTGGATGAAGAATCAGTTACTGGACTATGGGTTAGAATACTCTAAAATACCCATTTACTGTGATAATCATAGTGTTATTGCTATGACAGGTAATCCAGTTCAACACTCAATGATAAAGCACATCAGCATTAGGTACCATTTTATAAGGGAACATGTGATGGAAGGTACATTAGAATTGCATTTTGTTCCAACAGATCAACAACTTGCAGATATCTTCACAAAATCACTACGTGAAGCAACTTTTACAAGACTGGTAAATGAACTTGGAATAGTTTCAGGTTCTTTCTCAAAATCTGTTTAGTTTTTATTCTCATTCATCAGACTTTATGATCAGTGTTTACAGATTATCTTATCTCCATTTAATCTGTGCTTAAAACTGTAATATATTAAATACTGATTGTTATCTGATGTGATTCTATATACTCTGATAGTGTTTTGAATGTTCTGTGACTATTCACTCCAATGAGGATTATTTGTTAGATGCTGACTTAGTAGTCTTTAACACACTATGTATCCCATGTTTGAATTAGTTATTTATGTAGGAATCCATAACACAAGCAAACTCTGATTTTGATCTTAGTTAAATTTACTTTGTGTATCTTATTACTAATTCACAAACTATATTATTGTTTCTTATCTGTCAAATTCTGATGTCAGTAAATCTAAAGGATGAACTACATGCTTGATAAGCCTCACTTATCTGAAGAAAACAAAAGAAAAGAAAAATTGAAGTCAGGTACTCCTTTGAGATCTAGAGTAAATATATGAAAAGGAAGACCCAAGTTAAGTTATATGCATTAGAAAAGAAAATAAATTTTTCTGGGTGACTTTTCACATTCTCTGATTACTGGAGAAATACTCTGATAACAGCATAAATACTGATAGCAGTTGTGACTCATTTACACTGAGAATCCACTGTACAAAGAATGTCAAAAGATGCATAAAATGAGCACAAACAGTTGAGGTGGACTCTTGCATAAATTTATTATACAGTAGACTTCAAAATTAAAGACAGATTTTAAGCACTTTTCTTAGTTATGCCTTATTTCTAAGATATACTGAAGTTTATCACACTTTAATCATTATCCAATCATTTGCAAATACACACACTCTCACTCCATATAAATGATGAAAATTACTGTGGTGATTAAGTTATTTTTGACAAACAGTTAAGTATTATTTGCATAAATTCTGAGGAAAGTTTTGATGATTAAACTCTGAAAAACCAGTCAGTATTTGTGTAAAGAATCACAGATATAGTCATTCACTTTTTAAGTACAGAAGCCATGTTCTGATGACCGCTAAATTCTGATAATAGTCAAGTTCTGATGCAAATCCCGATGGAAACTCTGATGCTTATGTGGCATTATTTAATTACTTGACTTATTTTTAGTATTTACTGTAACGGTTATATTTTGTCAGAAAATAATTAAGTGAGATAAAAACAGTGATAATCATTTGGTTAATGGGTTGTGTGTTGGTTTTTGCATATGCATGTGTGCAATAATTACTGCTTATTTCCCGTGCCCACTAACTACTGCATTGACTATTTACTAGATGACAGGTGTAAAGTGTCTGTTTTACTTCCAAAAAGAGCCGTTGAGTGGAAAGAGTATGAATATTAGAGACAAAAGATTACCCAAATCTTTTACTTTCTCTCTTACTTAATCTCTTATTTCTTTTACTCTCTCTCTCTCTCTCTCCGTCTTTTACTCTCAATTTTCTGACGGATTCTCTTACAGGCATTTTAACAAACATCTTGTGAACACACATTTTCTCACTTATTTCTTTACAGAAATGGCACCCAAAGATCTAATCTATGATGGAGCCAAGTTTGTTCCTAATAACTACATGGCAATTCTTTCTAAGGACGAGGCTCCTTCAGAACTTCATTTCGTCCAAGACTTTCTTGCTCGAAGTGAAATAGGCTATGCACTGACCCAACCCCAGGCTCTCTCAGGCATGCAGATTCTGGAGTTTTGGCGGTCTGGTGTTTATGATGATGGTGGAAAAGCTGGGTCCCCAAGTATTATCTTTACAACAGGGGAGGATGAGCATGTGGTGACCTTGTCAGCTGTTAGACAAGCACTACATTTGCCAGAAGATTGCACCTTCAATACACCAGTTGAGGAGCCAGCTCTTCAATAAATAATGGCAAATCTAGGCTATTAAAAGTCTTTGGCAAAGCTGGGACAATTGAAGAGACACCACATCAGGAGGGAGTGGAGTTTTTTCTTTGACTGTATTACAAAAGCTTTTGCCAACAAGTGCTTAAACTTTGATGCTATACCCATAATGAGTCAGCAAATCGGGTATGCCCTTTTGAATTAAACACATTTTGATTATGCAAGTGTTGTTTTAGGGTTTATTGGTGATAGGATGAAAGAAGATAGCAATATAGTCTATTCTGCTAGATTTTGTCAACTTATTTATAATTTGTGTTGTCCTGATACACCACAAACCTTTAGTGAGTTGATTGAACCCTTTAAGCTACACAAAAGGGCTTTCACTGACTTATTATCTACTGATAATAAGAAGAATGTGTAATATATAATAGATGATGTCAAAGAATTATGCCTCAGAAGAATGTCAAAGATTACTGGAGCTAATAATATCATCAACATCTATGATCTGAGTATATCAGAAGATCAGAAGAGTTGAAGGCAGCATACAAGAGCAGAATATCAAAGGATGGAAGATTTCTGAATATAAAAGCTGGCTCTTTGTCAAGTTATAGGATAGGGATGTTAGCTAGATATCCTAAGCCAAATTTGCTGAAACTAATAGAGGCTCTAACGGACACCCCCATCCTAGAAGAATTGGAAATACTTGTGCAAATTAAGAACATAATTGAGAAAGAATCAGACAGCTCAGTCTTTACTTAATTATTGTAAACTGTCAAATATTCATTGTACAAGTGTTGTATCAGCTTTTGTATTATTTTATTTTCATTCTTTAACTTGGGGTTGGTCTTGTTAGCAGGCATAAATTTGTGATAAGCAATCTTCTCACAAATTGGGGGAGATTGTTGTGCAAGACATGCCTATATTATAACAAGACTAAGTCATACTGACAACCCTAAGATTAGTTGTATTGTAACCTTAATATGTAATTCATACTTGTAACACTTAATGTCTGTAAAATGTAAATGGAGCAGACTGGAGCATTTTTCTCTAAACAGTGTCAAGCCTAAGAATTCTATCTGGAAGAAGATCATGAAGATCATGCCTCAGAAGAATTATGAAGAAGCTTGGAGTTGAATAAATCTGTTTGGTGTAAAACATTCTAAGTCAAGATCTCTACAAGTCACAGAATTAGTGTTATAGAGAAATCATTCGAGAACTCCAAAATGACTTATCGAGAAGTCATTTAAACTCCAGAGAGTACCGACGGATGAATTACATCTACCCGACGGATGCAATATCTACTCGACGGATGAGCAATATCTACCCGACGGATGAACAATATCTACTCGACGGATGAACAATGTCTACCCGACGGATAAGCAACATCCACCGGGTGTAGAGAACTCATGAATTACTATTAGAGATATCGATAAGTCAGATACCCATTCGAGAACTCAGAGATATCGACAAGTATACATTCATTAGAGAACTCCGAGTTATCGATAAGCCAAAGTCCATTAGAGAACTCTGAGTTATCGATAAACCAAAATTCACTAGAGAACTCAGAGTTGTCGATAAGTCAAGTTAACAATGAAGTTTCAGAGATATCGACAAGCCAACATGCCTATCGATATATCGAGTTCTCTACAGCTTAATTGGAGATCTCGAAGTGAAGAAATTTCTCTAAGTATAGAATTGCAGAACAGTTCAATATCCAAGGTTGCAATTCAATAAACAATTCACACAGCTGGATTGACAAGTCTACAAAAAGCAGCTTGAGAGATGTGCAAGATCAATGACAAAGATTAACTGACAGAGGAGATTAAAGTAATCACGGGATGCTAAAGATATGCTAAGCCAGAAATGGAAGATTTGCTTTTCTATAAATAGAAATGACAAGTGACAGTTTAGAAAAGCTAATAGCATGTTTATTATGCACCGTGTAAACCAGCAGTTAACTGAGTTATAAAGTTAACACTGGTCCTCTAGTTAAGTAGAACAATCAGAATAGAAAATTGTGTGTACTCTCTCAAGAAAGAAGCTAAGTTCTAAAATAAGAACTTAGAGATTTTGTAGCAAAACACTGCTTGATTTTTAATATAAAATTAAGTGAGTTTTGAAGATCTTTGTTTTACATATTTGTACAGCTATTTATGTTTAACATCCATTCTACTAAATCATTAACAACTACCAACTACTAAAGCCTAAGTCGATCGAAAATCAAACATTTAAGCCAAAACACATTCACCCCCCCTGTGTTGTATTCATACCTAACAAGTGGTATCAGAGCAAAATCTGAAAGTAAACAGATTAGATCTTGGAAAAATGAATACACAGAAAATCGGTAGTATCAAGATTCCTCCCTTTGATAAGGCCAATTACACTTTATGGAAAAAGAAAATGTTGATATTTATAAGAATGGCCAATCATCTATACATTGGTATCCTCAAGAATGGGCCCTTCACTCCTGTAGTTAGAGTTGAGGAAACCACAGATGGAGATATGGTTATTCCAGCTCATTATGCTCCCAAGGATCCTTCTGAGTATACTGAACCTGAAAGAAAGAAAGTTTCCCTAGACAGTGCTTTGCAACTGATACCAATTGAGTCACTTGACAATGTAATGTATAATAACATTGTCAACTGTGACACTGCTAAATAGATCTGGGAAAAGATTGAAATACTTTGTGAAGGAACTGAGGAGGTTAGGTCAAATCAAAGAAGGATATTGATTTCTCAGTATGAGGGTTTTATGGGTAAACCAAAGGAGGGTATTACTGATGTGTTTGAAAGGTTTAATAAGTTGATAAATGACTTGCAGCTTCATGATAAATTTTATGATGTCGAAGAAGTGAATTTGAAGTTCTTGCTTACTCTCCCTGATCACTTGGAACAGAAAATCTCTGCAATTAGAGAAGGAAATGATCTGAGTAGAATCACACTAGAAGTGCTCTATGGGGTTCTGAAAACTTATGAACTTGAAATGATTCAAAAGAAGTCATTAAGGGCTAGTCAAGGATATGTAATGGATGGATCAAGTGCACTGATTGTGAATGATGGCCAGACTTCTAATGATGAGCAAAGATCCCCAACTCCGGCAATTTCTACAAGTGAGAAAAGAGTCAATGACACTGAAGAGCAAGTCGTACCGGAATTAGATGAAGAAGATGAGTTCTACACTCTTGATGAGCTTGATGAGCTAGACAAATCAATGGCTTACTTGGCTAGAAAATTCTCTAATATTAGAGTAAAGAAACCAAGATTTTTCAAGAGCAAAGGACAGTCCTTCAACAAAGACAGCAGCTGGAAAGGAAATGGGAAGTACACTCCTGATAGAAAAATTGGCTACAAAACTGGATCTGTTGATAGATCAAAAATAAGGTGCTTTAACTGTGATGAGTTGGGCCATTTTGCTACAGAATGTAGGAAACCCAAGAAGGCAAAGAAAGACAAAGCCTATCTTGAATTGGAATCAAAGTATGATGCTCTTCTAAAGAAGCAACAAGGGAAAGCTTATATTGCTGAGGGCAAGAGCTGGGATGATTCAGATAATGATGAAGATGAAGAAGTTGGAAACTATGCATTCATGGTCTTGGAGCAAGGAGATTCTTCATCATCTAAATCACAGGTACCAACTCTTACCACAATTGATTTAAATGTGAGTCAATATAAGGAAACTGTTGAAAAGATGAGCACAGAAATGTTCCACATTCATACAAGCATGGTTGCTGCAAATGAGGAAGTTAGCAGATTGAAAAAGATCAATGAAAAACTTGAGAGTGAAAAATAAGAGACTGAATTGTTGCTGGTTGAGTTTGATACTGCTAAGCAAGAAAATGCATACCTAAAGAACAAATTAAAGTGTGCACGTGAAATTGAAGCAGTATTGGGAGAAAAGCTGGAGAAGAATGAAGTGAAGCTGAAATCCTTCAGAAATGCTTCTGATTTGATTGGCCAATATCATGAAAAGAACAAGCCATGTGCAAACATTGACATTGGTCTTGATTATGAGGATTTGAACAACAAGAGGAAGTCTGTCAGTGATAAAGGGAAATCAACTGAAATTGAAGATGTTCCAATTATTTTGAAGAAAGTTGATTCACCTTTGTTTAAGGCATGTGAAGTGAACTTCAGTGAAGAAGAGTTGATCATCAAACAGGAGATAGCTGATGAGGACAAGGAAAAGAAAAATGATGAGACAACTCAGTCTTCCATCTCTGTTGAAACACCAAAAGCCAATCAAGAAACTAAGGAGCCTGTGAAGGAGATTAAAGCTAAACAGGTCAAAAAGAAAAAGAATAATAGAAATGGAAAGATTAGGATAAACAAAAGCAATAATTTTTCTTATGTTGCAGATGCTCCTAGAAAGAGGTGTGAGAATTATGGATCAATGAATCACCTAACTCATCTTTGTAAAAAGACTGTTAGCAATTCACCTGAAGGAGTCTGCAAGTACAATGAAGCTAAGACAAATGATCCCTATTCATTCTGTGACAAGTTTGACTGCATTCAAAAGTTGCTACAAATTGAGAATTGATCTCTTAGAATTAAAAGTTGGTTCTATATCTGAAAGGGAAAATGCTCTACAGTCTATGAATTCCATTTTATCTCAAAATTCTCATTCTACTTCTGCAAAATCAGTTAACAAGAAGAAAGTGCCCAACACAGCTTGGGTAGCTAAACACACTTAATCCTCATTGTGTGCAGGGCAAAGGGAAGAAGGTCATATGGATCATTGATAGTGGATGTTCCAGGCATATGACAGGTGATAAAGCCCTGCTATCACAATTTGAGGAGATGGCTGGCCCTTTGGTGACCTTTGGAGACAACAACAAAGGATTCATAATGGGATATGGCAAGATTGTTTCTGAAAATGTTGTCATTGAAGATGTAGCACTAGTTGCTGGATTAGAAGTAAATCTCCTAAGTGTTAGTCAATTTGCAGACAAAGGTTTTAAGTTGTTTTCAACAAAGAAGATTATGCTTTTATTGGCAAAAAGACTGGTGAAATTGCTCTTAAGGGAGTAAGAAAGGGAAGCTTGTTTGTTGCAGACTTAGACTCAACAAATAATGAAGGAGTGTGTTGTTTCTACACCAAGGCATCAGAAGAGGAAAGCAAACTATGGCATAAAAAGCTATCTCACTTGAATTTCAAAGCAATCAACACCTTAGTCAAGAAGGAGCTTGTGAGAGACATGCCTAGTCTGGAATTTACTCAACTGGAAGTTTGTGAAGCTTGTCAGAAAGGAAAGATGAAAAGATCAAGTCACAAGTCAAAATATGTGAATTCCATAAGTGCACCTCTGCAACTTATTCACATGGACTTTGTTGGGGCAGTAAATGTCTTTTCCATTTCAAGGAACAAATATGCCCTTGTCATGGTTGATGATTTTTCAAGATACACTTGGGTTGAGTTCATGTACTCTAAAGATGAAACTCCAAACATTATAATTGAGCACATCAAGAAAATTGAGAAGCAAGCTGAAGGAAAGATTAGTGTGAAAAGATTGAGAAGTGATAATGGAACAGAATTCAGAAACTCAACATTAAGTGAATTATGCAAAAGCAAAGGCATTGTTCAAGAATTTTCAGCAGCTAGAACACCTCAACAGAATGGAGTAGTTGAGAGGAAAAATAGAACATTGGTTGAAGCTGCTAGAACTTTGCTACAAGATGCTCAGTTGCCAACTAGTTTTTGGGAAGAGGCTGTTAATACTGCATGCTACACTCAAAAAAGATATCTCATCAACAAAGTTCATGGCAAATTACCCTACTCAATCATGTCTAACAGGAAGCCTACAGTGAAGCATCTACATGTGTTTGGAAGCAAGTGTTACATTCTAAAAGATAACTCTGAATATGTGGGAAAATTTGACTCTAAAGTTTTTGAAGCAATTTTTCTGGGATATTCATTGGAAAGAACAGCCTATAAAGTTTATGTGATTGATCAAAAGAAAATTATAGAAAGCACATATGTGACTTTTGATGATGACAAGTGTCCAGGCTTGGAATGCCTTAATGAAAATGATGCTGAAGCCCTTGCATTTGGAAATCTAACCATTGATAGTGATTCTGATAAGGAAGATGAAGTTGTGACACAACAAGTGACAAATGAAGAAACCTCTGAACAAAATCATGGAAATGAAAGCTCTCTTCAGACACCTGAATTTGATGGCACAAACTCAGGGGGAGAAGGAGAAAATGGAAATGACAATCATGGTAATACTGAAGAAAATGATGAAGGCACTAGTCAACAGTCACACACCAGAAAGTGGGATAGGAGTCATACAGTAGAAGCTATTATTGGTGATGCCTCAGCTGGTGTGAGAACTAGAAGTGCAACTGCTAATGTATGCCTACATGCATGTTTTCTATCTCAAGTAGAGCCCAAGAAAACTGAAGAAGCCCTAGTGGATCTTGACTGGATATGTGTCATGCAGGAGGAGCTGGATCAGTTTGAGAGAAACAAAATTTGGAAATTAGTTCCTGTACCAAAGAACAGAAGCATAATTGGAACTAAGTGGGTGTACAGGAACAAAATGGATGAAAATGGAATTGTTACTAGAAACAAAGCAAGGCTGGTTGCTAAAGGCTACTCACAAGAAGAGGGAATTAACTATGATGAGACTTTTGCTCCTGTTGCAAGACTAGAAGCAATAAGAATTTTTCTGGCATTTGCTGCACACTCAAATTTCAAGGTGTATCAAATGGATGTCAAGAGTGCTTTTCTCAATGGTGAACTAGAAGAAGAAGTTTATGTGCAACAACCACCTGGCTTTGAAGATCCAAAATTTCCTAACTTTGTTTACAAATTACTTAAAGCTCTATATGGATTGAAACAGGCACCAAGAGCCTGGTATGACACACTGTCAGAATTACTACTCAAACATGGTTTTACCAGAGGTACTATTGATAAGACTCTCTTCTACAAGAAGCATGGTGAAGGTATGATCCTAGTTCAAATCTATGTGGATGATATCATCTTTGGATCTACAAATGAAAAGCTTTGTCAAAGATTCTCTAGGCTAATGCAGAGTGAGTATGAAATGAGCATGATGGGAGAATTGAGTTACTTCCTTGGCCTTCAAGTTAGTCAAATAAGTGATGGTATTTTCATCAGCCAAACCAAATATGTGAATGACTTATTAAACAAATTTGGTATGGTGGATAGCTCACCAGCATCTACACCAATGTCTACTGCAACCAAGTTGGATGAAGACAAGAAAGGCAAGAGTGTGGATATTTCAAGCTATAGAGGGATGATTGGATCATTACTGTATTTGACTGCTAGTAGACCAGACATCATGTTTGCTACATGTCTATGTGCCAGATTTCAAGCCAACCCAAAGGAATCACATTTGATGGCTGTCAAAAGGATTTTCAGATACTTAAAGGAAACTCCAAACTTGGGATTATGGTATACTAAGGGAACTAGTTTTGAAGCTGTTGGATACACAGATGCAGATTTTGTTGGATGCAGGGTTGATAGGAAAAGTACTAGTGGAAGCTGTCAATTTTTTGGTCAAAGACTTGTGTCCTGGTATAGTAAGAAACAGCAATTTGTGTCAACTTCCACAGCTGAGGCTGAATATATAGCTGCTGGAAGTTATTGTGCTCAGGTGCTTTGGATTAAAAATCAGCTAATGGACTATGGTCTAGTGTTACACAAAATTCCTATTATGTGTGACAATACTAGTGCCATATCTATAGTAGCTAATCCAGTTAATCATTCTAGAACAAAGCACATTGATGTTAGGTACCATTTTATCAGGGAACATGCTGCAAATGGTACCATTGAGCTCATTTTTGTTCCAACAGAGAAATAATTAGCTGAAATTTTTACTAAACCTTTGGATGAAGCAACCTTCACTAGAGCTGTGAGTGAAATTGGAATGCTCAATTCTTCATCCTAAGGCAAGAACTCAGCTAATGTTTTGCAGCAGATTAATTTCTAATAAATCAACCCAGTTTGATTTAATTGGAAATTAACTGAAATATGAATTATAAATATTTCAGAATCTCTGTATATTTATTTTTCTTTACGAACTCAAAAAAAATTAACTTAGAATATTTCAAATTCTAAGTAAACTGCTTAGTTGTTAATTTACATCTTAAATGTGTAAAAATTAGCACAAGGCAGAAAAAAAGTACTCAAATGTATAGAGAACTGAGTTCTCGATAAGTCAAAATGACTTATCGACAAGTCATTTTGGAGTTCTCGAGTGAGTCCCCGATAAGTCTATTTACAGACTTCTCGAATGACTTCTCGATTAGCTCTATTATGACTTATCGATAAGACCATGTAGAGTTCTCTAATAGTGTTAATTCACAGAGTTCTCGACAAGGATATTTTGAGATTTATCAATAACTCAGAACTAGAATAATTTAATTCATTGAATTATTTTAGACAAATACTTTTGGAAAATTTATTCTGATTTCAATTTGATTCAATTCAAATAAATTAGAAGTATTTCAGTCCTTTTTGGACAAACCGGGCATTTATCAGAGTTCTCGATAAGTCACTTGACTTCTCGAATGTACCTTTTTCATATTTAAAATTACTTCTCGATAAGTTTAATATCATTTGACTTCTCGATAAGTATTTTACCTTTTTCTATAAGTACCCAGACTTCTCCATTAATATTAACTTGGAATTTCTCAAAATTCTAAGTAAACTGAATATTTATTACGTCATATCTTTAGTATGTGAACTTAATAAATAACAGATCAAAAGAAGCAAAAAGTATGAAAAACTGAACAAATTTAATTCATAAATTATGTTCATAAAAATACTTTTGACACAATTAGTCTCTAAATTTCTCTGACTTATTGACACATTTACATGCTTATATGATTTCTTGCTTACGTGGAAATATGTTAGTCCAATGTTAGTAGACTAGTACATTATTTGTGTTGTTTTGCATATGTTGATAGTGATAATTTTATCTGATTGCTTGCTGATAGGGAGAGTAACTTTTTGTGTAGGGAGTACACACTTATTTGCATGGGGAATAGTTACTCTTTAAAATAAACTAATATTCTTGAATACTTGCATGGGGAATAGTCACTAGTCATTTCTAGCTGTCTAGTAGGCTTATGTGATTATTACTCCTATTATCCGGGCAACTCAAGAGTCTCTTGATTTATATCTTTACTCCCTCCATAAAATAAAACGATTCACTCTTTATCACTCATCACTCTCCTACTCTCAACAAAAACATCAAATTTCAAACTCACCCTTTGTTCATCTCTCTCTCTCATTCAAATGGATGCCCCAGTCTTCTACAGACTTGTTAATGGAGCTTATCAACCGATCCATCATTTGGATGATGATCTAGTGTACTTTGATCCTTTCGGACTTCGTGTCCGCCTCAAGGGGGTTGTTTACAGCCCCTTTGATATTCCACTTGAGGTCTTTTACGAACTCTCGTGGGATGATCAAATCGACATTCTTTTCTTTGAGATGGAAGCCTCCTTCGAGCAGGAGAGACGAGCCAGGGTGGCTGAGCAGCAACGCCTTGCTGCTTTGGAGTTGCAGGAGAGGATCATCTCTCTTGCACACTCCATGTCCAGGGCTTACCAGCGCAGGGCAAAGAGGTTGGAGGCTGAGAAGAAGAAGTCTAAATTAGAGTAGTTAGGATTAGGATTTACTTGATGTAATCTGCATCTTAATGTACTCTGTGTTTAATATTAATGAAATTATCTTCTTCTTTATCAATTTGTTTTTGTTGTTTGATTGTTTATGTCATGATTGCCTTGTGTTTACAGATTAATTGATTATTAGTTTTCCTGTCATAATGCGTGCAACTGCATGTCTCAATGGTTATGCCTAATCAATATGCTTGCAACTGCATGTCTCAATGGTTATGCCTAATCAATACAGATAAATATGTTCAATGCATTACAGGTTCAACACAATCCACTCAGACAATAACAGGAGATTCAAGTTTCAATCAACAGGTATTTGTGTTAAATTGCAGCTAAAACATTTCAAAACCAAACTGCGGTTTACCCAGGCACAACAACACAAACTCAAACACAATCCCACTCAGGTAACTCTCAAAAGGAACCTGTTTTACAAAAGGACAAAATCCCCAAAATGTTCTTCAGTTGTTTTGATTGTTTGAGAAAAAAGAACTGGTATCACAAACATGGAAATTTATCAGCTTTTCATGAATATCACTAATGCACCTTCATGTGCAAAACAGTCTTAACAGACTGATAGGTTTGAGGGTAGTACTCCTGAGGGGGAGCTATCTAAATCCTCTCCAATTCAATTAGAGGTTCCTCAAGAAGGAACAACTCCCCTCATAACTCTAGCAGAAGCTGTCTTAGCAGTCAAAGCTAGAAGAACAATTGCCTATGACAATGTCATAAGAAGGGGCAATCCTATCACATTTATGTGACAGTGCTCTGCAAGGTGCACAAAGGTTTGAGGCTGGTGTATATGACAGTAACCCAGTCAAATCATCTCCAATTCCAATGGAGGTTCTCACTACAAATGGAGGAAAACACACTGTCACAACCACAGAGCAATTTGTGAGTCAAACTATGACTCCAGTCATAGATGCTTATGCACTCATTTTTTTGGTGAAATGAGTATGATTAGCCCTATATGGTCTTCCTCTAATCATATGATCACAGATTACCTCTTCTCAGCCACCTCTTATTTCTGTAGGTCAAACAATATTTGAGCCTTTCATGTGAGGATAAGAGAAAAGATTGAGTAAAAAAAAAATAAGAGAGGCAGGATCCTTCCTGGCAAAAGGAGAGGTAGATGAATGTATGGATTTAGAAATCCTTGTGATGGAACTCTGACTCTCAAAAGTCATGAGACTAGTGCAGTGAGAATTGGTGAGACTACTTATTCAAAAGAACAGAGAGCTTAGGACTTTTATCACTAACAGATTTTTCTGCAGATCTAAGTGAAACTTCTATTAATTAAAGCTTATCACCATGAATCTCAATGAAGCTTGGAGCTGCAAACAGTGTTCCAAATGGACATTGACAGCAGCTTGAACAATGTGCATTTAGCTGGATCTTTCTTCCTGGAGATAATGTCAAAAAGGGGGAGAATATATCTAAATGCCAAAACAGCTAATGGATGTTGAATAAATCTAAATGCAACTCAACAAAAGAAGACATGATGGGAAGACTGGTTTTGGTTTATGCATCTAGTTAAAGTTTTGACATCATCAATCAGAACTTGTGTAAAATTTCATAATGAACAAGTTGGGGGAGATTGTAATATATAATAGATGATGTCAAAGAATTATGCCTCAGAAGAATGTCAAAGATTACTGGAGCTAATAATATCATCAACATCTATGATATGAGTATATCAGAAGATCAGAAGAGTTGAAGGCAGCAGGCAAGAGCAGAATATCAAAGGATGGAAGATTTCTGAATATAAAAGCTGGCTCTTTGTCAAGTTATAGGATAGGGATGTTAGCTAGATATCCTAAGCCAGATTTGCTGAAACTAATAGAGGCTCTAACTGACACCCCCATCCTAGAAGAATTGGAATTACTTGTGCAAATTAAGAACATAATTGAGAAAGAATCAGACAGCTCGGTCTTTACTTAATTATTGTAAACTGTCAAATATTCATTGTACAAGTGTTGTATCAGCTTTTGTATTATTTTATTTTCATTCTTTAACTTGGGGTTAGTCTTGTTAGCAGGCATGAATTTGTGATAAGCAATCTTCTCACAAATTGGGGGATATTGTTGTGCAAGACATGCCTGTATTATAACAAGACTAAGTCATACTGACAACCCTAAGATTAGTTATATTGTAATCTTAATCTGCAATTCATACTTGTAACACTTAATGTCTGTAAAATGTAAATGGAGAAGACTGGAGCATTTTTCTCTAAACAGTGTCAAGCCTAAGAATTCTATCTGGAAGAAGATCATGCCTCAGAAGAATTATGAAGAAGCTTGGAGTTGAATAAACCTGTTTGGTGTAAAACATTCTAAGTCAAGATCTCTACAAGTCACAGAATTAGTGTTATAGAGAAATCATTCGAGAACTCCGGAATGACTTATCGAGAAGTCATTTAAACTCCAGAGAGTACCGACGGATGAATTACATCTACCCGACGGATGAGCAATATCTACTCGACGGATGAGCAATATCTACCCGACGGATGAGCAATATCTACTCGACGGATGAGCAATGTCTACCCGACGGATAAGTATCATCCACCGGGTGTAGAGAACTCAGGAATTGCTATTGGAGATATCGATAAGTCAAATACCCATTCGAGAACTCAGAGATATCGACAAGTATACATTCATTAGAGAACTCTGAGTTATCGATAAGCCAAAGTCCATTAGAGAACTCTGAGTTATCGATAAACCAAAATTCACTAGAGAACTCAGAGTTGTCGATAAGTCAAGTTAACAATGAAGTTTCAGAGATATCGACAAGCCAACATGCCTATCGAGATGTCGAGTTCTCTACAGCTTAATTAGAGATCTCGAAGTGAAGAAATTTCTCTAAGTACAGAATTGCAGAACAGTTCAATATCCAAGGTTACAAATCAACAAACAATTCACACAGCTGGATTGACAAGTCTACAAAAAGCAGCTTGAGAGATGTGCAAGATCAATGGAAAAGATTAACTGACAGAGGAGATTAAAGTAATCACGGGATGCTAAAGATATGCTAAGCCAGAAATGGAAGATTTGCTTTTCTATATATAGAAATGATAAGTGACAGTTTAGAAAAGCTAATAGCATGTTTATTATCCACCATGTAAACCAGCAGTTAACTGAGTTATAAAGTTAACACTGGTCCTCTAGTTAAGTAGAACAATCAGAATAGAAAATTGTGTGTTCTCTCTCAAGAAAGAAGCTAAGTTCTAAAATAAGAAATTAGAGATTTTGTAGCAAAACACTGCTTGATTTTTAATATAAAATTAAGTGAGTTTTGAAGATCCTTGTTTTACATATTTGCACATCTATTTATGTTTAACATCCATTCTACTAAATCATTAACAACTACCAACTGCTAAAGCCTAAGTCGATCGAAAATCAAACATTTAAGCCGAAACACATTCACCCCCCTCTGTGTTGTATTCATACCTAACAGAATGTACTAAGACCCCTCCAAATTCCTCAATCAGTCAAACAGTTCTTAATAAATTATGATCCTCTCATATACAGTACCATATATCCTGATGTAGCACCCTCTCAACCTCCATCAGCACCTACAACCAATACACAACCAGCTCAATCCTCTCAACCACAACCACATCCTATCATCAGAACTTATTTCCAACCTGCACAATCTTCTCAACCACAACCATCTGCTACAACATCTAGACCCAAACCTTCAAGAGCAAAATATGTTCCTAAATCTCCACCAAGGAGAAAAAGGATGATTCTTAGGGATGAATCAGATGAAGAGGAGCAATCCCAGGTTCATGGATCATAACCTGTGACAGTAGAAGCTGAGAATGTAATTTTTCAGAAGGAAATAGAAGCTGAAAAGATAACCCCTCAAAAGGAAACTAAAGATGATGGTTCTGGAATCTTAAAGTGGAAAAGAAATTTAAGTTCTGATACTTCTCAAGCAACTCCTCCACCATCCAGGAGATCAAAGAAAATGAGAGCAGGAAGACATATGGCACAACCTCACTCTGAGGATGCTCAAGAAGTTGAGGAAGGGGATCAGGAATCTCTGATCTCAAAAGTGAAAGGAATATGTCCTAAGTCCAATCATGTATTAGGATTTAGGAATAACTTTTTATAAAATCTGTTTTGATTTCATTGATTTTAATAAAAGACTTGTTTCGTTTTTATTACGGGCTCTATCTATTTAAGTGTTTAAATAAGATAGATCATAGTTTAGAGTAAAGCTTTTTATGGATTATGATGAGATCATAATAGTGAGACCTAAAAAGATGATAACTCTAAACTTAAATAGTCCTGGTCATAGGATTACTAACTGGCAATTAATAATTCGCAAAGATCGATACATACTATGCTTGCTTCATTATGAAGGATGTCTGTTCTCATAGACATTTGTGTGGTGACACTATAGCTAGTATGTAGGTGCTTATTATGGAATAAGTTCACTGAACATGACTCGCCCAGCTGAACAACTGATGGAGTTCACTCACGTGTCAGCAGTTGTTCGCTTAGTGATAGTTGTACAAGTATCATTAGACTTGAGGTCATCATCGTCATCTTGTGTACACTGAACTATACTTTGGTTTAGTTCTTAGTCTCCAGGGACAATTATTAGGGCTCTTCTGGGTATAGGAATTTGTACATGAAGATAGTGTATGATCAATAAAGGATCTACCCCTTCCAGTGAAGGAAGCGAATGTTCAAGGCTGATCCACTTATGCTAGTTCAGGAATCTCTGGCCAGAGTGAATGAAATTAGAAAGGAGTTTCTAATTTGCATAGAACTACGCATAGTAAATGGTAAGCAAGTGATTGAATTAGATAGGCTTGACACGAGATCCATGCCTTGTATTTAATCGGAACATTGTAGATTAGAAGGAGTTTATTGTACGGTAACTATTCACTGACAGGTTCTTGGTATTCTAAGCAGTGAATTCATATTATCCGGATAGTCGCGATATGTTGAGAAGCATCACTCACGATGTAGAATAAATGTGATTAATTAATTAATCATATTTAATAAATTAGAGCATTTATATAAATAATGATAAAATAGTTTTATTATTATTTATTTCTCACTACCGGCTTAATATTGAACCTACAGGGTCACACCATAAAAGGAGAATGATTTAATGGTGGAGGAATTAATTAATAATGGCTAATAATTATTTATTTATGAAATAAATAATTAATTGGCAAATTTAATAATTGATTAAATGAGATTTAATTGATTATAAATTAATTAAGAAAAGTTCTTAATATTATTAATTAAGGATTTAATTTTTGGAAATTAAATCAAGAGAGAGAATTATTTCTAAAGTGTTTAGAAAAAGGATTAATAATTAAAAGGTGTTTTAATTATTAATGAGAATAATAAATGGGATAATAATAATATTATTTATGGGAAAATTTCAGCTGAAAATTTTGCCTATAAATACACTATTATAGACCCTATTTTATTCTAACCCCACATCAAACCCGAAAACCCAAAAAGTTTGGAAAACCCAATTCTCTCCACCTCCTTCCTCCTCCTTAACATCGTTTTCTTGGTGGATACCGGTGGAGTGCTTCACACTTGAGGAGCAACTGCTAAGGATCTCTGATCGTTGTCTCCGAATTATTTTAAAAGGTTAGATTCGATCCCTCGAATTTTTATTCACGATTTATATGCTTTTATTTGGATTTTGTATGTGTAAAAGTGTTTTACCATGCCCCCGCTGCGATTAAAATCCAACAATGGTATCAGAGCATAGGTTGTATTCATATAGATCTGTGGTAAAAATTTCAGAATTTTATGTGCTTGTATGAATTAATTATGATTTTTACAAGTTATATCATGGATTAATTTTGTCTGATGAGAAATCATTTCTCAGAATAATTTTGAATGTTGATCTGGGTTCTGCAAGTGTTGTAGATCGTCTGGGTATTTTTTTCATAATTTTGTGATGTATAGATTTTTTATTATGATTTTTTGAAGTTGTTTCAAATTAATTTCGTAATTAATCATATATCTATAAATTGTTAGTATTTATATAAAATATATATACATCTGTTTATATACATCTGTGGTTTGTACTGCTGTTTGTCATCTGCTGTCTGTGTTGGCACGTAAAGAAAGAGGAGTCAGGTACGGCTGCACGGCAACCGCGGAGATTAGAAGGCGGCTGCTGCAAAACAATAAAAAAAAAATAGGGGTGTCACGCATTCCATGAATGCGTTACACACCTGCAACGCATTCACGGAATGCGTTACACCTTTTAAATGGCTTAAAAGGTTGTAACGCATCACCGGAATGCGTTACAGGGCTTGTAACGCGTTCCTGTAATGCGTTACAGCCCGTTTGTTGATTTTAAAAATGATTTTCTGGGAGTTTCGTAACTCCGTTTTGGACGTGCAATATACCGTTGGATTCGTTTTTTCGAGACGGATCTAATGGAATGATCAATTTTAGTTTATATAAAATTTTTGAACTGTTTATATTTCCATGAAGTGTTTTAAAGTTGTTTTTGACTGTTTTTAATGCTTTTAAATGCTTCATGTGAAACATAGAGATGTATATTGCTTAGACTAAGGTGCTAGATGATATAACATGCCAACCTTGATGTTTATTCATGTTTATATATATGATATATGCTTAGTTTATCATGCGATGATAGATTTAGGTGAACTTAAATGAACATAAGGCGTTTGTTAGACAAGCTAGTATAGTGAAATTGTTTCATAACCTTAAGAACAATATTATGAATACAATCATGAGATTCTTGTGTTTGTGAAACACGTAATTGAATATGAATTTTTGATATGAGAGAAAGGATGATTCTGTCAACAACAGATTTATATCTGTAAGAAAGGGTTATTAAGTGACGCCTCTTGACAATGCTCCACCCGATCTGGGAATCATCTGATTATTGATTATTGATTTGAAATATTTAATTTAAAAGGAAGAATTTCTTTATAATATGATTATGATTGTAACGTAATATAATCCCTCTAAAATTAAATAATATCAAGTAGTAATTGGCCAATGACACAACGGGCTTGTGTCGGTCATAGCCTTCCAACATAATAGAAAAATAGTTCTTATTTTTGAATCATTGTCGGTTCGTGCTACAGCCGAGGGCTTTGATTTCGAAATAAGAAATACTTGTCTATTACATAGAGATGTGTACATTGAATAAGAATCTAAAGGTCGGTACGTGCTACAGCCGTGGGCCTTTGGGGACTGATTCAACTGTACGGAATGTTGGGTTAGACTTGACTTAGAATATTGAGTTTGTCGTGCTACAGCCGAGACTCAATTATTCAAGAGGCTAAAGTTTGATTAGGAAATAACATGAGATGTAATTGACAAGAGTTGTCTGCCTATTGAACATTACATGGCGGTTCGTGCTACAGCCGGGGTCGTGTAATGGAATGTAGGATCCCTATTCCCACTAGCATTATGAATGCTTAATTTTTCACGTAGGGGGTTGAATAAATTAGGAAAACTAGTGGGAGCCACTTATGAATAAAGAACCGATTCATATAGTGTTTTGAAATGAAATCGAATATTTGCTAAGTGTTGTTATGTGTTTATCATTTACAGATTTACTTTGTACGTTATGTCTTCTGCACTATCACTCAGGAGCATACTAGATGCTCACAAATTGACTGGTCCTAATTATGCTGACTGGCTTCGAAACTTGAGAATTGTTCTCAGGATTGAGAAGCTGGAATACGTGATTGACTCACCTAAGCCTACTGAACCTGCTAGTGATGAACATAATGATGAACATGTTGTGTATCATAAGTGGATAGATGATGCAAATGTTGCTCAATACATCATGCTAGCTTCTATGAACATTGAGCTACAGAAGCAACATGAGCATATGGATGCTCACACTATCCTCATGCATCTACAAGAGTTGTATGATGTGGCAGGTAGGACAGCTCGATATGAGATATCGAAGGAGCTGTTCGGGTGTAGGATGTCTGAGGGATCATCTGTGAATGACCATGTACTTAAGATGATCAATTTGATTGAACGTCTTGGATAACTTGGTTTTGCCATGGATGGGGAGCTGAGCCAAGACTTGGTCTTGCAATCGCTTCCGAGTTCGTTCTCGCAGTTTGTTGTGAACTTTCACATGAATAAGTTGGATGTCAGCCTGCCTGAACTCCACAACATGTTGAAGACTGCGGAATCGAATTTTCCCCCTAAGAAGAGTTCTGTTCTTCTAATTGGTGAAGGTTCCAATCCTAAGAAAAGGAAGAGGAACTCTTCCAAGAAGAAGAAAGTAGGTGAAGAAACGCCGGTTCCACCAAAAGCTGAAGACCCCAAGAGCAAAGTTGTTTGCTTTCACTGTAACAAGGTGGGGCACTGGAAGAGGAACTGCAAGGTTTACCTTGCAGAATAGAAGAAGAAGAAGGGTAGTGAGACTACCGCTTCTGATTCAGGTATGTTCATGATAGAAGTGAATATGTCATTAAATCAAATTTCTACTTGGGTATTAGATACCTCCTGTGGTTCTCAAATCTGCAATTTGGTGCAGGGACCAAGGAGAAGTAGGACTCTTGAGGAAGAGGAGGTGATTCTACTGATGGGAAATGGAGCAAGAGTTGCTGCTGAAGATGTAGAATCATTTCATTTACATAGGCCTACGGGCAAGACTATTGTTTGAAATAATTGTTATTTTGTTCCCTCGATTGTGAGGAATATTATTCCCATGTTAGACTTGGCTATATTTTCATTTATTATTGAGAATAATGAATGTTCAATTCTTAGAGATAATATTCTTTATGGACGTGGTGCTTTAAATAATGGTCTGTATGTATGTGACATAATTTACTTCAGATTGAACAAACTAATAAAAGAAAAGGGATGATGAAAATCTCACTTCATAGTGGCACTGCAGTCTCCATTTAGTGCACATGGAGAGAGGGCTGAAAATTTGCTAGGAATGGTACACACAGATGTATGTGGACCAATGTCTACGCAAGCCATGGGTGGATTTTCATACTTCATTACTTTCATAGATGATAGATCTGGATTCGGATATGTGTTTGATGAAACACAAGTCTGAGGCCTTTGAAAAGTTCAAAGAGTATAAGTATGAAGTGGAGAAACAACCAAACATAGTATTATAATTCTTCGATTAGATCGAGATGGTGAATACTTGAATGGAGAGTTTCTAGATTATCTCAAAGTAAATGGTATAGTCTCCCAATGGACTACTCCAGATTGGTATCTGAAAGGAGAAATCGAACTTTGTTAGACATAGTTCGGTCCATGATGAGCTATGCAAATCTTCCAGTATTCCTATGGGGTTATGCATTGGAAACCTCAACATATTTACTGAATAAGGTGCCTTCCAAATCTGTTCCTCAAACTTCGTATGAGATATGGAAAGAAAGGAAACCGAGTCATAAACACGTTAAGATTTGGGGATGTCCAGCTTATGTCAAGTAAGTTGACCCAGATAAGCTGGAATATCGATCCGTAAAATGTAGTTTTGTGGGATATCCTAAAGAGACTTTAGGGTATTACTTCTGCACCGATCATCGGGTGTTTGTCTCCAGACATGCTACCTTCTTGGAAAAGGAGTTTATCCTTGAAGGAAACAGTGGGAGCAAAATTGAACTTGATGAAGTTCAAGAAGCACAAACTACTACGGATCAAGTGGAAACACCTGTTCTGACTGAACAACCTTTTGTGGAACAGCCCATTCGTAGGTCAGGGAGAGTGTCTCGCCAACCTGAGAGGTAATATGGCCTTGTCATTGAGAATGACATTGAGATCAACCAGACATACTATGCTTGCTTCATTATGAAGGATGTCTGTTCTTATAGACATTTGTGTGGTGACACTATAGCTAGTATGTAGGTGCTTATTATGGAATAAGTTCACTGAACATGACTCGCCCAGCTGAACAACTGATGGAGTTCACTCACGTGTCAGCAGTTGTTCGCTTAGTGATAGTTGTACAAGTATCCTTAGACTTGAGGTCATCATAGTCATCTTGTGTACACTGAACTATGCTTTGGTTTAGTTCTTAGTCTCCAGGGACAATTATTATGGCTCTTCTGGGTATAGGAATTTGTACATGAAGATAGTGTATGATCAATAAAGGATCTACCCCTTCCAGTGAAGGAAGCGAATGTTCAAGGCTGATCCACTTATGCTAGTTCAGGAATCTCTGGCCAGAGTGAATGAAATTAGAAAGGAGTTTCTAATTTGCATAGAACTACGCATAGTAAATGGTAAGCAAGTGATTGAATTAGATAGGCTTGACACGAGATCCATGCCTTGTATTTAATCGGAACATTGTAGATTAGAAGGAGTTTATTGTACGGTAACTATTCACTGACAGGTTCTTGGTATTCTAAGCAGTGAATTCATATTATCCGGATAGTCGCGATATGTTGAGAAGCATCACTCACGATGTAGAATAAATGTGATTAATTAATTAATCATATTTAATAAATTAGAGCATTTATATAAATAATGATAAAATAGTTTTATTATTATTTATTTCTACTACCGGCTTAATATTGAACCTACAGGGTCACACCATAAAAGGAGAATGATTTAATGGTGGAGGAATTAATTAATAATGGCTAATAATTATTTATTTATGAAATAAATAATTAATTGGCAAATTTAATAATTGATTAAATGAGATTTAATTGATTATAAATTAATTAAGAAAAGTTCTTAATATTATTAATTAAGGATTTAATTTTTGGAAATTAAATCAAGAGAGAGAATTATTTCTAAAGTGTTTAGAAAAAGGATTAATAATTAAAAGGTGTTTTAATTATTAATGAGAATAATAAATGGGATAATAATAATATTATTTATGGGAAAATTTCAGCTGAAAATTTTGCCTATAAATACACTATTATAGACCCTATTTTATTTTAACCCCACATCAAACCTGAAAACCCAAAAAGTTTGGAAAACCCAATTCTCTCCACCTCCTTCCTCCTCCTTAACATCGTTTTCTTGGTGGATACCGGTGGAGTGCTTCACACTTGAGGAGCAACTGCTAAGGATCTCTGATCGTTGTCTCCGAATTATTTTAAAAGGTTAGATTCGATCCCTCGAATTTTTATTCACGATTTATATGTTTTTATTTGGATTTTGTATGTGTAAAAGTGTTTTAACATGCCCCCACTGCGATTAGAATCCAACAAAAAGGACCAATAGTAATTGAAGTTTTGCCACCTTCAAGCTAAGGATATTGTTCCAGACACTGTGATCACACCTCCTGTCTCTCCTATCAAAGCAAATGTTCCAGCTGAAGATTCAGGATTAAGTCCTGAAATTGACCTTTATAGGCTGATCATTCCATCTATCCTGTTTCTGGAAGCACCACAAGGACAAGTGACAACTCCATCAATTTCTCCACTAAATGCTGAAGTTCCAAATACTCCAATTCTGGATGTGGAAACAGATGAAGTTGTACCAAAATCTCCAACAACCACACACACACTTGTGTTCTCAGAAGATGATGCGTTTCTTGCAAGTTCCGGAGAGTCAGCTCTAGTCAACACACCAGCTCAAACTCTTGGAAAGGAGGCACTGATTAAAAAGTTTGGTGAACAAGATGCTCCTATTCCATGGGAAGAAACTTATAGAGGAGTTGAATGGACCAAGAAGTGGAATGAATCTGATTTCATTCCAAGCTCCAAAGTTCTATCAGATCATATTACAAAAGCTGATGAGTTGATGACAAACTCTGACTTTAAAGCTCAACTTAAAATCACAGCTCTCAGTACTAAAAGACTTCAAGGTCAACACTCCATTACTCATGCCAAGGTTGATTAGCAACAGGAAAATGCTGAAAAGCTGGACCTGATGCTAAAGCTAGACAAGAACAGGTTTATCATACCTATTCATGAGAAAGTAGAGGCAATTGAGAAGATTCAAAAAAAGCAACAGGCCCAACTGACTGAGGTCCTGCAGAATCAAGCCTCTCAACAGACTCAACTGAATGAAATTCAATCTTCAGTAGAACTTCTTCTCTCTCTACTACTACCAGATGATGCCAAAAAGGGGGAGAAGGTAGTGAAGTCCAAATGCTCTACTAGTCAAGTACTGACGAAGAAGGATGATACAGAAGATGACCAGGGAAATCTAGCAAGGGTCAAGGTCAAGGGCAAAGCAACAAAATTTCTTCAAGGAAACTAATTTCTGATTCTGGCAAATTTTCTACACAGAAGAAGACAAGTTCTGAAGCTGTAAATGCTCAAGTTCTGAAGACAAGTTTTGATAATCAAAGTTTGATATCAAGTTCTGATATTCTCATTCAAGGAGGAAGTAAAGACTCTCAGAAGTTTTTGCAAACTCTGAAGCTTAAGGGAAGGGAGACTACAGTCTATTATAAAGATCCCAAGATTCAGATACTTGATAAAGAAATTGCTTGAAGACTATTTCTCAAGCATAATCCTGGAATGGATTTAGAGACTTTAAAGGAGGAAGAAGCTAGATTTGCAGCTGATAAGATAAATCTTAAGTCTAAAGCTTCTAATGCTAAGAAACCTCCAAGGCCTAAGGCAAAAGGCATTGTGATCAAGGGAAGCTCTGAGGCTTCAAAGCCCAAGACAAGATCACAAGTTGAAATTGATCCCAAGGCAAAAGGGAAAGAAAAGATTGATGAACCAACAAAGACACAAGAGATGAAGATTCCTCAAATCCTGATGAAACCAGTGTGCAATATGGTTCAAGTTTTTGATGATACAGCTGTTGAAGATGAAACTGTTGAAACTCTGAAAAGAAGGAAGATAACTGAAGAATCTAAGACAACCTCTGACAGAGCTGGATCAGGTTCTGAAGAAGACAAGATCAAGACAGGGTTTGAAGTACTTACAAGAGATCCATTCTTATTGACTAACAAACCTCTTGAAGAAGTTACACATAAACACCTTGACAAGTTTATATTTTTTCAAGTGGTACTGGATGCTCATGATAAAAGTAATATCAAAGAAAAGTTGATTCTATTTCTTGAAGATGGAAGAACATACAGAATGTCAGAATCAGATGTGCTGAACAGATCTCAGAAGGAACTTCAATTCTTTCATTATCTTTTGGAGATAAAGTCTGAGATTACTAGGAAATGGTCAAATTTCATCATGAAGACCACAAGGGATAAAGAAAGAATTTATGGATCAAGGGTTACAGAGTTCATTCCAAATATAGTTGAAGATGATGGAAGTAAAATTCCAATGAAGAAGGATTCTGCTAAACTTGAGGTTATTCTGAAAGAGAAATGTTTGTGCTATAATAAAGACTCATCTCATCCAAGGGTAATCAGACTTGGTGATGGTTTAGAAAGAAATCACATCTCAGCACTTAGGACTGCAATTTACCATATTGGAAGTCAAGATGAAGAGATGAAGCAAGTCAAAGCTACATTAGCTCAAGTCCTGAGGAATGAAGAAGAAAAGCTGATATCAAACTTTGTCAAGAATTACTTTGGATTCAGATTGACTCATTAAGATTGGTAAAAGCTACAAAGACTGTAAGTTGTAGTTAGTTATCTAAATAAACTCTTATTGCATTTGTACTTAACTGTTTTTGACATCATCAAATCTATTAACTTGTATAGTTTCATAATTTACAAGTTGGGGGAGATTGTTAGATATATTTGTGATGTCATGTCTAATCTGTTGTGTTTAGTTTTAGAACTTAATATCAAGACTTACTGGAAATCAGAACTTACTGAAGTCAGAACTTATATTAGAACTTAAGGCCGTCAGGATTTATATCAGGACTTAAGTGCGGATACTTCAGATAAGGAAAGCAGCTGATTTACAGGAAATGATCATGACTAAAACAATAGAAGATATGCATGAAGAGTTGGATAGTTAGAAGACTTGTAGAAGATAATATATGATTGATATATTTTAGGAGACATAATTATATTCCATAATTAATTCGAAGATTTCTTGTAACTGTGTACTATATAAACACAGGTTAGGGTTTACACTATATGTGTTATCATTCACAAGAAAGATTATACATTATAACCTAGCAGCCCTTAGTGATATTGTTCATCACTGAGAGAGAACAACTGTTCTATTGTAATAGAGTTTATTATATTAAATATACTTGATTACTGATACATACTTGTGTTCTAAAATCGATTTGATTGTATAAACACTATATTCAACCCCCTTCTATAGTGTTGTGTGACTTAACACCCCATTCTATCATGCCATAACTGGCTCAGTAAAATAGCTTTAGACTTGAATTGAGAAAAAGAGTAAGCATTGACATTATGATGAGTTGAATCAGCAGTATATGTCAAAGTAGGAAGAACAATCTTGCAGAGATTTCCATGATTTTTTTTAGCAATCCCCTTCACCCTCTTCATAGGGGCCTGAATGATACAATAATGAGAGTTGAATAAAACTTCACACTGAAGAGTGTTATTAAGTTTACTAACCGAGATGGGATTGAATTTAAATTCAGGTATGAGTAACACACCATGAAGAATAATTTCAGAAGTGGGTTGAACTTGACCCTTGACAGGCACTGTAGTTGTGTGACCATTAGGTAGACAGATTTTAATATCACAAGATTCTGAGGTTCTTAACAAATTAGGATGACAAGATATGTGGTCTGTAGCCCTTGGGTCAACTATCAAATCCATAGAGTTATTCCAGCTAGCTAAACATACAGTTGTCATGGAAGAGCACAAAGAAGAAATATTACCTGATTGAGGTACTTCATTTGTGGTCAGAGAGGATGTGGACTTGTTTAGCAGCGATAACAGTTGTTGGTATTGATCTGTGGTCAAATTCTGAGTGTTGTTGTTAGTTTCTATCACCTTTGCTGCATTATTTTTATCATCAGCTCCACTATTAAGTTGAGTTATCATCTTGCTGCCTGAAATATTAGAGAACCTGGAGATTTTATTTCTTTTAGGTTTATTCCTTGGTGGAAATCCTATCAGATGAAAACACCTATCTCTTGTATGGTTTGTTCCATGACAATGAGTGCACTCCAGATTTTCTTTCTTAAACTGTGATTTTCCTTTATTCTCTGAACCAGATGCGGACTTCTTGAAATCAGACTTTGAAAATTTATTACCAGACACATTTCTAGTCATCATCACAGCAGACTCAGGAGTGTTAATATGAGAATAATTTCTCTGCCTCTCATCTTGTTGAAGAAGACTTAAAAATGAGTTAGTTTGGGAATAGGGCTCATCATAAGTAACTGACATCTGATATTAGTGAAGTTTTCACTAAGTCCCATTAAAAATTGGGTAACCTTCATGGTTTCCTCATAATGTTCAATATCTAGTTTTTCCTTACAGGTACACTTAGGCACATTCAAAATATTCATCAGATCATCATATAGCTTCTTAAACTTTGTATAATACGCAGAGATAGCCAGATTTTCTTGAACAAGTTCAGATAGTTCTTTCTTCAGTTCAAACAACTTAGGTCCATTAATTTGAGTGAAACACATATTAAGATCAGTCCACATATCAGATGCAAGATCGACATAGACTAGACTTGATCGAATTTCGGGATTGATAGAATTTAAGATCCAATAGATAATCATATCATTGCATCTTTTCCAAAGATCAAAGTAAGGCGCAGAAATACCTGGAATCTTGTGTTTACCAGTTAGGAGACCTAGCTTATTTTTCGCAAAGAGAGCAAGACTTATTGACCTTTTCCATTCATTGAAGTTGTCGCCATTGAGAGCAGTTTACACCAAAATCTGACCAGGATGATCAGAGGGATGAAGATATAATGGATGCCAAGAATCGAAACTCACAGTGTTGAATTCTCCATCAAAACAATATGTCACGATTGAAGCTAGGTGACATTGTTGGGCTCAGTATTATGATTGGGCCAGGTATAGAGTTGGGCTATAGGTTTATCTGGCCCAATGGCATAGTCTTCAGATCAATGTTGCTACATATATAGTGTATTCTCTTCCTCAATTAGGGGTTATCAATGAAAATGAATATTTAAGTATTTTTACTTTACTTCCCGGTATTGTTTTCTTACATATTTCTTCTTGTTTGTTAGTTTAATTTTGACTATCTTGTTTTCTTACATATTTCTTCTTTTCACTATTTACAAATGTAGCTTTTGACCTCTTTGACTGGGTATACTCCTCAATAGATTTCAACTCCGTTAAACGCGAATGAGAATGAAATTCTAATGCAATAATGTATTGGAATTTTATTTCCATTCATGTAATACATGTTGAAATTTCGTGATCCAAATGACCCTTACTTATGAGTTATGGTTATGATAAGTCCTTTTAATAATTAATTAAGTATGTATTCAAACTCATACCTATATATTTATGTACACCAATCAAGAGTCTTGTTGTAGAGGTTTCTTTTCCCCGGCTTCTATTTCTAAATTCTACGTACAGTTTTTCATTTGTGTGTTGGCCATGTTTTTGTGTTTTAATTAGGGGTTATCTGTTTTATTTTCTGCATATAGACAATCTACCCCATGACTCCATGTATGTGCTTGCTTCATAGTTCATGCCTTCATGTATGTACTTTATTTATGTATAATCTATATTATCTTAAAGGCTACTAATGCCCATTTAGAATTTACCCACTAAATTTACCCATAAATTTACCCATGACCCACTATCCATGACCCATTTAATTTTTTTACACATAAAACATTATATTATATACATATCCATGGATCTTTTAAGATTTAAATATTTTATAACCCATATACAAACTAACCTATTATACAGCCAGACCCTCCTAATTGTAGCAACTGATTAGTACGTTCAAATTTTTTTGAATTTTTTTCTCTCTCAAACTGGTGCTAAATGTAGTAACTGATTAATATGTTTCCTCTGCTGTTCTTCTCAATCGAACGATTTTGCTCCGCCGCTCTCCTGTCAAGCATGGATTCACGCTCCCTGGAAGGCTCAGGCTCTGCAAGGACATCACTTTTAGGTTTGATTTCATCATGAATAACTGTTAACTATCATGCACGTTAAGTGTTATATGATTTTGAATGATTTTATATTTTTGTCCGTAGGGCTGAAACGTTTGATTCGTAGCCAAGATTCATCAGATCAGGGCTCAAATCAATCTTCTCTGTTACAGGCTATCCCAAGTTTTCCTATTTCTGAGTCGAATGGTGAATATCATTCTTCCTCTTACATTTTGTATGTAGATTGTAATCTAATTCATGTTCTTATATTCGTCTTATTGAATCAGTTGTAAAGCGTAGAAACGTATGTGTTGAAAAAGAAAATCAGAGTCCCAATGTTACAGTCTCGAATACACAGTCACCAGGTTCTGCATTATCATCTGGTATGTTTTCCATTATATTTGTTTATTATCTGTTACATTAGTGAATGTTAGGAACTCATGATTCATATGCATTTTGTAGTTGAATTTAGGTCTCCTTTACAACCATTATTCAATAGTAATACAAATATATTGCGAGATTCCAGTCCACACAATCCATCTAATTTTGTTGCTGATGTTTCGTCTAATAGAACCACCCGGACTTCCTTCACAGGTATTTGGATTTTTTTTACCAATGTAAAGTGCAGAAGTGGGAATGTTTGTATGACTATTTGTTCTGTTTTTTTTTGTGTTGTAGATTTGAAACGTATGAGCAGAAGTGTGGGTTTGAGACCTCTTGGTGGATCAAATAGCACGCCTGTCAGTGTACAAATTTCACATATTTCGGGGATTACAGTTGAAGAGAATAACACTCCAATTGCTAGGTGCATGGATCAACCTGCTACACTCTCAGATATTACCAATTTGCCGTGTACGTTATATTATAACTTTATACTGAAATAAAGATTTTTGTATGCTCTGTTGCATTTACTAAATTGCTAACATTATATTATGTTGTTTGTTACAGCTGTGAAACGTAGAGTACGTGGTCGCAATATTGAAAATATTTTAGCTATTAATAACAGTGTTTCAACGAATAACCAAGAAAAAAAAATTACGCCTTCAGAAGAATCATGTGTGTTACCTATTAATCAGTTTATAAAATTTCTAATTTATAAAATTTGTAATACTTTATATTTTATTTGCTATTACGACCAACAAGAATCCATTATTATTTCTTGTTGCAGCTAAGAAATGTAGATTACGTGGTCCTAATGTTGATAATAGGAAGACAATACCACAGAGTAAGTTTTGTGTGAGGCACATTAATACATGATTATGCATGTTCATTTATAAGATTTCATGTTTTTATTGTTGTGAAAACAATTAAAAATCCATTTGTGTATTTTGTTGCAGCTAAGAAATGCAGGGTACGTGGCCCTAATATTGAGAAGATTTATACAGATCCCATGTGTACGTTTTGTTATTACATATTTTTTGATATGCAAATTTATAAAAAAAATTACCTTGCTGGGATTGATCCCATTATTACCATTCACTGATTTGTATGCTGAAGTATTTGTTCATTCTTCAGCAGTGATAGGAAAAAGACCTGGTACATCCTCTATGAATAACGGTGACGCATTGTCAAAGTCTAATAAAATATTTGAACATGGATGAATGAGTCAACCTCCAACGTCTCCTTTACGGTCAAGTTTTCATAATCCCTATGAACTGAAGTCAAGAAAGAGTAAAGGAAAGGATAAAGAACAAGCATCTCCAGAAAAGAGGAATTTGATATCAGATTTTGACAATGTGGTTGAATTTTTGGATTCAGAGTCAAGTGATTCAGATGTTGGAATTGATGATATGTATCATGATGACATGGAAGAGGTAATATTGAATCAGAATTTGTGGCATGGATATATGGATCTTGGCCCTCCGTCAAAGTTGTGCAATAAATATGGTGCTACTATGTGGAACGAAGAGCGTAATAATAAATCATGTCCGCGTAAAGAGCCCACATTTTCTATGTGTTGTCGTAATGGTCAGATACATTTGCCAAAAGAAAGGCCGCCACCAGAACCACTAGCTTCTTTGTTACTTGGTGGTGAGAAATCGAGGCATTTTAAACAGTACATAAGAGTGTACAACTGCATGTTCCAATTCACTTCCACCGGTGGTAAGATTGATAACTCAATAAACAGAGGTAGCTCTCTGTATTATTTTCGCTTACAAGGTCAAAACTATCATTTGGTTGGGAGTTTAGTACCGTTAGATGGATCTTCACCCAAATTCTGCCAGCTCTACATATACGACATGCAGGATGAGATTGAGAATAGAATCAATGCAATGGGAGGTGCTTCTGATAATGTTGATCCAGATATTGTCGAGGAACTTTTAGGTATATTAGACAAGAACAATGAGTTAGTCAAAGCTTTTCTCATGGCTCGTAATCGGTTTGAAAATGAAGAGCTGGATGACTTTAAGTTAGTCCTCATATCATCTCAATCTTCTAGCGGTAGACCAAACCATATTACTCCATCTGATGAAGTTGCTGCTTTCATTGTTAGTGATGATACGGATACCGGTGGTTTTAGAGACACGATTGTGAATTCCAAACAAGAAGGATTGAAGAGGATATATGAAACAGATCCACATTTCATGCAGTTACAATATCCACTACTGTTTCCTTGGGGAACCGGGGGTTATCATAAACGTATACCTCTATAAGCAATAAATACTCTGAAATAGAGAATTTAGATGATGAAGACCTTGATCCTGACTCAACACAGAGGCGACATGTTTCACTAAGAGAATATTATTGTTACAAGATTATGATACGCACTTCTGAATGTATTTATTAAAAGTAAGCATTGTGGTTAGAATATAAAATATGTAATGGCTATGTGCATATTCTCACCATCGTCTCATTAATTTCAGGTTTAACGCCACACCTTGCAGTACGTTTGTGGCAACAATATGTTATGGATCAGTTTGCTGTCATTGAACAATATAGATTAGACTGAGTTTCAACACATCAAACTACCATCCGTGCTGATTTGTATAATTCTGTGCGTGATGCTCTCAATAAAGGAGACCATGATCCAATGCATGTTGGAAAAACTGTTATACTGCCTGCTTCATTCACTGGATCCCAACGATACATGTCTCAATACTTTAAGGATTCCTTGGAGATATGTCGTGCAATTGGTCATCCATCTTTATTTCTCACCATGAATTGCAACTCAAAGTGGCCAGAGATACAAGAAATGCTTAAATTATTGCCCAATGTTGATCATGTTGATGCACCGGATATTATTTCTCGCGTGTTTAAACTGAAGCTTGATCAGCTATTAGATTTGATTAAAAAGAAGAACTACTTTGGAAAGTGTATAGGAGGTAAATTTATTTTTCTGGACACCGACAATTTTACATTTAATTTTTTTAATCATATCTACACACATGCATAGATTTAATATTTTCTTTACTTATATTTTGCACAGTTATGCATGTAATTGAATTCCAGAAGCGTGGTTTGCCACACGTGCATATGCTAATCTGGCTGAGCCCTGAAAGCAAACCTAATTCTATTGAAAAGGTTGACCAGTTGGTTTCTGCTGAAATACCAGATAAGAATTCTGATCCAATAGCATATGAAGCTGTTAAAAACTACATGATGCATGGACCCATTGGTAAAGACTTATACCCTGTGGTAACAACAAATTATTAAGTCTAATTGGCCAATTAGCGAGACCTGTGCAATGCAACAATTGTAATGTTATTGTATTTTTGGCTTCTAATCCAAGCGTGATCATTTTGTTAATGGATTACAGAATATTGAAGTAGCTCTTGATACTGTGAATCAGGTCAGATGTAAAGTCCAGCCGCAATGCTAAACATCTCTTAATACAATCATGGCAGATACTATTACAAATCAATACAGTAGGGCTGAATATGTATAATGGTTGTCCCAGTAGTAAACCAATATAACCAAAATCACAACATACACTGCTAGGCAAAATAGATTAAGACTACCAGCGACATAGTTAAAAGAATTAGATTGATTTTTCACCATATAAGTCAACATACAATATGACGATACTATATGAAAAAATACCCAATATTAATCGATACACAATGTTATCACAAGATTACAATAAGCATGATTGAACAAATCGAAGACAGTAAACATCTATTAGATATTGATATTCAATCATCAGGTTCCTAATTGAAGGATAGAGTAGAAATATACCTCCATGACAACTGTTGAATGATCCGATGGAAAAGTTATCAGTCGATGCTCGGTGCAGAGTTGGATTGCGGTTTAGTTGTAGTATTCACTTTGAATGGGGCTTTGCATGCAAGGGTTTATTTTGATCAATATACCAAAAACTATTGAACCACTAAAAAGTCAAATAACACGCATCTCTATGTGTAATTATGATTTGTGTTTAATTAGTTGGAAAGGTGTAATAAAAGAATTATAAGTTATTACATAATTATGAATATTAAGTAAGATTACATAATTTAGTTACATAATTATGAATATATTATTAATTTAAAAATAACATTCAAAAGAGCAAGTAAATATCATTTATCTACTAACAAAAAAATATTTATTATTTTTAGAACAATATGCTGCAATCTTATCATAAAAGTTAATAATTCATGAATTATTTTTTCCCAATAAGTTTATTTAACTGACTATGTCCTTATTACGGTTTATAAACAATACTATTTATTCGAGAATTTTAATTTCTCAATATTATGTTATTAAGTTTTCAGTTTTGTATTTTACGCCATTATATCTTCACAATACACAGTTCAAATAACCAGAATTCGTAATAGAGTATTATGTGTCAATTTGTTATACATATTCACTCATCTTCCCATGCTAAAAATAAATTTGATTTTTTTTAATTCTTTGACGGATTATATATATTTTGCAATAAAATATTTTGTAAGTGTAATTTGATTAAAAAAATAATAGACGTCTAAAACAAACATAGATATTTCAATTAATTAATGATCAACAAATTATTTTAAATTAAAATATTGTTATCAATTTTTTTTACATATATTTTTTATCGTAGATATCCCGCAACCACTACTCTTCGGGTGCGCACTGGGTAAACATTAAGGGCTCACGCAATAGCCGACAAACCAGGTGAACGAAGTTAAAGCGCATTTGAGTGACAGACTCTTAAATGCTCTTAATACTGATTACTTTGAGCTAATTAATATGCATAATAAGTTTTAACTTTTATTTTCTACGCCATAATATCATCGCAATATTATGCCCATATAAGAATAACAAAAAAACTATGATTCTTTGTTAAACAATATGCTGCAATCTTAACATAGAAGTTGACAATTCGTGTTTTTGTTACAAAAAGTTTATTTGACTAAATATGCCCTTATTATGGATTATAAATATTACTATTTATGCGAGATTTTTAATTTCTTAATATTCTGTTATTAAGTTTTAAATTTTGTATTTTACGGCATAATATTCTCACTATACACATTACTAAGGTCCTTCGACTTTAATAGACTATTATGTGTCCTTTTGTTATATATGTTCACTTATCTTCCCATGCTAAATTTGTAATAGTTTCCAATATACAATTGGTATCATTTTCTTTATTTGGAGCCGGATTATATATATTTTGCAATTTGTTTTTTTTAATTGCAATTGGATTAAAAGTAATAATATACGTCTAAGACAAATGTAGATATTTCAATTAATTATTGATCAACACAATATTTTGAAATAAAATATTATTATGAAATTTTGGTACATATTAAACTGTCAATTGTGGATATTTTAAGATTTAATATGCTCTTACTACGGATTACAGACATTACTGCTTATTCAAGCTAATTAATATGTAAAATAATTTTTCTTATGAAGTTTTGACATTTGTATTTCACGCTATAATATCATCACAATATAAATTACAAATAACCATTGACTTTAATAGACATGCATAATCTGAAATTGTTAATAAATTAAAATGTGTAATCGGCTCACTTACGTGTTCACTGTATGGGTATATGAATATGATATGTTATATTGTAATAATAAATTTCTACTATCTACGTCAATCATTTTGTTGGTAAAATAATATTCTTGACAGATTTGTACAAGTAATTACCAAGTTATAAATCAATGTATCATTATGCTTTCGATCAAATCTACAAAATGAATTGATTAAGCCTCCTATTATGAACTTCTAAGGTTGAAAAATATATTGTAAGTTTACTTGATACTAATTAATTGTGGAATATTTTAGGTCTACTTTACACTTAATTCCTTTTTTTCAATAATAGGACAATGATATTCAATAATCGTCAATCATTATGTTCACGATTCTGTGCAACAACTAATAATTTGATTTATGAAATCATCTAAAGAAAATTAACAATTAAAATATACATATTTTGGTACAATCAAATTATCAAGAAGTATCATATTCTCACTGCACGATTGACTTTACATATTTTAGAGTAACTAACTTCAATCCATATTAATAGCCTGACATATCACATATAACAACTTTGGCGGCATAAAACATGTAATCTGATCACATCTCTAAATTAAAGTTGTAGATATGCATCTAAATCTTTTTCATAGCATTTTGTTTTAATTCCGATATTGTCATAGTTGATCGTGTATTATAACTCAGAGCTGCAGAAGAAATGTTGCATACCACATCTTGCAAGCATCATGGGTTAGTATTCTGCATACAATTTATATTATATGGTGAACGATTATGAATTCTGGAGTTTACTATTATGTTCTCTTTTAATATATATTTTAAAATTCAATTCTTTCAGCTCCAGTTATAGTTCATTTGCTTTCTTCACTAGACATTTACAGCCGAAACTTGAGGATAAGAGTTCGAGTCAGAAGATTGTGGCATACTAATAATAGGGAAGGAGTCTTTGTTGGATGTAATTTGATTCTTTTGGACCCTCGGGTAAGTGATGTTTAAAACAGATTGTTTTACGTTGTCATGTTTATAGTTGCGAGTATACTATTGTAACCTACATGTTTTCCTGTTTGTAAGAATGATCATATGCAGGCTTTTGTGAGAGCTGATATATGGAACTCTCTTGACAACACTATTGTTGAGGGTCGGATATATGAAATAACAAATTTCATTACTACCCATGCATCTGGTATCTTGAGGCCTGTTCGTTCTGAGCTAAAAATTGTTTTCACACCTTTAACCACGGTCCAAACTATGTATCCAAGCGACTTAGACCGGATTTTCATAGAGAGGCACAATTTTGAATTTGTCAGTTTACCTCAGTTGGCTATAAATCTTGAATCTTATGCTCTCGATAGGACATTCGCCATAGGTATCAATAAATTTCATATGCTTTATACTAACACAACAATATAAAATGTGCATTTGTTTTAAGTATATGACATTGTTCTTTATCAGATATCATAGGAGTTGTTGCTGATCTCCAGCCAAGGGTGAACATTGAGACAATTTTTGGAGCTCAGCCTCTTATACGATTTAATGTTACTCAAGGACCAGAGTAAGAATTAAGTTACACGTGTAGAAATTTATTGAACTAATGTATCTACTTAAATTTAAATTTTGTTCATTTCTATGTGTTTTGTTACAATTGTTTCTTTCAAAGTGGATATATGGGGTGCATTGACTGAAAGTATGACTTCACTGTATGAAGATGGTGAAGAGACACCGGTCATTATTGTTCTGTCAAGTGCCAAAGTTATCATGTACAAAGGTTAAATTTATGGAGTTAAGATAGTTTATTATATTATTTACTTAGACAAACACATTGTACATTTGTAACATGTTATTTTTGGTTGTTAAGGCATCGTTATTATCACTAATACTCCGTCTTCCAAATTCTACATTAACCCCGAAGTACAGGAGGTTTTTAACTTTAGGCACTGGTATGTGTAAAAATATTGTTTTGAAAACTTTATACGTTAACTGTTTTTGGGTATAAATCTCTTAATACATTTATGTGTGTTACAGGCTTGAGGGCATGGGATATGATGGTGCCGATAGTGATTGATGAATTAAATAAGGAAAATATAGCATTTGTTACAGAAGTAATGTCCCATAAGATTGAACACAAGTGACTAGATATATGAAATTAAATATTGTAACATATTTCTTATTGTTTCCTTTGCAGGAGGAGAGAGTCGAAGGTGGTTTTTGATATTTGGAAAGAGAATGCATTGCACGGATGTCGCATGAAAGAAAACTTTTCATTTCAATCAAAATTTTCGTTAAGGATATCTAAATAAGTTTTAGAGACAAGTCATTGTTTATGTTTAAAACTTTATGTTGGATTTGTAGATGGTTTGAATGTATGCCCTTGCTGATATTGCTTATTGTTGGAGTTCCCTAGCCTTATTATCATCCTGTTCATTTTCAGCATTTTGTACTGCATCTTCTATATTCAAATCAACCGACTCTTCATTGTTCGCATGTTTATCTAACACAGCATGTTTGTTCTGTGTTTAACTATTTAAATAAATTGCTCAAATCCCTGATTGTAACATTTGATGCTTAATATTTTCTCAACATTTAACTGTATAAACTTAGTAAATGGTTTTAGATAATATTGAAAGAAAATCATGAGACACGAGATGCATAACAAAACAGACTTAATCATGTCTGATTGCCTTCTACTTTTGGTATTTTAACTTAAAAAAATGGTAACATCAAATTGACGAATTACAAAATCTAAGTAAAATTAAAAGTAAAATATTCATCATATTTTGTCTTAATTTTCGTTCCTGTTAAGCTTTTAATTGTTACAATAGATGTTTAGGAAGAAATCACAACCGAAAATATTGTACTAGACGATTTATTCTAATTTGAAGGTCGTAGACATTGTTATACCATGTGAAGTTATTATAATTATTTTCAGAATATTGGGTTACTTATGCAGAATCCAAATCCTAACAAACTCATATGTAAAGATTACGCCAACTGGATTAACATCAATCATGTACCTAAATCCATGGTTGACATAGTAATCCTTCTACATATATGGTTAACATATGTTCTATGAGTGTTTAAATTGTGTAGCCTTTTAATAATCATTTGGTTGTTGTTCATCTTTGTCATTGCAGGCATGGAAAATAATCTTGCATCAGTTGATAGCACTAGGACTGATTGGAGGGTTCGTGTACGTATTACTCGGATATGGCCTTCATTTTCTGGCAGTCAGCAATTCCGAGGTGTTAATCTAATTTTGCTTGATTCTGAGGTAATGTCGTTCAGTTTATAAAGTAGTAGTATATGATCAATGTTTATATAGAAGAGTTTTTTAATTAGCCAATGTTATGCAGGATTGTCATGTCTTTGCATTTGTGAATCATGTGATTTGGCATAACGTTAGCAATATCATACTTGAAGGAAATGCATATGATATTCACAACTTTATAGTAATGGAGCCTGCAGGACTTTTGAGACCTGTATCTTCTGATAAGATTATTGTTTTCACACATGATACCATTGTCCATCCTGTTCCTTTTGAAATAAATACCATTCCAAGGCACAAGTTTGAGCTTAAGACTATTCCTAAGATTTCTGAACTTGCAATGTCACTTTCTGAACATGAGGTCCCTGTCCATGCTATAGGTATTTCTGTATCTTATCACATAATTGTTTTTATTTAAAATGATCCTTTACAAATTCTAATTAGATGACATTGCATAGATATTTTTGGCATGGCTCAAAACATTGAACCAGTAAAGCAAGTTTATACACGATTTGGTGAGAAAAAGTTTCTTCGTTTTGAGTTATTTGATGGCAGGTAAGACCATGTTTTCCCAATAAATGTAGTTTCGATCAGTGTTTTCCAATGCCAATATGATTGTCTATCTTTGTTTCCATATCAGCAACGTGGTTCAGATTTGTGCTTGGGATCAATTTACTGATGATGTAGCAACGACGCTAGAAGGAAATGTTGTGTATCCTCCAATAGTGATCTTGACAACAATGAGGCCACTAATCCATAATGGTTCCATTTACTGTCAATCTACATATCTTTACTAGAAACTATAATTATTTTTCATGGTGAAAACTAACTCTTATTGGTAAATTGCTTCTAATAGGTTCACTGCAGATAAGAAGTTCATCATGTTCATAGATTTATTTCAATTTTAATCATCCGGTTGTTGAGGTGTTGAGGCAAAGGTATAAACACTTTTTGGGTAATGTAAATTTTTAGTACTGGGAGAGATATAAACATGATTGAATTGTATAAACTCTAATAAACATGTTGTGTACTATTGTGTCTACAGCATACTTGGTGGAGCAGTCTAAATAAACTACTTTTGGCGTGAAATCTTCCCTACATATTTGCAATCAATTTATTCATAATAAGATTTAGCCAGATTGTGTTCTGGAATGTCTGTTATTTTGCATTACATTTGAGTTTTTGTCATCTTAAAGATGATTGTTTTGAGATTTTAGTATTCAGCCAAACTTTTTCTTATGAATTGGAATAAATTTTAATGTAGACTTATATGAATGTTTTACTCATCTAATCATTTGTTATGTCATTGCCGAAATCAATGTTTACTTATGACATGTGAATATAATTTTAGATGTTGCTATTACAAATGGGAATAACATACAAAATACATGATACTCTTTTCCATGTAGATTGGAAGACAATGTTGAAATTTAAATATAGATAACAACAATGTTCACTTTGATCCAATAATCTTACAAACACTTTCTGCAGAATAATATTGTCACTAATTTATAGTAACGTTGATTAAACATTAACATACTAACATTCTTCTAATAATACACTGGAATATGAATCATATATTGTGACCATAATCATCCACTAATATGCGAATTCTACCAATTGCTACAATCAACTGACCAGCCTGGCCATTCAAATTAGCAAGATGCTCCTTCCACCCATCGCCAAACTTTTGAAAGCCATTCACCATCTCTGCAGCATTTAGTTTCAAGGTTGTCTCATGACCACGTAGGGAGGTGGACGTATCACCTAGGAATCTGAGTGGATTTCCCATATAAGATGGTGGAATTTCGTCACTGCTTTGGGATGATTCTCCACGTGTTTTCCTTGATCCATTCTGCAAAATATCTTTTATATTGCTGTAAAGGATAAAGATAAAATTATGAAGCAAACTTCCAGAAATTGGTAAGACATGAAAAGAAACAGACATATAAAGAATACTTTAACTATTCCTGGAGGCCAACCGAACGAGCAAACAAATCAGATTGCCTGCTTTCCATGGATGCATACAACTCTGAGAAGAAAACATTTGTATCTTCCAGATCAGTATTGAAATCTGCGCAAGTGACAGCCAATTGGTTCAACTCCTCTATTGCCACATTTTTAATCCCTGACCATCGTTTCCTCTTTGCACTACGTGAAGTCATTTTTCACACTATATAAGAGAAGGTGTAAGAGATGGTGTTTGTGTTAATGTGATTGTATGTGTGAGGTCATGTACCTTTCCCTTATATAAGCATCAAACTTTGATAACTTCCTGTTCTATAATGTGCAGTTAAATAACTGCAAGTCAGTTACCTAAAACTTTGGTAACTGCAAGTCTCCATAAATCTCATCATAAACAGTTCTCTGTGAGTGAGTCTTTGACAACCAACATACAATTCCCAATTCATCATCAAAATACTTACAAATGTAAAAATTTATGACCAAATGTAAACAGGTTCAAATATGAAACACAAAAAGACTTTTATGACGAAAAGTACTATGACACAAACGCATAAACCATTCTTATGTTTTTGGTATCATACAGAGAAATAGTAAGTGCTTATGATTTTACATCGAAACTATCATCAATCTCAATTACTTCTTCAGAACATGAAGGAAACATGAAATCTTCAAAGCGGTATGTTCCACAACAATGACGAAGGTGATTCAGGCATGCTGTGTCATAAACAGAAATCTGGAAGTCTGAATTACCGCAATATTTAAAAAACATAATATAACCCTCACATACAACATACTTCGTAAAAACTGATTCATCCTATAAATCTTCTTCTCCATAAAACAGAATTTAAATTTTGCACTCATCCCACCACCGAGAAAAATCTTTAAGTTATTGGCAAGTTTTGTACCATGAAGACAGTAAAACACATGTGGTACTTCCTGCATAGTAAGATTATTAATTACTGCAACAACTCATTTTAGTGATTGACTCCTTATAAAATAAGAACAAAGTACAAACATACCAATTCCCCGAACTGTAACGTATGATCTGTAATAACCTTGAAAAATTTGGCATAATGTTGAACATCATCTGCCTTACCTGTTAAAATACAACATGGGAAACAATTTCAAAATCTCAGGTTTTTAAATAGAAGCTGTTAATGACAAGATACCTCCATAAGTTCCATCTTTTGGAATGACGGATTCATCAAAAACACATATTTTAAACTTCAGTGCTTCATCAGTATGGTAGAGAGCAATGGTATCACCAATTTTAATTTGTGTATCTCGAATGAACCAATTCCACTCATTAGTAAAAAGGACTGCGTCAGTAACCCATTTTACATGTATAGGCCATTCTTGATCCTCAAAATAAAATGTAATGACTGGAGACTTTTCACATAACCCCAATTTGTCGCAAGTATCTGAATTGATAACCTAGAAGGAACAAAACTATTAGAGACAACACATTAAAAAAATGACAATGTTTTAAAATAAATTTTGAAATATGGACGTCTATTTGTTACCTCTGTGAATGATGTGCCCAACAAATGTTTGCCTTCAATAAGTAAGTGTTGAACATTGCAGAAATTAGTTGTAGCATTAGAACAAAAAATGGTACTCAGTCTTTCTAGCTCGGTATCAGTCCAGGTCAAGTCAGAATCCCATGCCACTTCTGTATATTTCATTTCCACCGCATACGGATTATATACTTGAAATTTGAACTGCGCTCCTCCTTCATATTCCAGTAGAACCATATGGTAGGGCTTCATTAAGTAGAAATTCATCATATCAGACAGATTTTCGATGCTCTTAGAGTTTCTCGGATATTTTCCCGTCCAAACAATATTCAAGGGTCCTAACAACTTAACCTCACCAGGGAGGTGACTCCCATAGTTTACATAAAATGGAAATGCCAGAAACTGCATAATTTAAACAAAGTAAGCAAAACAGATACTCTAATATATAACAATTACAATTATCACATAATGAGCAATTGAACTTTAACAAAGTACAGAGTTACATTCTAATACATACCAATTCCCCCTTTCTGTAAAAATCACCCATATTTGTACAAACAAAACATATATGAACTTCTTTTATATCCATTCTGCATCAATTTACATTCAACGATCAATCGAACATCAAATTCTTATTCTAACAATGAGAATACGTAAAACATAATTGAACAACTTACTTCTTTCAGAATGAGTACCCCCGATGAAATGGTATGGATTAATTATTATACTGAATGCAACACTTCAAGCTCTAAGCATAAATTACTTGAATCAGCTTCAAATTGAAAGAAAGAGTGTGTGAATTGTGAATTTTAAGTAAGTTTTGTCTGTTTCAAATTGAGAGTGTATGAGTTGTAATTGAGCTATGCTGATTTGCTTTTTCTTTTTGTTTTTGGAATATGTTTGTGTATTATTCAACTAATTTGTCCATCCTAAAAACCTAATTTTAAATGTTAAATTCATATTTTACTTTTCCTTATAAATTGAATGGAAATATAAATGCTCTATTAACGTATTTTAATTAAAATCAAAAAATTCTATAATTATGCTTTATATCAATACAGTATATAAGTTTAAAAAATCTTTAATAACTTGCCGCTGTACATACTTTTTTAGATGCAGAATATGTGTTGTCATCTAAGAATGAATGTGATTGTTGTATTGTATATATATCTTTTTTTTCATTAAATTAAATCACATTATTTAATTTTGGTATTGTCTAAACTATTCATGGCAATATTATTTGACAGAGTTTTATCTAAACTCGACACCATTATATTTCAGTGAAAAATAAACTATTCAAATGGTAAAAATATTCATTTGGTGCGAATCCTAAAAATTAATAAAAAAAATTGCTAGCATGCATAGCTGACTCATCAAACTGGAAAGGTCATTTTACGTTCCCAGTTACTAATATACAATAAAGACAATTAACCAACAAAATTCATTTTGCACATAATTTATAATTACAATACTGAATTATACTTTATTCACTTAATCACGTCGCGAAAATCCCAGTCGCTACAGTATGGATTGCTCAAATGCATGATTGTAACAATTGATATAAAATATTCTATCAACTCAAACTCAATCCCCAAGTTTTAAATATTATTCATTTCATCTATAAATGTTCAATCATTATATGTTTACTTAATAGTTATTTGATTTTATGATATGAAAAACATGCATGGATGAATGAAATCAGATTCGAACAATTACTTAATCACTCATCACTAATGTTCAACAAAATTAAAGATATACACAGAAGTATCATATGTAATACCATATGTGGAAAAAAAAAATGATGTAAGGGTGCATATAGAGGAGGAAGTAACAAAATGGACCCGGTGAATAACAATAATACCTCATTTTTTTATTCAAGTGATAGTTACTATGTAGTTGTAGTAAAAATAAAAACTAAAACTTTTTGGTGCCTGATAAAAGAATAGGAGATGTGTCAATTGTATTTCAATTTGGCCACAATTTGATATCTATACATTTTATTCATAAAATTAAACCATATTAAGTAATTCATGTTATTTGTCTAATTTGAAAATTTTGTTTTTCTCTTATTTATATATTAGCAACAAAAAATTTTAACTAACATCATATCGCAACTATTCGTGACAATATTATTTGAGATACTTTTATCTAAACTCATCATGATTTCCGGTTAAAATTAAAATATTCAAATTATAAAAAGAAATAGTAAAATAATTTATTTGGTGCTAATCGTAAAAAATAAAAAAAAAAAAATTTTGCCTAGCACGCGTAGCGCGCGGGCAAAGGTCCCTAGTTTGTATGTAATTTTTTTCGCAATAGGTGAAGAATCATGGTGAGATTAATTTATTAAAGAAACTAATTTAGAAATCGAAATAAAATATTATAAAAGAAGTATTAACTGAACAATATAGACTAATAGACGATTTAAGACAAAAAATGTCACACCCCCAACTTAAATAGCAAAATAATTATAGCTATTACATCATTTTATTGAGTACTACACAACCAAAATCCAAGATCTTACAGTTTAGGGTTTGGAACAGCCCAACACTACCAACTATTACATCTGATTACAAATACCGAGTCCTCACACAACTATTATTACTTATTCTACCTGGGCTCGAACATAAGCATCCGCATCACAGGTCTTACGGGCAGTCTGCTTGAATCTAACCATGGCTGTTAGCTGTAATATCAGGGTAAAGCAAGAAGTGAGCCAAAAGCTCAACAAGTGCTAACAATACAACGCAAAGCATAAATCGAGATATACCTTTAGGAATGACAATGGAATGGCATAATCAATGATAATCGAGAGATAAAACTTATGTGAGTTGGCATCATTTTGCTTGCATCAAAACAAATTTTAAAACCATTCTTAATCAAAATCATTTTATGACGCTACGGATTACAGCCGGTGATCAGCCGCGAAGTAATCCCGAACCTCGCTGGGTTCTAAAACATTATTGGGAATCCCTAGGCAACTTTTAAGCCTAATATAAGTGTGGAAAGGACTCGCGTCTCAGTCCAGATCCACCATTCAAGAAAACATTTGTCCCCCTTTGGGACTGAAAAATCCACGTTTTAATCATTTTAAAAACTGATGCCGATTTATGACAAAATCTCTTTCGACTGTAATTATTTTTATCAAGGGATTATAGATCAACTTGAAACACTGGAAATATGACACTAAATCTCAGGGCCATGATCTACTAGACTTTACTATATTAGGGTAATTGAGAGGTTTCCATAAACAAGAACTTAGACAAGGAAATTAAGCCAGGCTATTGGATAAGATGAAAGAGTAATGCCAAACTAGGCTTAAAGCAACGGTTGTAGACAAGATATAGGTATTAGAACATCAAAAGATAGGCATCACTGGTTCCAATAGGATAAAGGTGTTAAAATATAAAGAAAGCGATCATCAGCTCAGTATATAACAGGGTATCAAGCTTTAGGGTAAGGATAGGGTTATCAAACAATCATGAATGTATTTAAGAAATGATTGGCTTTTAGGTATCAAGATAAAGTTTCTATCGAGGTTATTTCAAGAGTTGAATCAAAGCATCAGGGTGCAACATCAAGATTTCTCCGGGATCAATAGCATGATAAACAAAAGGATCAATAAGATATTATAACGCATCTCTAATTTATCATGGCATTAAACTATCATGAAAGACTTTTGAACTACTTGCAATATGTACTCGAGGGTTCATGGCATCTCTATGTAACTCAAAGATAAACAAAAGATACGCTTGATTTAAATACATCAAAATGACTCAGGATAATTGCATCGATATATATATATATGAACTGTTTACAGCAAATACGAAGGTCAAGTTGAATCACTTGCCTTGAGATAGACTGGTCTGGTCTGACTGGTAGGAGCAACAACTGGAGCTTCACTCGACTTTTAAGGCAAGTTTTCCCTCGTCTCGAGATCCTACATAAATAATAATAATCCTCATTATAATATATTCTTTCCATCTTAACCTATTTACAACCCGAAATTAAACATGGATGGCACTTAGGCCTATACACACTTAATTCATATCCAACATTTATATTTTTAAATATACACACGTAGCCACATAATCACATATCGTATATTAATACCAAATAACATCACATACACCATAACGCCACACTAGGCTTGGATGATCTCGACTCACCACTTAAATTACTTGGTCGCTAACTAAGCGAAGTCTTCGAATTTGGGCTTCCTAACTCAATGTGCCTTTCCTAAATTATCCAAAACCTATTGACCCTCACTTGTGCCTTTTGTTCTACTGACCTTATACTATCTTACAACTATGGTGGTCGACCTAATACTCACTTCTAAGTGTCCTAAAACTATGTGATAAGTGAAAGTGCTCACTGGTGTAAATTTCAGAATGGTAACTAAGGTTTCTTGAGTGCATTAGACACTCTTAAACTACAAGTTTTTCTTCAAAATTTTTACACAAGACTCTCCTGACCTAAGGGCATCTCATAAGCTTGATGTGGCTCAAAGGCCTGGCTTGGGCCTTCTTGGGCCTAAGCTAAAAGTCCAAGGTTCCCCTGTTTTTCTGGGCAGAAAATGCCCTGACTTGAATTAACTTGTGGCACATGGTTCTAGCTCATATCCTATGAACTATGGTTGGAAAAACTTCTCTGACATACCCTCTAACTAAGGCCCAATTGGGCCTAATGAGGGCCTACCCATGACATGGCCAAATCTCCCTATTTCTAAGTTGCAACAAAACTGTCCCCTGCTGGACAGATTTTGTTATTCTACTTGTGCACCTAACCAAATGACATGCAAACCTCCAACCAACTCCTAAAACCTATTATATACTCCCCATACTAACTTCTGGTGGCTTGGGCCTCAAAGTGCACATCAATGACATGGTCAAAACTCACTCTAAACCTCAGGGTACTAAACTGATTTTTCTGCAGAAACTATAACTTCTCATTTTCCAAGATTTTAACTTGACAAACCCAACTAACAACAACTAAATACTTAAACCAAGACCTATACTTGGTATTCTACTGAACTAACTCCCTTTTTTTCTTAAAATACCCTTGGTGAGATCATCCTTACCTAAGGTGCAACTATGGCAAAACAAAAGAGACTACTCTTAACAAATCGCAAATCTTCATGCCTTTGAAACAACAAGATATATATTTTTATAAAAGATAACCACAAATTATTACCATGCAACAAGAAGCATAAATCAATATTATCACATTATTCCTACTGAAATTAAGGCTCACTAACAAAATCTTTCCAAATAATCAAAATTTCACAACAAACTAAGAGAATTCCACATGCATGCATGCCTTCGGGTTTTTCAAACCAAAACAACATGATTTCCAAATAAATTTTTATCATAATTCAACATGCAAGCCTAACATGGATTACAACTAAATGATCAACTAGCATGCAAAAGGATTTTATCAAGACTTTACTACAAAATTCATGTTATCATCACAAAATACACAAAAATGTTAACAAGGCAACAAAACACCATCCATTCGGCTCCTATCAAGTCATGGCCGAATGGATTAGGGTAAAAACAGCATTCGCATAGGTGTAACACTCTTATGTCTAGCCATTCTTGACCCTATGATACTATAACTCATGGTGAAAGCCTTAGATTCACAAGAATCAAGGAGGTTCACTTTGAGTTTAACAAAAACATCACCATGCAAGGTCAAAACATAGGTTTTTCACTCTATACTTTTGAAATATATAAGAATAACATATAGGGAGTAAAATTACTTGAATATAAGATGATTGTTTGGGTGAAAGAATGAAGAAATGAAGGGGATGGAGGGCCTCGGCTATGGGATGGCCGAGAGTGAGGGTTGAGCCGAGAGGGAGGGAGGAGAAAAGGGGAGGGTGGAGTGAAAATGGAGTGATCATCACTTTAGTTTTGTTTTTATGTCTTTGACTAGACTAAATGTGAGTGGATTTAGGAAATGACAAGAGTAACCCTCTAGCTAAAGTTAGGCAAGTTTGCATGCAAGGTCAAGGAGGTAATTTGGCTAGCAAAATGTGAGTTAGTGGGGTGGAGAATGTCTTCTTTGCCCTTTGGTTAAATAGAAGAGAGTTTGCATGCAAGGTTATTCATGTAATTTGATAATTATTAAGCAACTAATTTCCAAAGATTTATTTTTATATAATAAAGTACAAGTTCAAAAATTATAAAATTTATACCATAAAATAACTTGGATTTTTAGAGACTTTATAAAAATCATTTTCAAAATTTGTGTACAAAATGTCTTTTAAAAGAAAATTTTTCCAAAGCTTAGAATATTCCTTATAAATCAAAAATAAAGAAATTAAATAAATTCTTGCTTTGAAAAATCATATACTACCCAAAGCAAATTTATAATGCAGAAATTTTCACTCACACAAACGTACAAGCATTGAATATATTTTTATTTAACTTAATATTATTCACAAATAATATTACATAAAATGCCGGTCGTAACATCCTCTCCCCCTTAAGGGATTCTGTCCCCAGAATCTAAGAGAACAGATGAGGATACCGGGAACGCATATCAGACTCTAACTCCCAAGTCGACTCTTCGACCTTAGGGTTCCTCCAAAGTACTTTCACTAACTTTACTGATTTATTTCTAAGACTCTTTACTTGCCAGTCGAGTACTTTAACCGGTTGCTCCACAAATGACAGGTCTGCCTGAATTTCTACAGGTTCATATTCTATCACATGGCTAGCGTCAGGATTGTACTTCTTAAGCAACGACACATGGAACACATTATGCACATGCTGATACTGGAATGATAGCTGTTGTTATATGAAAATTCAATTAATGGCAGGTGGTCGTCCCAACTTCCAGCAAAATCGATTGCACAACTGCGCAACATGTCTTCAATTGTTTGAATTGTTCTTTCACTCTGGCCATCAGTCTGCGGGTGATACGCCGTGCTCATATTCAACTTCGTGCCAAGACATTCCTGGAATTGCTTCCAGAATCTTGAGTTAAATCGGGGATCTCTGTCTGAAACTATTGATACAGGTACTCCATGCCTTAATACGATTTCGTGCACATACAGATGAACCAACTTGTCCAGTGACGACTTCTCATTTATTGGAAGGAAATGCGCCGACTTCGTAAGACGATCAATTATAACCCATATTGCGTCATGTCCGGACTTTGTTCGTGGTAGTCCTACTATAAAGTCCATAGCGATGTTTTCCCATTTCCATTCTGGAATCTTCAGGGGCTGAATTAATCCGCTTGGTCGTTGATGTTCTGCCTTTACTTTCTGACAGGTATAGCACTTCGCAACCCATTCTGCCACGTCTCTTTTCATATTTGGCCACCAAAAGTTCTTCTTTAAGTCTTGATACATCTTGGTGCTTCCCGGGTGGATTGAAAATTTCGAATGGTGGGCTTCATGGAGGATCTCATTCTTTAATTCAGATACATGGGGAATCCATATTCTGGATGAAAACCTTAGTATTCCTTGCTCATCCCTTTTTGTATTAATCTCTTCTCCAGATAACTGATTTTTCTCTTTTTCCATTACTTTCTCTTGATACTTCTTTATCTTTTCCAGTAGTGTTGGCTGAAAGGTCATTGCATGACAAACTTCTTTGACTTTCCCATAAGCACAAAGTTCCAATTCAAATTTTCCGATTTCTTCAGATAACTCTTTTGATGTTATCATTGCATTCAATCTTTCCTTCCGACTCAGCGCATCGGCCACTACGTTCGCCTTTCCAGGATGGTAATTTATCGAACAGTCATAGTCCTTAATCAATTCCAGCCATCTCCTCTGCCTCATATTGAGCTCTTTCTGAGTAAAAATGTACTTTAAGCTCTTGTGATCCGTGTAGATTTCACACTTTTCTCCATAGAGATAGTGTCTCCAAATCTTGAGTGCGAACACTATGGCGGCTAGTTCCAAGTCATGCGTCGGATACTTTAGCTCGTGCGGCTTCAACTGTCTTGACGCATATGCTATTACCTTACTGTGTTGCATCAACACACAACCCAAACCCTTATGTGAAGCGTCGCTGAATATTACAAAATTCCCTTGATCATCTGGAAGTACTAACACCGGAGCTGTTACCAACTTCTGTTTTAACTCTTGAAAGCTATTTTCACATTCTGCACTCCATTCAAACTTTTGATTCTTTCTGGTTAACTTGGTCAATGGTGTGGCGATCTTCGAGAAATCCTTGACGAATCTTCTATAGTATCCGGCCAATCCTAGAAAACTTCGCACTTCCGTAGGAGTCCTTGGCCTCTCCCAACTCATAACTGCATCAATCTTCGCCGGATCCACTTTAATTCCATCATTTCCAATAACATGCCCCAAAAATTGAACTTCCTTTAACCAAAACTCACATTTGGTAAACTTGGCATACAACTTCTCTTGTCGGAGTATCTCCAATGCTATCCAGAGATGCTGCATATGTTCTTCTTCCGATTTAGAATAAATAAGGATGTCATCAATAAATACCACGACAAATTTATCCAAATACTTCTTAAATACTCGATTCATCAGATCCATGAATGCGGCCGGAGCGTTGGTCAATCCAAACGGCATTACTAGGAATTCATAATGCCCATATCTGGTCCTAAATGCGGTCTTGGGAATATCTTCTTCCTTGATCTTTAATTGATGGTATCCCGATCTCAAGTCAATCTTCGAAAAACATTTTGCTCCCTTTAACTGATCAAAAAGGTCATCTATCCTTGGTAGCGGGTAGCGGTTCTTGATCGTTACTTTATTCAACTCCCGGTAATCTATGCATAGACGCATACTCCCATCTTTCTTCTTCACAAAGAGAACAGGTGCTCCCCATGGCGACGTACTTGGTCGTATCACTCCTTTATCCAATAATTCTTGTAGCTGGCTCGCCAACTCTTTCATTTCTGCTGGTGCCATCCTATACGGAGCCTTTGAAACTGGTTCCGTGCCTGGAGCAAGGTTGATCTCGAACTCAATTTGTCGATCTGGTGGTAAGCCTGGTAGTTCGTCGGGAAACACATCGGGGAACTCATTAACTACAGGAATATCTTCCATGCTGGGGCTGCCTCTCTCTGAATCCACTACATATGCTAGGAACGACTCACAACCTTTTCTAAGTAATTTCTTAGCCTGAATAATTGTAAGAAATAGTCGCTCTTGCCTCTGTCCCTTAAATACTACCTTCTCTCCACTCTTCGTCTTTAAATACACTCTCTTGGTCTTACAATTTATCTGAGCGCTATTCTCTCCTAACCAATCCATTCCTAAAATTATATCAAACTCTCCCAGCTTGAAGAGTATCAAGTCGGCCGAGAACTTATATCCCGAAATATCAATCTCACATTTTGGACAAAATTGATTCACAGGAATCTTCTCTTGGTTCGCAATTACCACATTTACTACCTCACTCATAACCGTTTTATCACATTGGATCTTATCAACAAAAGATTCTGATATGAAAGATCTTGTGGCTCCCGAATCAATCAATACTTTGGCTTTGACATTATTGAGTAAAAGTGTACCTGCTATCACCTCAGAATTCTGAACAGCATCTTTCATCTTTAGATCAAATGTCCTTGCTGTTGCTTGCGGGGTTGGTGCGGGTGGTGGAGGTAATGCCAATACCTCAGCTGGCACGCTTGCACTGGTACTTGCCACGTTCATCAGAGCTCTGACTGGTCCTGTTGCCTTACACTCCCTAGCCATGTGTCCAGTCTTCCCACATTTGTAGCACGTAACTCCTGGCCTCGGCATCTTGCACTCATTTGCCAAATGTCCCTTCTGATTGCACCTATAACAGGTCATACTCAGCTTATTGCATACTCCGGGGTGCCTTCTTCCACAGTGCTTGCATTCTGGCCTCTGGAACCTGTTTTCTCCAACTTGCCCTTGGCTTGCCTGATTGTTCCCTTTTGATTCTTGCCTTTTGCCCAAATTTCCTTTCCTTTGAAAATTTCCGCCCTTCTGGAAACCAATCCTCTTTACATTCCGATCTTGCGAATTTCCAGCTTCAGACTTTTCTCCATAAAATGGAACCTTCCTCTTCTTGTTATCCCTCTCTTTCCTTGACTGCATCCCATTATTCTCAATCAGAGCAGCTTTCTGTACTACTCCCGCATAAGTCTCAAGTTCAAACATAGCCACCCTATCTCTGATCCAAGGCTCCAATCCTTGCTGAAATTTCTTTGCTTTTTCTTCCTCAGTGCTGGTATATTTTGTCACAAACCTTGACAACTCAGTGAACTTCTTCTCATATTCCAGTACAGACATGTTCCCTTGTTTTAACTCAAGAAATTTTAGCTCCATCTGATTCTGCATGTACTTAGGGTAATACTTGTCCAGAAATAACTTCTTAAATCTCTCCCAAGAAATCTGCTGAGTGACTTCCATAGCTTTTACTGATTCCCACCAATAAATGACTTCTCCCTTCAAGAAGTAAGTGGCATACAGCGTCTTCTGATCGTCCCCTAACTGTACCAACTCAAAAGCCCTTTCTATCTCCTTGATCCATGTGTTTGCTATCACTGGATCAGTGGTATCATGAAATACAGGTGGATTCACACTCTGAAAAACCTTGAAAGTGACAATTTGTCTTGGTGGTACTGGTGGTTCAGGTGGTTGATATGGCTCACGGTTATCTTGGTTTTCAATTCGTTGTTGAAGAGTTAGTTGTTGTTGAGCTATAGCATTGGTTTGCTGTTGCAAGGTTTCCAGTAGTTGAAGAATGTTTGGGTCTGTGGTGAAGGTGGTTGTTGGGTTCTTCTTTTTGGGAGGCATGATCCTGAAATAAGAGTTGTGTTATAACAAATATAATTGATAAAATGATTCGAGGGTATCGCATGGCATTCTTGTTTACATATGGGGTCACGTTTCCAAATTAAGCAGATATGATGATAAAAACATAAAATAACAGTTGAGAGCAAATGGAATAATAGCACATAATTATTGAAATTTTAAAGGTCACAGTACATAGGATTGGGATATAGTCTGATTCTAGAAATAACAGGCTTATTTAAAGGAAAGACGGAAACAACTGGGGATTCCATAGAGTCTAATAGTACAACAACATGAAAGGTAAATGGAAAGAACTAAGGCTCCACTCCATCTGAACGGGGCTTGGTAGACTTTTCCTCTCGAAGTGTCTTCACAATGCTCTGGAGCTCATCCGCCACCATCTGAATGACATACTGGCTGGTACGGTCCCGGTGTGCTGGCATCTCCTCAAGCTTAGTGTTAACGTACCGAACCAAGGTCTCAAGTCTCGCAATCATCTGCTCCTTGGGCTTCCCTTCGTAGTTTCGGCTGTCCGGATACACGTTCTTCAGTCGGTCTATCAGTCGGTCGTACTTGCCCTGAAGCATGTCGAACTCGCGCCTCAACTCAGCATACACGGAGAAAGCAATAGTGTCGTCCGACCCAGAGGATGACGAGGAATGCGCCCTTTGCTGACAACCAATAAGAGGAGTATTAATAATAATTTACTTTACCTACTCTCTCGCATAATATCTATAACCTACTCACAAGTCCTATAACCTATTTGGGCTGTTCAGGGACTCTAAACCGTGGCTCTGATACCAAAACCTGTCACACCCCCAACTTAAATAGCAAAATAATTATAGCTATTACATCATTTTATTGAGTACTACACAACCAAAATCCAAGATCTTACAGTTTAGGGTTTGGAACAGCCCAACACTACCAACTATTACATCTGATTACAAATACCGAGTCCTCACACAACTATTATTACTTATTCTACCTGGGCTCGAACATAAGCATCCGCATCACAGGTCTTACGGGCAGTCTGCTTGAATCTAACCATGGCTGTTAGCTGTAATATCAGGGTAAAGCAAGAAGTGAGCCAAAAGCTCAACAAGTGCTAACAATACAACGCAAAGCATAAATCGAGATATACCTTTAGGAATGACAATGGAATGGCATAATCAATGATAATCGAGAGATAAAACTTATGTGAGTTGGCATCATTTTGCTTGCATCAAAACAAATTTTAAAACCATTCTTAATCAAAATCATTTTATGACGCTACGGATTACAGCCGGTGATCAGCCGCGAAGTAATCCCGAACCTCGCTGGGTTCTAAAACATTATTGGGAATCCCTAGGCAACTTTTAAGCCTAATATAAGTGTGGAAAGGACTCGCGTCTCAGTCCAGATCCACCATTCAAGAAAACATTTGTCCCCCTTTGGGACTGAAAAATCCACGTTTTAATCATTTTAAAAACTGATGCCGATTTATGACAAAATCTCTTTCGACTGTAATTATTTTTATCAAGGGATTATAGATCAACTTGAAACACTGGAAATATGACACTAAATCTCAGGGCCATGATCTACTAGACTTTACTATATTAGGGTAATTGAGAGGTTTCCATAAACAAGAACTTAGACAAGGAAATTAAGCCAGGCTATTGGATAAGATGAAAGAGTAATGCCAAACTAGGCTTAAAGCAACGGTTGTAGACAAGATATAGGTATTAGAACATCAAAAGATAGGCATCACTGGTTCCAATAGGATAAAGGTGTTAAAATATAAAGAAAGCGATCATCAGCTCAGTATATAACAGGGTATCAAGCTTTAGGGTAAGGATAGGGTTATCAAACAATCATGAATGTATTTAAGAAATGATTGGCTTTTAGGTATCAAGATAAAGTTTCTATCGAGGTTATTTCAAGAGTTGAATCAAAGCATCAGGGTGCAACATCAAGATTTCTCCGGGATCAATAGCATGATAAACAAAAGGATCAATAAGATATTATAACGCATCTCTAATTTATCATGGCATTAAACTATCATGAAAGACTTTTGAACTACTTGCAATATGTACTCGAGGGTTCATGGCATCTCTATGTAACTCAAAGATAAACAAAAGATACGCTTGATTTAAATACATCAAAATGACTCAGGATAATTGCATCGATATATATATATATGAACTGTTTACAGCAAATACGAAGGTCAAGTTGAATCACTTGCCTTGAGATAGACTGGTCTGGTCTGACTGGTAGGAGCAACAACTGGAGCTTCACTCGACTTTTAAGGCAAGTTTTCCCTCGTCTCGAGATCCTACATAAATAATAATAATCCTCATTATAATATATTCTTTCCATCTTAACCTATTTACAACCCGAAATTAAACATGGATGGCACTTAGGCCTATACACACTTAATTCATATCCAACATTTATATTTTTAAATATACACACGTAGCCACATAATCACATATCGTATATTAATACCAAATAACATCACATACACCATAACGCCACACTAGTCTTGGATGATCTCGACTCACCACTTAAATTACTTGGTCGCTAACTAAGCGAAGTCTTCGAATTTGGGCTTCCTAACTCAATGTGCCTTTCCTAAATTATCCAAAACCTATTGACCCTCACTTGTGCCTTTTGTTCTACTGACCTTATACTATCTTACAACTATGGTGGTCGACCTAATACTCACTTCTAAGTGTCCTAAAACTATGTGATAAGTGAAAGTGCTCACTGGTGTAAATTTCAGAATGGTAACTAAGGTTTCTTGAGTGCATTAGACACTCTTAAACTACAAGTTTTTCTTCAAAATTTTTACACAAGACTCTCCTGACCTAAGGGCATCTCATAAGCTTGATGTGGCTCAAAGGCCTGGCTTGGGCCTTCTTGGGCCTAAGCTAAAAGTCCAAGGTTCCCCTGTTTTTCTGGGCAGAAAATGCCCTGACTTGAATTAACTTGTGGCACATGGTTCTAGCTCATATCCTATGAACTATGGTTGGAAAAACTTCTCTGACATACCCTCTAACTAAGGCCCAATTGGGCCTAATGAGGGCCTACCCATGACATGGCCAAATCTCCCTATTTCTAAGTTGCAACAAAACTGTCCCCTGCTGGACAGATTTTGTTATTCTACTTGTGCACCTAACCAAATGACATGCAAACCTCCAACCAACTCCTAAAACCTATTATATACTCCCCATACTAACTTCTGGTGGCTTGGGCCTCAAAGTGCACATCAATGACATGGTCAAAACTCACTCTAAACCTCAGGGTACTAAACTGATTTTTCTGCAGAAACTATAACTTCTCATTTTCCAAGATTTTAACTTGACAAACCCAACTAACAACAACTAAATACTTAAACCAAGACCTATACTTGGTATTCTACTGAACTAACTCCCTTTTTTTCTTAAAATACCCTTGGTGAGATCATCCTTACCTAAGGTGCAACTATGGCAAAACAAAAGAGACTACTCTTAACAAATCGCAAATCTTCATGCCTTTGAAACAACAAGATATATATTTTTATAAAAGATAACCACAAATTATTACCATGCAACAAGAAGCATAAATCAATATTATCACATTATTCCTACTGAAATTAAGGCTCACTAACAAAATCTTTCCAAATAATCAAAATTTCACAACAAACTAAGAGAATTCCACATGCATGCATGCCTTCGGGTTTTTCAAACCAAAACAACATGATTTCCAAATAAATTTTTATCATAATTCAACATGCAAGCCTAACATGGATTACAACTAAATGATCAACTAGCATGCAAAAGGATTTTATCAAGACTTTACTACAAAATTCATGTTATCATCACAAAATACACAAAAATGTTAACAAGGCAACAAAACACCATCCATTCGGCTCCTATCAAGTCATGGCCGAATGGATTAGGGTAAAAACAGCATTCGCATAGGTGTAACACTCTTATGTCTAGCCATTCTTGACCCTATGATACTATAACTCATGGTGAAAGCCTTAGATTCACAAGAATCAAGGAGGTTCACTTTGAGTTTAACAAAAACATCACCATGCAAGGTCAAAACATAGGTTTTTCACTCTATACTTTTGAAATATATAAGAATAACATATAGGGAGTAAAATTACTTGAATATAAGATGATTGTTTGGGTGAAAGAATGAAGAAATGAAGGGGATGGAGGGCCTCGGCTATGGGATGGCCGAGAGTGAGGGTTGAGCCGAGAGGGAGGGAGGAGAAAAGGGGAGGGTGGAGTGAAAATGGAGTGATCATCACTTTAGTTTTGTTTTTATGTCTTTGACTAGACTAAATGTGAGTGGATTTAGGAAATGACAAGAGTAACCCTCTAGCTAAAGTTAGGCAAGTTTGCATGCAAGGTCAAGGAGGTAATTTGGCTAGCAAAATGTGAGTTAGTGGGGTGGAGAATGTCTTCTTTGCCCTTTGGTTAAATAGAAGAGAGTTTGCATGCAAGGTTATTCATGTAATTTGATAATTATTAAGCAACTAATTTCCAAAGATTTATTTTTATATAATAAAGTACAAGTTCAAAAATTATAAAATTTATACCATAAAATAACTTGGATTTTTAGAGACTTTATAAAAATCATTTTCAAAATTTGTGTACAAAATGTCTTTTAAAAGAAAATTTTTCCAAAGCTTAGAATATTCCTTATAAATCAAAAATAAAGAAATTAAATAAATTCTTGCTTTGAAAAATCATATACTACCCAAAGCAAATTTATAATGCAGAAATTTTCACTCACACAAACGTACAAGCATTGAATATATTTTTATTTAACTTAATATTATTCACAAATAATATTACATAAAATGCCGGTCGTAACAAAAAATTAAAAAATGAATTGGACAGATCCAAATGCAATAACTAGAAATAATAGAAAACTAAAGCAATTAATAAAAAATCAAGAAAAATTAGAAATAGATCTGGAAAAATTACTAGAAAGAAAAAATAAAATAACATGGACAAGAGAGAATAACGAAGAAATTATGAGAATTTACCAACAACTTGGAAATATGATAATAACATTTAGAAATGATAAACTAAGAATACAAGGACTTAAAAGAATAATTTTAACAAATAATATAACTGGATAAAATATAGATGGATAAAATATCATTAGAAGAAATAAGTGAAAAACAAGATATATATTATCAAATGGATGAATACGAAGGAGGAACATCACAAACCCTAAGTTTTAAACCAGATATATATAATCAAATTCAAAGTGAAACAGAAGAATTAACAATAAAAAAGATATTCAAGACATCATATTTTGAAAGAAATAAGGAAGTTAGGTATATAGCCCAAAAACATGAGAATGTAATAGATATAGATACAATAAATGGAAAAACAAGAATGAATTTAATAACAGATGGATTAATAAAAAGAGAATTATCCAAATTAAAACAAAAGGAAGCAAATAAACTAAAAAATATATATTTTGGAGCAATAGAATTTACAATAAAAGCATATTTTCAGAAAAATATCGATACTCCTATACAGATATATGTATTGGATGATAGAATAATAGGAAATATACAAGATTCATTAATAGCGGTAATAAAAGGAAACTTGATGTTAGATATATTTGATAATGTCATGGCTAATATGTTTTATGTTTAGATTTCAGATCTTATTTGAACAGAACAAATCAGTACTTAACTGATCAGTACTTATACTGGAAGTCAGAACTTAAGGGATATCAGTACTTATGTTATCAGGAGATAAGCATCAGGAGATAGATATCAGAACTTAAGTGCTGAAGGACGATCAGATAAGGACAGTAGCTGATTAAAGTTAAGAAGATCAAGATAAACATAAGAAGAGATATGCATGAAGAAGGAATTCCATAAAGAATGGAATACTTGGAATAGAAGTTATCTGATTGATATATTTTAGGAAGCAGAATTATATTCCATATCAATTAGCGATTATCTTGTAACTGTGTAGTATATAAACACAGACATAGGGTTTACACTATAAGTGTTATCATTATCGAGAATATTATTTACTATAACCCTAGCAGCTCTCGTGATATTTTGTTCATCACTGAGAGATAACAGTTCTAGATTGTAACAGAGTTTATTGTTTAAATAAAGTTTGTTTTCTGTTACATAAGTTCTTGAAGTTTGATTTGATTGTAATAAACACTGTATTCACCCCCTCTACAGTGAAAGTGTGACCTAACAAGTGGTATCAGAGCCTTCTGTTAACACACATACAGTTAAAGATCCAAACACAATCATGTCTGACACAGAAACTCCAACTAAGCCTACCAAAACTGAGGAATCATCAAAGACATCAACTCAGAGTCGATATGAGACTATCAGAGTTCCCATATTGAGACCATCTGAATATCCCATATGGAAGGTAAGGATGACCATGTTTCTGGAAGCAACAGATCCAGAATACCTTGATAGAATCAAGGAAGGGCCTCACAAACCTACCAAGCTCGCTGTTGTAGTTGCAGGTGAAGTAGCAATGACCGTACCAAAGGAAAAGAGTGATTACACTGCTGAAGATAAAGCATCTATTGCTAAGGATGCCAAGGTACGACACTTATTACATAGTGCCATTGATAATGTAATGTCAAACAGGGTAATCAACTGCAAGACTGCTAAGGAGATATGGGATGCACTGGAGACAAGGTGTCAAGGAACTGAAACAGTTAAGAAGAACAGGAAGACAATACTCACTCAAGAGTATGAACACTTTGACTCTAGGACTAATGAGTCATTGACTGATGTATATGATAGATTTGTCAAACTCTTGAATGACTTGTCATTAGTAAATAAGGAGTATGATCTTGAAGATACAAACCTTAAATTCCTGTTAGCTCTTCCTGAATGTTGGGATTTGAAGGCAACAACAATAAGAGACAACTACAATCTTGATGAAACAACTCTTGATGAAATCTATGGAATGCTCAAGACTCATGAACTTGAGATGGAACAAAGAAGCAAGAGGAAAGGAGGAAAGTCAAGGACAGTTGCTCTCAAGGCTGAAGAGGAATCCCCCAAACCACCTTCCTCAAAGAAAGACAAGGGTAAAGCTCTTATCATAAAGTCTGATACTGAGTCATCAAGTTCTGAGAGTGATGATGACTCAGATTCTGAAAGCTTGCCTGAAACTGATGCTGATGAGGAGATGATGAAGCTGTGTGCTCTTATGGTAAAAGGAATCACAAAGATTGCATACAGGAAGTTCAGGAAGGGAAAGAAATTTTCCAGGAAAGGCATAAGTTCTGATAAGAAGAATTTCAGAAGACCTGAAGGAAGAGGAGGAAAGTCTGACAGAGGAGATTACGCTAATGTTAAATGTTATAATTGTGGTGAGAAAGGCCACATATCTCCTGATTGCAAGAAGACCAAGAGTGACAAAGGCAAAGCTCTTGTCACAAAGCAGAAAAGCTGGACAGACACCTCAGACTCTGAAAGTGAGGAGAACTATGCATTGATGGCAAATGCTGATAAATCAAGTTCTGAGAGCAGTTCTGAAGCTGCTGAAACAAAGGTACCTCAGACTACTTATGCTTTTCATACTGATGATATTAATGAGTTGAGAAGATATCTTAAAACCATGTTTGTTAGTTATAGAGATCAAACTTTAACATGTGAAAGATTAACTTCTGAAAATCTTGCTTTTAGGAAAAGAAATGATTTCTTAGAAAAAGAGTTAGTCATGTTCCATCAAACTCAGCAGGATAGAGATGATGCTTTTTATGTTAGGGATGAAGTACTAAAAATGAATGAATCTCTAAAAACTGAGTTAGAAAAGGAGAGAGAGATTATAAGAACTTGGACTAACTCTGGAAAAACAACTCAAAATTTGCTAAGCAGTGGAAACTGGAAAGAGGGCTTAGGCTATGGAGAAAATAAAAATGAAAAAGGAACTGTAGAAATTAAGCCTGTTGATAAGCAAAAGCCGAAGTTAAAACCTGTTAAGTTTGTAACTGAAAAATCTGAAAATGAGAAATCAGAAGTTAAAAAGGAATTAGCTTCTGACAAACTAAAACAGGAAAAGACAGCTGAAGTTAACATAGGCTTAATGACAAAGAAGCAGCTTAAGCATAAGCTGAAAGATATTAAGAATGCAAATAAGGTAAAATCACCTAGGAAAAACAGGAATGGAAAGGAAGGTGTGAATAAAAGCAATAACTATAAATCTGTTCCTGATGCTCCTAGGAAAGCATGTCATAACTGTGGAAGTTCTAACCATCTGGCTTCTTTTTGCAGGAAGAATAAGAATATTAACTCCTTATCTACAAAGTCAGGAGTTAAGAGTCAGTCTGTTAGATACAAACCACAAAATCCTTGTTTTCATTGTGGTAGTTTATGGCATTCCATTTATACTTGTAAGGAATATCATAGTTTGTACTATGATTATTATCAAATAAAACCTTCTTTAAAGAAAGTTTCTGTTGTTCCTTCTAGTGTAAGTTCTGATTCAAAGTCTGGTAGTATAAGTTCTGATAAGAAAACTGTTAACATAAAATCTGATGCTAAATCCGCTGCAAATGTTAACAAACCTAAAAAGGCCAAAGGATCCAAGCAAGTCTGGGTCCTTAAAACTAATAATTAGTAGTCTTTTTGATTGCAGGGCAACAGGAAAAATATTTTAGTTCTGGACAGTGGATGTTCAGGACATATGACTGGAAATAAGGCCCTGCTATCAGACTTTGTGGAGAAAGCTGGCCCAAGTGTTTCTTATGGAGATGGCAACATTGGAAAAACTTTGGGATATGGCAATATCAATCTTGGGAATGTCATCATTAAAGATGTAGCTCTGGTCTCAGGACTTAAACACAACTTACTGAGTATAAGTCAAATCTGTGACAGAGGTTATCATGTTGATTTCTTTGCAGAACATTGTGAAATAGTTAGTAAACCTAAATAAAAAATTGTTCTGAAGGGATTCAGGCGTGGTAACATTTATGAAGCTAAGATTTCAACAAGTTCTGATGGTTCTGCAATCTGTTTAGTGAGTAGAGCCTCAACTGAAGAAAGCTGGAATTGGCACAAGAAACTCTCTCATTTAAACTTCAACAAGATAAATGAACTGATCAAGAAAGATCTTGTGAGAGGACTGCCAAAATCAGTGTTTGTTCCTGATGGTCTTTGTGACTCATGTCAAAAGGCTAAACAAAGAAAATCTTCGTTCAAGAGCAAGACTGAATCATCAATTCTTGAGCCTTATTATCTACTTCATGTTGATCTATTTGGTCCAGTGAATGTCATGTCTATTGCAAAGAAGAAATATGCGTTGGTCATAGTAGATGAGTTCACCAGATACACATGGGTGTATTTCTTGCACACAAAAAGTGAAACTGCATCTATCCTGATTGATCATGTCAAACATCTGGATAAATTGATCAAAGATTCTGTGAAAATTTTGAGGAGTGATAATGGCACTGAATTCAAGAATCTGATAATGGAAGAGTTCTGCAAAAATCATGGAATAAAGCAGGAATTTTCTGCTCCTGGAACTCCACAGCAAAATGGAGTTGTTGAAAGGAAGAATAGAACTCTCATTGAAGCTGCACGAACAATGCTTGAAGAAGCAAAGCTTCCAACCTATTTCTGGGCTGAAGCTGTGCAGACTGCTTGTTTTACTCAAAATGCAACACTCATTAACAAGCATGGAAAAACACCATATGAGATGGTGAAGAACAAGAAGCCAAATCTCAAATACTTTCATGTATTTGGATGTAAGTGTTTTGTTCTCAAGACTCATCCTGAACAGCTATCCAAGTTTGATCTAAAAGCTGATGAGGGAATCTTTGTGGGATATCCACTTTCTACAAAAGCCTTCAGAGTCTATAATTTGAGAACAAAAGTGGTCATGGAATCTATCAATGTCTCTTTTGATGACAAGAAGATCACTGGACTTGAAGATTGCATTGATCATGATCAGCTGAGATTTGAAAATGAAGATTCATATTCTGATACCTCAAGTCCTGACAGTCTAAGTCCTGATACTGTAAATTCTGATGGATTAAACTCTGATGTTATTGAAACTGTGGTGACTACGTCAAAGGAAGATGCACCAATGCAGGGGGAGCATACTCAAGATATTATCACATCTCAAGAAGCATCAGAACATACATCTGGCTCTTCAAATTCTGATTCGTCAAGTTCTGATAAGCCAAGTACCGACAGTACTGAAAATCTAAATACTGAAGGATCCAACTCAGAGAGCATAGTTTCAGGGGGAGCATCAGAAAATGAAACAGAAGACAGCATGAATCATGGGGGAGCATCCAGTTCTAGAGAAAATCTTCCATCTGCAAGGAAGTGGACAAAATCACATACACCTGATTTGATAATTGGAAATCCTGAGGCAGGTGTCAGAACTAGAACAGGTACTTCGAATGAATGTCTTTACAATTCTTTTCTCTCTCAGTCTGAGCCAAAGAAAGTGGAAGAAGCTCTTCAAGATGCTGATTGGGTGCAAGCAATGCAGGAAGAGTTGAATGAATTTGAAAGAAACAAAGTCTGGACCTTAGTGCCAAGACCCAAGAATAGATCGGTTGTTGGTACAAAGTGGGTATTCAGAAACAAAACTGACAGTGATGGCATAATTGTAAGGAACAAAGCAAGGCTGGTTGCAAAAGGATATTCTCAACAGGAGGGAATTGACTATGATGAAACATTTGCTCCAGTTGCTAGGTTAGAAGCCATAAGGATATTCATGGCTTATGCTGCTCACAAAAAGTTTACTGTCTTTCAAATGGATGTGAAAAGTGCTTTTCTCAATGGAGAATTGGAAGAGGAAGTATATGTTGAACAACCTCCAGGCTTTGTAGATTCCAAACATCCAGATTATGTCTACAGGCTTGATAAAGCACTTTATGGACTTAAGCAAGCTCCTAGAGCATGGTATGAGACTTTAGCTCAGTTTCTTCTGGAAAGTGGATTCAACAGAGGAACTATTGACAAAACACTGTTCTATCTCAACCATGGCAAGGATTTACTTTTGATCCAGATTTATGTTGATGATATTATTTTTGGGTCTCCAAATAACAAACTTTGCAAAAAGTTTGCCAACCTAATGCAGTCAAGATATCAGATGAGTATGATGGGAGAACTTAGTTATTTTCTGGGCCTTCAAGTCAAGCAGAGTGAAGAAGGAACTTTTATTTGTCAATCTAAGTACACCAGAAACTTGCTGAAGAAATTTGGAATGCAAGACTGCTCAAGTGCATCCACTCCCATGGCCACTGCAACAAAACTGGATAAGGATACTGATAATTCAGTAGATATTACTGATTACAGAGGTATGATTGGCTCACTTCTCTATCTAACTGCTAGTAGACCAGATATCATGTTTGCTACCTGTCTTTGTGCAAGATTTCAAGCAGATCCAAGAGAACCTCACTTAACAGCTGTAAAAAGAATCTTTAAGTATCTTAAAGGAACAGCTGATCTAGGATTATGGTATCCTAGAGAATCAGATTTTAAATTAATAGGTTACTCAGATGCAGATTTTGCAGGTTGCAAAATTGATAGGAAAAGCACAAGTGGTAGCTGCCAATTTCTTGGAGGCAGGTTGGTTTCTTGGTATAGCAAGAAACAAAAGTCAATTTCCACATCAACTGCAGAAGCAGAGTATATTGCTGCAGGAAGCTGCTGTGCACAGATTCTCTGGATGAAGAATCAGTTACTGGATTATGGGTTAACATATTTCAAAATCCCTATTTACTGTGATAATCAAAGTGCTATTGCTATGACAGGTAATCCAGTTCAACACTCTATGACAAAGCACATCAGCATCAGGTACCATTTCATCAGGGAACATGTAGATGAAGGTACAGTGGAATTGCATTTTGTTCCCACAGATCAACAAGTAGCAGATATCTTCACAAAACCACTGTGTGAAGCTACCTTTTCAAAATTGGTAAATGAACTTGGAATGATTTCAGGTTCTTTCTCTAAATCTGCTTAAACTTGTTCTATGTTATCAGACTTTATGATCAGTATTTACAGAATTAATCTCTTTGCATATTCTGTGCATTAATTGATAAATGTTTTCACTGACTGTTGTCTGATACATATCTCTTAACTCTCATAAGTGATATATCTGTTTAAGTAATTATTCTATCCTATGAGGATAATTGTGCTAGATACTGACCTACTAGTCTTCAATAAACAAATGATCCCATGAAAGAAGTAATTATTTCTGTGGAAATCTTATGACACAAGCAAATTCTGATACTTGAGCTTAGTTTAGTTTACTTTATTCATCTTACTACTAAGTCCCAAATTAGAATAATGCTACTCATCTGTTTAAGTTCTGATTCTAGTAAAACTGCTGAATGTACTAAGTGCTGATAAACCTCACTTATCAAAAGAAGAACAACAAGAATCAAAGAATAATATCAGGTACTCCTTTGAGATCTAGAGTAAAAATGTGAATGGGACGACCCAAGTGCATTGCTGGTATTAAGTAAATATGCATTAGAAAAGCAAAATATTTTCTTGGTGACTTTTCACACTCTATGATTACTGGAGAAATACTCTGATAATAGCATAAATTCTGATAAACAGTCGTGACTCACTTACACTGAGAAGCCACTGTAAAATAGAATTTCAAAAGATGCCTAAAATTAGCACAAAAACAGTTGAGGTGGACTCATGCATGAACTCATTTATCAGTAGGTTTCAGGATAATGACAGCTCTTTAGCAAAATTTTAATTATGACTTATTTCTAAGATGTACTGAAGTAGATCAGACTTTACTCTTTGTCTGTTATTTAGCTTAATGCACACACACATCACTCCATATGAATGATGAAATTTCTGTGGTGGTCTATGTTATTTTAGATAAACAGTCATTGTGTCACTTTTGCACAAATTTCTGAGGACAAGTTCTAGTTACACGTTCTGATGATTAAGTTCTGACGTTCATAACTAAGAATCTGTATGAGTATTTACTAAGATAGATATTCCTTGTTCGAGTTAAGACATTATGTTCTGATGACTGTTAAGTTCTGGTATAGGTCTAAGTTCTGATTTTTCAGTATAACCCTTTACTTGACTTATCTGTGAGTAAAATTTGGTAACAGTCTCAGATTAATTTCGAAATGTTGAAGTGGAAGATTAATAGTCTATGGTTAAAACATAATGGCACTCGTCCTTGAACAGTTCACTCTTGTTACATGTGCACATTCCTTTTTCCAATGACTGTTATTCTTTTTCAAAGTCTAGGGAGACGAGGTAGAATTAATTCTACCTGTCAGCATTAAATATCTTTGCGTCTCTTGGCATTCTCTTGCCTATATACACAGCCACTTCACATTAGTCTTTTCATCACATTCTTCTCACACACTTATCCTCCTTCTTCTGTCAAAAACACAATGGTTCGATACAACATGTTTTTGAACACACAAACCTTCACAATGGAGCTCAGTTGTGCCGAGTGGCAGCAGGAGTGGCATATAACAGCCATTCCTGAGGAGATCTGAGACTCTGTCCCACAGGAGGTGCTGGCTCACCTTCTATTCTTCGAGATGGATTACCATCGCCATCTGGAGCGCCTGGAGGAGGAAAGGCGGGAAGCTATCCGTCAGCAAGAGCGAATCATTCGACTCGCTATCTTGTTCGTCGAAGATAGGAAGAGGAAGATGACTTAATCTCGTCTTCTTCCTGTTCTTCTTCATCCTCAGCTTTGTCAGGCTTCTTAGCTAGGACTAAAGCTGTTGACGTGAGGATTAGAAGCTTAGGGCAAATCTTGTATTGATGTAATTTCTATTTCATATATGTATTGACTTGATATATTAATGAAAACTGTTTTTACTTCAAGATTTTGTCTCTGAGTTATTTTATCTTGTGTTGTTAAATCCTGCTTGATATTCTGATGACCATTTAAATTTTGTCTTTATTTAAGTTCTGATTCTTTGTCAGCACTTATTCATCGAAATTATCTCGGTCATTTTTAACATGATTCATTTTCAGAATATTAATGTTGCAGTGAAAAATAATTCAATCAGTGCTAACGGTTTTAATTTTGAATTAAAACTGTGTCTCTTGATAACTGAAATGGTTTTTCCTTGAAACAAGGCAACTGGGTAAGTAATCATTCCTGTTTTCTCGAGCCCAGTAACTATCCGTTATTACTGCATGTCTGACAGGTGTCCAACGGTAACATTTTTTTTCAGAGTATAAGAACAACAGAGAGAAGATTTCTTTAATCTTTTATTTTCTTTATACTTTATCTCTCTTCTTACTTTTACTCTCTTTCTCATTCTTTCTCACGTTGGTTTTTCATACAGACATTATCTCAAACACCTAACAAGCATACTTGAATTTCAATATTTTTTTCACATGGCACCAAAGGATTTAATCATTGATGGAGCAAAGTTTGTTCCAAACAACTATGCTGCAATTCTTGATCATGCTGAAGCTCCATCTGAATTGCATTTTGTGCAAGATCTTCTTGCACATAGTGAGGTTGGGTACGCCTTAACTCAGCCTGAATTATTTTCAAGTCAACAAGTTCTGCGGTTCTGGAGGACTGGAGTTTATGATGATGGTGGTAAACGAGGAACTCCCAGTATTATCTTCCAAGTGGGTGATTCTTCCTATGTAGTCACTCCTGGTACAGTACGAAGAGCATTACATCTTCCAGAAGATTGTACTTTCTCTATACCAGAGGAATCAGAACTTCGGGGGTTAATGACTGATTTGGGATATGAAAAGAGTCTGACGAAACTTGGACAGTTAAAATGGGCTAATATCAGAAGAGAATGGAGTTTCTTCTTCGATTGCATCACCAAGGCTTTTGGCAACAAGTGTTCAAATTTTGATGCCATCCCAATTCTGAGTCAGCACATCGGGTATGCTATTATCCATCAAACTCATTTTGATTTTGCAACTGGAATAATTGGTTATATTGGGGATAGGATGACAGAGGATCGAGATGTTGTTTATTTTGCTAGATTCTGTCAACTTATTTATACGTATTGTACTGCTGAACCCCAGTTAGTCAGCACTCAAACCCCACCTTTTAAGGTTGCAAAAAGGTACTTTCACGACCTGATAAATGCTGACACAAAGAAATCAATGGTGAGACAATTACAGATCCCTCAGTCTGTGAAACAGATTCTGGTAAATGCTGATCCTGCTACTTACAAATCTGTTTACTCAAATGTTCAACAAACTCACCATAACCAAAATCCATCAACCTCAGTCCCTACCTCTCATTCTACTCAACCTACCCTCAGAACTTATCTCAAATCCTATCTCTCCACTTCACAGACTGCTCAACCTTCTTCTTCAGCACCTACTGTGAAGCCTACATCCTCTAAGCCAAAGAGAACAAAGACTGTTCCTCAAATATCTCAGAAGAAGAGGAGGATTACTTTGAGAGATGAATCAGATTCTGAGGATCAGATTCCCTCTTCAGAACCTGTGGTGAATGAAGCTGAGAAGGCAACTTCTCAGAAGGATTCTGCAATTGGGGGTTCTAGGCTTCTCAAGAGGCTTAGACGTATGACGGTTCCTGAAACTCCCAAGGAATCCAAATCAACAAGGAAGTACAAGAAACAGAGTGCACAGAGGCCAGTTTCAGATGATGAGGAGGAAGCAGCTAAGGAAGGGGATCAGGAATCTCTGATCTCACAAGACAAGGAATTTGCTCCAGTCACTTCTTCTCCATCAACTCCATCTCAGGAACCTGTATCTGATAAGGTTAATTCACCTTCTATGTCTCTTGTTGATCCAGGCACAAGTGCTGAAATTGATAACCTGGTTGTGCCTGAAATACTTTTCTTAGAAGCTCCAATAGCAAATAATCCTTCCACAACACCTGTTACTGATGCTGTTCAAACTCCTGAGTTATCACGAACACCTTCTCTGCATCAAGATGCTGATGATCAGATTTTAGGTGAGCATCAGGATATGGCTGTTGATCAGAACTTAGTATCAGATCAGCAATTAGAGGATGTTGAAGCCTCCATTGCTACTCACACAGTTGTCTTATCAGAAGATACTGATTCTTTAAGTTCTGATGCTGCAAATGTTGGAGATACTGGTGAAGCTGCTACAACTGTAGATGCTGATGACGCAGGTCCTTCAGGACATACTCCTCCACTGACTCTTCCTAAGTCTGAACTGGTAAAGGAGTTTGTTATCAGGGATGCACCAGTACCTTGGAGTGAAACTCCTGCAGGTCAGGAGTGGACTAAGGAATGGAACTCAGTTTCATGTGTTCCAAATGCTTTACATCTTGCTGAGCACTTGACTAAAGCTGATGAAATGTTACATTCTGATGATTTTAAAATCCAGCTTAGAGTCACTGCATTGAGTACTAAACATCTACAAGGTCTTCATTCCAACACTCATGCAGAGCTACACAAGATTCAGGAGAACTTTATCAAACAGGAACAAGTTTGGAAAATTGATAAGAAAAAGTTCTTCCAACCTACCATTGACAGGGTTGCTTATATTGAGAAAACTCAAGAGAAGCAACAAGCTCAGATTGATCAAATTCTGATAAATCAAGCTTCTCAGCAATCGCAACTTACTGAAATCCAGACCTCAGTGGAACTACTTATCTCTCTTTTATTACCTGCTGATGCCAAAAAGGGGGAGAAGGTAATTAAGTCCAAATGCAAAACCAACAAGTCACTGCAAGGAAAGGATGATGGAAAAGATGACCAAGGAAACTCTGGAATGGGTAGTGGTCATAGTCAAGGTAGAAGGTTTACATCAAGACAAGCTAGTCACAGAACAAGTTCTGATACTGGGAAAAGAATAAGTTCTGCTGCTGGTAAAAGGATAAGTTCTGATGAACTTCTAGATCTTGATGAGGAAATGTCAAGACAGTTATTTCTTCAAGAAAATCCAGGGATGGACTTGGAAAGTTTAAGGAAGAAGAAGCCAGACTTAAATCAGAGAAAGTCACATCTAAATCTGAAGCTTCTGGTAAAAAGTTACTTCCAAAACCTAAAGGCATTGTGATCAAAGAAAGGATACATACTGAAGAAACTTTGGCTAGATCACAACCACAGATAGATCCAAGATCCAAGGGTAAAGAAAAGGTTGGTGAACCTATCAAGCCTTATGTACCTCCTGAGGAAGAAGAAATTACTGATGGAAAAGATAATCTTGCTCTGACTTCAAGAAAAGTTCTTAAAACAACCTCTGACATGGCTCAAGTTGTTCAGAGTCAAGAAATTGTAAGTTCTGATATTCAGAAGAAGCAAGTAACCTCTGACAGTGCTCAAGTTAACTTGATATCAGAAAATAAATCTAAAACACTCCTACCAGGATTCACTAAAGCAAAACAGACTCAATCTTTGAAGACTACTTCAAGTGGTTTTGAAGCAAGAGTAGTTACTGGAAAGGAAGCTAGAGATAAAACTGGATTGGGAAGTGCTGATGAAAGAAGAGTACACAACACTACCGATGATCCAACTTTCTTGAGTGAACCAGGTATTGGAGCAACTCCTGAGAGATTGAATCAACTAGAATATGTACAGATGGTTTACCATACCTACTTGAAAGAATACATCATGTTGTATTTCATGACAGATGGTAGGGTTTATCATATAAGACAAAATGCTATTCCTTTGAAGTATTTTGAAGAATTGGAGCATGTACTTTTCTTACTTCAAGTGGATAACAGAATAACAGAGACTGCTGTAAACTACTTAAAAGAACAGATTCAGAGACAGAAAAGACTTTATTCTGTTAAGTCTGACAGCAGATATGTTCCAAAGTACAGAGATCACAATGGTGATATTGTTGATATGAAGCCTAATACTGCACAGATCAGAACATATCTTGGTATTAAGGGGCTTGAATTCAATCTAGAGTCTAACAAAGCTTATGTTATAAGACTAGATCGGGAGTTGAGAAAAGCAAAGATTAATGATCTCAGAGCTGCAATATTTCAAACTGGTGAAGATACTGCAGAGCTTAAAGATGTCAAACGGAGAATGATTGATGAACTCAGATATGCTGAGAAATGTTTGTTGAAAAATTATCTCAGAACAACTCCTGACATCAGAGAGATCAGAAAATGATGAAGCCAAGTCGAAGATCTACAACTGCTTAAATTCTGATATTTATACAGATTGAAGTTGTTATCAGAAGTTGAATTGGTAAAAACTTTAAGGACTGTAAGTTGTAGTTATCTTGTCTATTTCTCATGCATTTGTACTTAATGTTGTTGACATCATCAAATATCTGTTAAACTTGTATATTTTGCTAATTTACAAGTTGGGGGAGATTGTTAGATATATTTGATAATGTCATGGCTAATATGTTTTATGTTTAGATTTCAGATCTTATTTGAACAGAACAAATCAGTACTTAACTGATCAGTACTTATACTGGAAGTCAGAACTTAAGGGATATCAGTACTTATGTTATCAGGAGATAAGCATCAGGAGATAGATATCAGAACTTAAGTGCTGAAGGACGATCAGATAAGGACAGTAGCTGATTAAAGTTAAGAAGATCAAGATAAACATAAGAAGAGATATGCATGAAGAAGGAATTCCATAAAGAATGGAATACTTGGAATAGAAGATATCTGATTGATATATTTTAGGAAGCAGAATTATATTCCATATCAATTAGCGATTATCTTGTAACTGTGTAGTATATAAACACAGACATAGGGTTTACACTATAAGTGTTATCATTATCGAGAATATTATTTACTATAACCCTAGCAGCTCTCGTGATATTTTGTTCATCACTGAGAGATAACAGTTCTAGATTGTAACAGAGTTTATTGTTTAAATAAAGTTTGTTTTCTGTTACATAAGTTCTTGAAGTTTGATTTGATTGTAATAAATACTGTATTCACCCCCTCTACAGTGAAAGTGTGACCTAACACTTGATATATCAGAAATTAAAATTTATAATACAACCCGATTTCAGTATATCACTAAGGGATGAAAATAAAGAAAGATCTTTAACATTATACTATAAGTTAGATGGAATAAAAATGCAAAAAGGAAGTAAAGTTATTAGTATAGAAACCAAAATGGTTTATGCTATGACTGGAAACCATCACATAAAGAAACAAACGGAATTAGGAATAATAGTACCAAAGTTATATAATGATATATTAGAAAAAATTGAACATAAAGAAGAATCTCAAATAACAATCCCAGAAGAAATTACAATAGATTTTAGTAATAGACAAATGATTCCAAGGCAAAGAATTAAACCAATATTAGAAGGATCTAGATTAAGTTTTAGAAAAGAACAAAATCCTATAAGATTAATTAGATCAATGAGTATGACGAGTAGAAAGATAGATTTAATAAAAATAGATACTGATAGTTTGAAAATAAAAATAATAATATTTGACGAAACAATAACAAGAGACTGTATAGCAGAAATTAATACCGGAGCTACCAAAAGTTTTATTCATATAAGCAAGGTAAATGAAGAAAATTGTAAATGGATAGAACCTCAGACTTACAGATATGCAGAAAATGATAGAGAAATATTTATTACTAAATGTACTAATTTAAAGTTTAAAATATTAGACTTGGAATACAATATAAATATAGGAGTAATAGAATATGATAGTTCGAGTGAATTATTATTAGGAAGCGATTTCTTAAAAATGATAAATTATAAAATTAATAATAATGGAATAAAGATAGTAGATCAAGGAAAAGAAAGATTTATAGAAAAACTATGAATATACAAGAAAAATTAAAGAATAAGAAAGAAAAGTTAAAGAAAATACAGAGTATGTTAGAAAGCGAAATAGATTCACACATAAAATACTTAGAATATAAGGAAAGACAAACAAAGTTAGAAAATGATATTAAGAAATTAGAAGAACAGAGTAAAAATACTAGTAAATATTGGATAGATGTTGGAAATGGTTGGAAGAAGCGAATCAACAAATAATAAAATGTCAGACTCAGAATTTATAAAAAATTTATGGGAAGAAATAATAGTTAAGGAAAAACTAAATGCAATAATGAGATTGGTAGAAAAACAAGATAATCAAGAAAATTTGAGACAAATAATAAGAGAAGAATTAACAAGCTTATGGAATAATTCTGAAATACCTACTTTAAAAATGATACTAGACAAGTTAATAAAATTAGAAGAAGGAAAACAAAAAATTATACCAGAAAAAGAAATTACAAATAAGCCAGAACTAAAAGCCATAAATGCATGGAGAAGAGTTAATGAGCCAATGATGATAGATATAAGTAAAATGAAACCTAATATATCTGAACCAATAGGAAAGGTATTAGATAATTTGGGACAACTTAGTAAAAAAGGAAAGTTCAAATGGAAACTAAAGAACAAAAAGAATATAACGTGATAACATTTTTAAAGAATCATGAAAAAGAAATTTTAGAAAGAGAAAAATATAAGTATGAACCATTAAAAAAGGAAACAACTAGTGAAAACAAAGCTGAGTTTAAGATTGATACAACTGTGATAGAATATTCAAAGTCAAAATTAGAACAACAAAAGGAAGAAGTAGAAGAAATAAGGACGGAGAATAAAAAACTACGATTAAATTCTAATGAAGAATGGTTAGAAAAATATAAAAAATATAAAAATAAATATAAAGAAACTAAAAAGGAACTAAAAGAGATAAAAAGAGATTTAAGACAAACAAAAAAGGAATTAAATGAAAAAACAGAAGAAAATAAAAAAGAAATAGAAATATTGAAAAGGCAATTAAATAAGTTAAAAGACAAAAAAAAGGATACAAGTGAAGTTTCTAGTACTGTATCTACAAATAATAATACAAGCACTAGTGAATCGGAACAAGATAATTTAGGAAAAACGGTGAATATAATAGAAGAATATAACAGTAGTTATGAGGAAAATTCTGAAATGGAAATAGAAAATAAAAATATAATAGAAGCTTTAGAAAGAATGAAAAATGTAAATGCAGTAATAAAACAAGAATCGAATAGTGACCAAGAAGATAAAAATAATTATACTGATATAGAAACTGAAGGAATAAAAAATGAGGAGATGGATAACTATCCAGAAGAAGAAGTAACCGACCATAATATGGAAGTTATAACAAGATATAGGAACACGATACCAAAACACATACCAATAGGACAACATAATGAATTTAAAGAATTCATAGGATCAATGTCACAAGGCGTAAACTTAAATGGATACTTTTTAGACTTAGATAATGTATATGAAGAACAAGAAATTAGCAGGAGAATAACTGATTGGAATTTAGGAATGTATATAGCATTAATGAATCCCACTCATACAGATGAGTTAGAATATACTTATAACTTGATCTCAAAAACGTTAATTGGAAAGGTAGCATATTGGATAGAATCCATAGAATATCAGTTAAAAACTGAAGTACTAAGGTATGCAACGGATTGGAAATCAATGTTACAAATATTTGATATGATATTAAAAAGAGAATTCTTAGGAGAACCTTGGATAGTAGCTAGAGACCAAGTTCTAATAGAAAGAAAAATAGAAATAATAATGAATCTAAATAACATGAAATGCTGTAAAATTAACAAATTAACAGAATATACTATAAGTTTTACTAAATTCTTTTATGAAGCTAGATTCTTACCCGAAGAAGGACATATATACCAACAATTATATTATGATCATTTACCAGAACCTTATAATACTGAGATAACTAAGGAATATAATAAGTTAGAACCCCGTGAGAACACTCTGGGTGAAAGAATAAGAGTACTAAGAGGATATCTAATGAGAAAATGTGAAGAATATAGGGTACAACAGAAGGTTAAAAAGGATAAAAAACTAGGATTAAGAGAAATATGTGGATTCACTGAAAGAAGACTAGTATTTGGATGTGAAGATAAAAAACCCTATAGGAACTATAAGAAGAGGTATAATAAGAAAAAATCATATGATAAGTACAGAAGCAAACAAAATAGAAATAATTATCCCTATAAATACAACAGATATAAGAGAAGAAGATTTAGGAAATTTAGAAATACACCAGAAAATAGGAGAAGATATAAAAATAAGAAAACCTTTTAAAAAGAAAGATATAAGTGAATGTAAATGTTGGAATTGTAATAAAAAAGGACATTATGCTAATAAATGTCCTAAACTGAAAGAAAAGAAAGTAAAATATATAAATACATCACAATTCATAATGGAAATAGAACAAATTAAAGAAGATGACAATAGATGGTATGCATATGAAGAGTTTTATATTAGTGAAACGGATAATGAAATAAACTTTATAAATTATGAATCATCTAGTGAAAGCAATTGGGAGGAATGGTAGCAATATACATAGAAGCAGATGTAAAATATAAAAAATATAAATTCCTAAAACAAAAAATATTTATAGATAGTGGAGCAGATCTATGTCTAGTAAAAAAGGAAGTTTTAGCTTCATATAGATGGGAAAAATCTAATGCACATAGAACTAGGGTATCAGGATTTAATAAACAAAAGAAGGAATTAGATGTAATAGCAAAAAACATGAGAATAAAGCTAAATAAAATATTATTCAGTCTACCTATTGTATATCAGAATAAGATGAAGCAATCTATATTATTAGGAAATAACTTCTTAGATTATTTTAAAACACATATAGTAACTTCAAATACCCTATCATTACAAACTCCGTGTAATAAGTGGATAGTATTAAAAAGAATTATGCCAATAAGTACTATAAATACTATAAGAATAAACAATCTAAGAATAGAAAGAAATAATAATCTACAAGAATTAACTGAAAAATATAATAATTTATTAAAATCCAACTTCGGAGAAAATCCTATGAGTTTATGGGATAAGGAAAAGATATATGCTGAAATAAAATTTTTAAACCCTAATGATATAATAAGATCTAAACCTATAAGGTATAACCCTTCAGACCAAAAAGAATTTGATAATCAAACCAATGAATTATTAAAACTAAAATTAATACAAGAAAGTAAAAGTCCACATAGCAGCCCGGCTTTCCTTGTAAGAAAACATAATGAACAGAAAAGGGGAAAAGCCCGTATGGTAATAGACTATAGAGAATTAAATAAGAAAACTATATTTGATGGATATTTCTTACCATATAAAAGAAATCTTATAAATAGACTAGGAAATAAGAAATGGTTTAGTAAATTCGATTGTAAAAGTGGATTTTGGCAAATAAAATTAACCAAAGAATCAAGACCTTTAACAGCCTTTAGTGCTCCGCAAGGACATTATGAATGGATAGTATTACCCTTTGGATTAAAAAATGTGCCACAAATATTTCAAAGAAGAATGGACCAAATCTTTAGAAAATTAAAAGATTTCTGCATAGTATATGTAGACGATATATTAATATATAGTGAAACTCTAGAAGAGCATATAAAATATTTAGAGCAATTTATAAAAACAATAAACCAGCATGGAATATTATTGTCTGAAAAGAAATCTGAAATCTTTAAGAATAAGATAGAATATTTAGGATACAAAATAGATAAAGAAGGTATACAATTACAAGATCATATAGTAACAAAGATTGTAAATTTTAAGGATAAATTAGAAAACAAAAAAGAGGTACAACAGTTTTTAGGAATAGTAAATTATGTCTCAGATCATATTAAAGACTTACCTAAATTAAGAAAACCATTACAGGAACTAACAAAAAATAAACCTTTTGAATGGACAAAAGAACATGAAAATTGTATAAAAATTCTTAAGGAAAAGGTGAAAGATTTACCAAAACATAGAATACCCATAGAAACAGATCATTTAGAATTATATACTGATGCTAGCGATATAGGATGGGGAGCAGTCCTAATAGCATATGAGAAGGATGACATAGATAAAGAAAAGCCACATATATGTGGATATGCAGGAGGAACTTGAAAACCTAATGAATCAAACTACCACATAAATGAAAAAGAACTATTAGCTGTAAAATATGGGATTAAGAAGTTTCATTATCATTTACCTGTTAAATTTGTAGTAAGAACAGATAATACTCAAGTAAAAGCCTTTATTACTAATAAAATAGAATTATTACCAGAATTAAATAAAAGAAGAAAATGGCAATCTTTTTTCTGTTGTTATGATTTTGTAATAAAAAATATATCAGGAACAAAAAATGTGTTAGCTGACTATCTTAGTAGAGAAAATAAACAATGAAAATAGAATATACTAGCAGACAAGCTCAACCATGGAAAATAATATCGGGATCTTTAATAATATGGACTACTACTTTAGAAGCTGTAGAATTCATAAAAAATTTTGCTCTCGAAGGATTAGATGAAAATAATACAGAAAAACTAGAAGAAGCATATAAAGGATTTCTAGAAATAGAAAAACACATTGGTTATTATTTCACTCATAATAGAAGGTATATTGATGAATTATTAATATCAATTATTAGAAAATTAAATGCCATTGAATGTCATGCATTTTGTTTTTGTAAAGGGAAAATTTAATTGTTTGTTGTTCTTAGCAGGATATGGAAAATTTTGAGAAATATATCGCTGATGTCACTTCTCATATATCAACCAATAATGAAAAAATCACCAAACTCCAAAAGGAGATAGAAACCCTGGTTCAGGAGAACCAACATTTTCTGAAACAAATTATGGAAGTTATAAAAGACAAAACAACTCTACAAGCTTCAGTTGCAATCCCTACAATAAAACCTATGACATTTTCATCAAAGCTTGCAACCATGCCATCACCTTCAACCAACATATCAACTACTCTGTCAAATTTATCAATGAGTGATAGGCTGAAACACTTACCTGAGATAGTGAAAACATATGAGCAAATGATGAAATATTATGATTATAAATCTAACCCTGATGTTTGCAGACTGACAAAATCTATAAAATATCCCAGATATATTTGTTGTGAAAATGCAAAACCTGACATAGTCTATAACCTGTTTATACATGGTTTTGTTGACAAGATCTTAACAAATGAAACCATGTATTGTATATCAAAACTACCAAGTATAATTGTCAAATCCATGGAAGCTATGGTACGGAAAATGGGAGCAGGCTCATACGGAATACAAGTTTTTGATGCATCAACTGATCTGGTTGGAAAACCCATAGTAATATGCCAACTATTCAAATTAGGAAGGAATATGGCAGATATTGTGGGAGAAACCAAAAGCTTGAAATTGCCAAATCTCTGTGATATTAACAAATTCCAAGAATGGTTATGTGAAAAACGAGCCATTGGTCTAGCTACCCTCAGGTCCAAAATACAAGATATACTACGAGCTCGGAAAGTTATAATCATTTCTGAAAGCCGTGGTGGAGGTTTCACCGAAAGCATAATAACCTTATATTATGATAATACTATACAAAATTCAGGTACTATGGCATTAGAGATAATGCTTGATAAAATAGAAAACCTGAAATATAATCATACAAAACATACTACTGAATATTATCAAAGAATAACAGGTCCTAGAAAGAGACCTATTATCAGTCTAAAAGATAATGATAAAGGGAATTCTGATCCCTTTGCATGATACAAAAATGGTGTGATACACCAAAACACTGTAAATTGAATGGTGAAAACCAAAAAATATGAAAGAGCTATATTACCAGAAGATAAAAGATTCCTTTCAACAACAAAATATCAAGGCAAAATGACAAAAATGGAAAAAGAAGAAAAGGAAAAGCAGATTCCCTGGAAAAGATGACAGATCCTGCAAGATATCATGGCAGACACAGAAGATAAAGATGAAGAAAATATGAAGAGACGACAAAAGAAGAAATGGCAGACAAAGAAATGGCAGACAAAGAAAATAAAAGATTCGTGAAAAAAACCTGCAAAAGAGAATTATTAGTAATTATGTAAAAGAAACCGGTTATCCCGGTAATCTGTAACCATATAGAAGGACTACTATAAATAAGTCCATACATAAAATGTAAAGGATATCAAAAATTTTTCTGAAGTTCAATTCTCTCTTTGAATATGTCTGGCTAAACTTCTTCACTCTCTATAAACTCTACTACGAATACATCATAATAATAGAAAAGATTATTTTATATGTATCATATACAATCAGGATTAATTCAGGAAAATAATACTTTGGGAAATAGCAATATGGAAGAGACCGTGTGAGGACTCCTGCATCCAGCCAAAAATATCCAAAGGAGCTTGGAGAGCGTTGAGGATAATAGGGCAAGGGTGAGTTGAGACTTCCGGTGACCAGAAAGCTATTGTAAGAGGTAAAAATTCTGATTTAAATCTTATTGTGTATGATAGTATTATAAAATAATGTTCTCTAAGATTATGATGTTTAATTAGTATGAGGTTATAGGGATGATTTCATTTAAAATAATGAATTCGTTTTTGTCTAGTGCTTACTACATGCAAATATTAATCGATATGAATATGTATTTTAATGCACCTTCCATCTTTAGGGTTCTGTGATATATAAACGATCCAGAAATTGGTTCCGCCAAAAATTATAGGTACCTTGTGATGGAGGTATTTTTGGATCCAAATAAAGATCTTGGCACAGATGATCCCATTATTATTACTCATTTAAATGTGTCAAAAGCAATCAAAGAAAGTATTCTCGCAAACTTTGGTGAATGTGGTCTTGCCTTGTCAATTGGTTCTCTTCATGGTGAGAGAGCTAAAATGGTAGCAAGTACTAACATTTTCTTGGTATAGACAATATACGTGGCGAATTATTTGTATCTTCCAGTGTAATTGTATATTTGAGTTCCCATATCTATCGTTGAAACATTTTATGTTTTTTGCAGTTAAATATGTGAATCCGATAACGAAAGTTTGCATCATTCGAACCTCAAAGGAAGAGTATTAAAAAGTCTGGTCTGCAATCACCATGGTCAGGGATATTGGGAACTGCCCAGTAGTGTTTAACTTGTTGGATTTGAGTGGTAAGTCAAGTAGCATTTAATTGTCTTCAAGATTGTTTAGGTGGTGATTATCAATCAATAGACGATTTAGAAGCATGGCATAATTAATATATTTTAAAGTAACAATATTGGGTGATTGAATTGCAAAACAATCATTAACCTTAAAGGTTTCTAACTACAGAAGGAAAAGATGATTAATTATCAACCAATATTTAGGAAAATTGGGTGCATAATAAGCGTTAAACTATTAGTTATTTCAAGGGAAGTATAAGTATTGAAATGTAATCACAAAAGGCTAACAGTGTGGTACCTAAGATGCAAATGAATATGATATAGACTATCAATTTACAATGAAATACTTGTTGATCCCTAGCAAACTCATGTACTATAGATCATATTAATTGGTACATCATTAAAAAAAATCCATGTTATTAGTGTTGTCCTGTAATATATGTTCCTCTTTTTATTTGCTCTATTTTTAATAATTATTCTCCAGAAGTGCACAGCTTCTTTTTTGCTAGTTATGAACTTTCATTTTTTTATCAGTAGTGAGCAACTTTTGAGCACCCTTCTATGTTGATTTTTTAGCATTGTTTTTGATTGACATATAAAAGTAAACATCTTATATGGGCGCCAATGAGACGTACAATGTGAAGTAGAGCCTCTTAGAGTGGAAGACGCTCGTCATTCCAAATAATATGATACAAAGAAGAAATTGTTTAGAAGTCGAGCAAGACTTTTTTGTCCTCTTGATAATGATTAGAATGATTGCTCCAAGGATGTTAAGTAAGACATATATCTCCTTTTATCGAGCGATTCAGAAAATTTTGAGAATTGTTGATTCACAGAGGCTTCAGTGTTACCCTATTGATTCACAGAGGCTTCCGTGTTACCCTATTCCCATAATATAATTGATCTCTCGTGAATTCTCATCAGGCTACCCTTCTTTTTTAAAGATTGTCTATTTACTACAACCATGTCTGTTTCCAAGGACGGTGATCCCCAGATTAACCTTATTTACTCTAAACTAAGAGGATTATCATCCCTTGAACAAGAGAATTCATTGATCTTTATGGTTTGTTTCTGTGGTATGGTAATACTTTCATTTGCTACATATCATAATCCCATAGAAATGAACCAAAAAAGACTATTAAGATCTACTTCTAAGGGATATCAGTCTTTGACATTTAGAGAAAAGTAAGGTCATAGTCCGGAGATCCTAATCCCTCAAAATAAATATGGCCATAAAAGCAGCATATGGTGTTTTTATAAATTTAGTGACAAGTTTCAGTTTATTAATATCCATGTTCTTTTACATCAGGAAGCATCAGAGCCTATAAAGATGCAGCTTTGAAGTGTGATAAACTAAAACTCGAGAATTACAAGAAAGAGGCTGGGCCTCGTGTCACAGCTGAGATCAATCAAATGATGCAAAATTTTCTTGAGAAGATCAAAACATTGGAGCTCTGAGTATAGACAAAATGTTAAATATATCAACATTTAACATATACATAAAATCTTCCTTAGGAAGTGCAGTGTTGTAAGCTCAGTAGTTTATAGTTGATCCTGTCAAAAGAAATGATAACTTGAAAGTAAAAGTTTATCGCTGGTCTGGGATGTGTTGGTAAAAAAGTGTTTGTTCAGTGCAAAAACTGATATCGCAGATGTTATACATTTGCTCTTAATTTTGAATCATATACATGTAAAAGCTAAATCTGACTTGCACGTTATAATGCAGTTCAAGAATTGAAGGCGGAAAAACAGAACTCTGTTATGTACATAATGAAAAGAATGTAGAACCCAGTACGATATGTAACTGCATCACACTGGAACCTTCATAGTTTGGTTTGGTTTGGCTTGGCATGTGTAGTAGGACTGTCCAGGTTTATTGCAAGGGACATGTTCCTTATCAAAAAACCTATAGCTGGTAAACCTTTTTTCTAATCCTAATATTTGTTTATTTGACTCAGAATCCAGCATCATCTCTTCCGACTCATCAATACAATCACCGATTTTACCATCACAATTGTAAAAAGTACTTGTTCTTGCATAAAGTTGATGATCAAATAATGTACCTTTGTTCAATCCAACACTCTGAAATCTTGACGAAGAATTAGCTGTGATGAACAATGTAAATAGCAGGATCATCCAGAATTGAGCACCCATGTTATGGTTCAATATTTATGCATCTACGGATGGAGCATTAATGTATATCGTATCTTCGGTGCGATTATACCACCCTTTTGGGTATATCTCAAAATTGCCACCACTGCTCAAATTCGATGCTTTGCAATGCATCTAATGTGCCATTCAATCTCAGGTAAGTTCTAACTAAATTTTATTTTGGGGTCAGAAGATTTTGATAATTCCTCTTAACAAGGACAACCAGCAATGCCAAGCTATATTTAACAAAAAAAAATAAAAGCAATGCCAAGTTATATATGGTTTCAAAAATACAAAATAGTTGCACCTTTTCTAAAGAAAAATGCCATGTTAAGAAAAAATGAGCAGTGTTTAGGGCTGAGCAAAAACCGAATTAAAACCGAAATCGAACCGAAACCGGCCAAAATTGGTAAAAACCGATCCGAGTTAAACCGATCCGAAACCGAAAAACTAAAAACCGAACCGATTTAAATGGCTCGGTTCCGGTTATAGCTTCCAACCAAACCGGAAAAAAGCGAACCGAACCGATTACTAAACCGATTACTAATTTTACAATGCCCAAGTACCGTATCAGTGGGAATAATATTTCATGGCTTGGATTTTATATTTTACTATATATATATATCAATTATTTCTTGATAATATGGTATAAGTGTCATGAACTTGAGATAGCTACCGATAATTTTTCGGAAAAGATTTTTGTAGGGAGAGGTGGATTTGGATTTGTTTATAAAGGGACATTATATGATGGAATTGTGGTTGCTGTCAAGAAGATTATAGAATCAGATTTTTAGGGTAATGTTAAGTTCTGTAATGAAGTTCAGATTATGAGTAACTTAAAGTATAGAAATCTTGTGCCGCTAAGAGGGTGTTGTATTACCGGTGATGTTAAAGATAAAAACGAAGATATTGAAATGGGGGATGAGGATATGTATCTTGTTTACGAACCAAAATCATTTTTTATTAAGTTTTATTTACTTAATTTGCAACTTTTTATCGTTTTTATTTTTTCCGGTTTTGAAACCGAAACCGGCCCGATTAAAAACCGAACCGGCATTTTTGAAACCGAAACCGAACCGATGAATTGGTTGCAGTTGTGGTTTCCGATTTCTAAAACCGAAGATACATGGGTCCGGTTCCGGGTTTATCCAAAAACTGAGCCGAACCGGCCCACGCTCTCCCCTGGCAGTATTAGTGTGCTACTGGGGTATTGGCCCTTAATATCACAATTCCGAAAGTAATGGCCCCAAATTTCACTCACGTGCACGAAAGACCCTTTGTACAACTTAAAAACGTAAAAAAAATACGTTTCTCGTCCTAAAACGAAACGCATATTCTTGTTGCGATTAACTGTAAAAATTGTTGATAAGAACAAAGTTTAGAAACAAAGGAAACACAATGTCTATATACGTTTAAGGTAAAACGCAAATGTAATTTGCGTTTATTAAAAAATATATTTTAAAATAAATTCAGTCAAACAAAAATGCAATTTATAAAATCGTTAAGCATAAACGCTTCTTAAAATCGTGTTGCACGTTTAAAAACAAATTTTTAAGTATTTCAGCTAAAAGGAAAACGCAATTGAAACATTTATTGAAGTTTAAACACAAAGTAAAATTGCTTTAGTTTTTTTTAATACGTAAGAAGTTTAAAAACAAAGACTCACATTAATAAGTCGATTGGCTCTTTAAAGAAGATGAGATGAGAGAGGTACTTTTTTTCAACTTACATATTCAAGGATTAAGTAGACATACAAGATGTTCCATAGCCGTGCAACTGAAATTTGAAGAACCCAGTTACCCAGTGCGCACCCGAATGATAGCGGTTACGGTTTATCTACGATTTTTTTTTTGAAGAACCCTAATTAAATTTGATGCCCAATTTGGACTTATACTTTACTCCTCCGTTGTATCGTGTTTATATTTTTTGTTATGCTCGGAAGTACAAAGTGTTGTATAGGGTTAAATTTTTTTTTTGAATAAAAACGTACTATCATTCAACTGATATTATCAAGCTCTAGTACATGAGAAATGAAATGAGGAGGAGTGACATACCACTCTCCTAAATCTGACATAGAATAGGTAGTTTTAGCCAATAAATGTGCCACACTATTCACAGACCTAAACGCAAACTGAAGTAACACGTGATTTATGTGCTTTAATAACTGGACACAACTGTCCACAATAGTTCCAAACAATGTATAGGGTTAATTTAATAAAGTTCGGTAAATATATTTTTTTTATATTGTCAAGTGATAAAAAGGACCATTTGAACCTAATAGTGATAATTTAGGCCATTGTAGCTCAGCAAAAAATCGAACAAAAACCGAAACCGGTCTGAAACCGGTAAAATCCGCAAAAATCCGAACCGATCCGAAATCGAAACGTCAAAAAATCGATCCGATTATAATTTTCCGGTTCCGGTTTTAGGTCCAAACCGATCCGAGAAAAATCGAACCAAACCGATTATTTAAATAAATATATATATACATATATATGTATATATATTTGGAATTAACATATATATATATATTACATATAAAACATCAAATTATTAACATTCTGTAGTATATTCTATTGAAGTTTTTACTCGTAATTCTTTACTTAATTTCTTGTATTGCCACTCAGAAGTTTTGATTACTAATGTACAACAGATCCGAAACTCCCAAGCTTGTTAAAGATGCTTGTGTGTCGAAATCTCAGCAAACAGATAGTGATGTCGATATGTTGGATGGGAGTTCAAGTTTGTCAATATTTGTTGTACAGAGCTGCACAAAATAATACCTAAGCAAGTTTCTGGGATATATCATGGCTATGCTTCAAAAACCAGTTAGCTAAAAAAAGTTATGCATTTGTACATAAAGCCAACTCAATGCATTTAGTTTGATTTTATAATGTAATATATTAAATGTATGAATCCGAAATCTTGGAATAATTTTTTTTACACGATGCCTAAACATTATGTAATACATTTTTTTAACCGGTTTGGCAACCGAAATCGAACCGATATAAACCGATCCGGAGTTTTTAAAACCGAAACCGATCCGATGGATCGGTTGTGATTGCGATTCCGGTTTTATCTAAAAACCGAACTGTTGCTCCCCCTAACATTATAATGTGTGAGATTTCGGGCTTTTTTTTTTTGAAATAATCGAACTTGCATTACTTAAACTTCCTCAGAAACAATATTACACATGATGAAATCTGGAGCAGTAGATAACCACTCAGTGAGACCTAACATAGAATACGTAGCATTTGCTAACAAGTGTGCTACCGTATTCGCAGACCTAGTAACAAAAACAACTAACACTTCATCAAAGTGTTTTAAAATATCCCTACAATCGTCAACAATCGTATCAAAGAAAGAGTTTCCTCCCTCCCCATTAATCACATCCACCAGACCTTTAGCATCACATTCAAAAATATATTTACTTGTTCTCCACTCCTTTGTCCACGATAAAGCCTCCCGTAATCCTATAGCCTCAACTTCCCTAGGTTGCAATCTTCCCTGTATCACCTGATTTCTGGCTCGAATGAAGTGGCCCTGATCATCACGGATCACACAACCCACCCCTATCTTCCCCATCCTTGGCATACACGCATCGTCTGTGTTTACTTTAACCCAGCCTGTAAGAGGTTTACTCCACAAAAAGCTCCTCTGTTGCTGTCCAGATTGCTTTTTTAAATCCTCCATGGCGCGCTTCCATTCTGCTAACATACTCATTGCCCTGGACTTAACTCCAAAAACTGAGATATTAAACCGATTCCATACCCAGCTGTTCCTCCTGTGCCATAGGTTCCAACATAGCAAACCTATCATACCCATCTGCTCTTTATTAGAATTCTGAAACACTCGCTTCAATACTGTCAAGATAGTATCATATGGTAGCACATTTACTACCTCAGCAAACCCAACCTGCTCCCACAGCTCTCTAGCAAAACAACACTGAAACAAAACATGTAAATCATTCTCCACATACGTTTGACACCATGAACACATTGCATTAATATTGACATGTTTTTCTCCCAATGCTACCGCCGTAGGCAGTACACTACGACTCACTCGCCAGAGAAAATTCGTAACCTTTCCTAGTAGGTTAAGCCCCCATAACTTTTTCCAAAAGACCCTATCTGGACATTCATTTTCTCCTCGAATATGTCTATAGCACGTTTTCACTGAGAATTCCCCCTTTTCATCAAACAACCAAAACCATGAGTCAACTTTACGTACCCTTGGAACTGGAATTTGCTTTATTAATTCTTGATCTCGTTCATTACATAGATCCTGTAGTATTTCTTCATCCCACGTACTCTGACTTTCATCCATCAAATTCTCAACTCTCACCTCCTTAAGTTCTTCAGGCATGACGGTAGTTAAAAAACCATTTACAAGACAAGGTAACCAGGGTACCTGCCAGATATTTGTACTTCTGCCATCTCCAATTCGACGTCTACATCCTTGCCTTATTACTTCTTGAGCTTCCATTAGGCTCCTCCATACGTAGCTTGGATTTGTTCCAATCTTAGCATCCAGAAAATTTGAATTTGGAAAGTAACGAGCCTGCAGAATACTCATCACTAAAGGATTTACGTTATTCACCACACGCCAAGCCTGCTTTGCCAACATCGCAATGTTGAATTCCCTTAGGCGTTTAAAGCCCAAACCACCGTCTTCCTTAACCTTACACAATCGCTCCCAGGACATCCATTTAATCCCATTTCCCGAGCTGCCGCTCCCCCACCAGAACGTATTCATACTTTTTTCAATTCTATCACACACCTCTAATGGAATCAGTAACATATTCATCCAAAAGTTTGGGACAACTTGAGCAGCCGTTTTTAACAAAGTCACTTTACCTGCTTTAGATAGGTTCTGATTTTGCCAACCCTGTAACTTCTGGTTAACTTTCTCAAATAGAAAGGAGAACATTGCAACTTTCCTCCTTCCTACACACATAGGCATCCCCAAATACTTTCCTGGATTCTGAACTTCATTGACACCCAGCTGATCACATACCTCCGTCCTATTACATGCATGTGTGTTTGTAGAAAATATTACTGATGACTTACCATAATTTATCATTTGTCCCGATATACTCTCATACCTTCCCAAAATCATCTTCATAATATTTGCTTCTACCTTGGTTGCTCTGAAGAAAAAATAACAATCATCCGCAAATAACAAGTGTGATATCGTTGGTGCACCCCGAGCAATCGTACATCCCTGTAATAATCCCACCTCTTCATTCCGACGAATAATAGAGCTAAGCCCCTCTGCACACATAATATATATGTATGGAGATATTGGGTCGCCTTGACGTACTCCACGACTTGGTACTACATCACCAAACACATTACCATTTCGGATAAAACTATATGAGACTGAACAGATCAACCCCATAACTCTTGTAATCCACAATTCAGAAAAGCCAAACTTCATCATCATGTTGCGAATAAAATTCCACTCCAATCGGTCGTATGCTTTTGAAATGTCTATTTTAAACCCTGTCATGCCCTTGTTTCCCTGAGTTAACCTTCTCATGTAGTGGTTAATTTCAAATGCTATTAGAGCATTATCATTAAGCAATCTCCCTTCTATGAATGCACTTTGTTTATCCGAAATTAACAATTTTAAGCAAGGCTTCAGTCTGTTTGCCATGACCTTCGAGAGTATACGAACTAGCACATTGCATAAGGAAATGGGTCTTAAATCAGTCATTCCTTATGGCACTTTTATTTTCGGGATTAAGCACACTAGCGTCTGATTAACTCCATACGGAAGCTCACCTGTCCTCATGTATTGCTGACAGAACTGTACCACATCCTTTCCAACTATGCACCAATACGTCTGAAAAACGCTGGGTTTAGTCCATCTTGACCGGGTGACTTCTCCGGATGCATGGAAAACACTGCATCTTTGACTTCGTCATAAGTAACCTCAGCTATTAACTCTGCATTCTCTCCTTCTATAATCTGATTAACACTTTCTCGATCCGCCAGCTTGCCATTTGACCCTGAAGATTGAAACACTGTTACAAAATAGTTCGTAATAATCCCTTAAATTTCCTCCTCTGATTCTTTCCACTCTCCGCCCTCGTCTTTAATTCGTTGAAACCCGTTATTTTTCCTCCGAGCTGATGCTAAACGATGATAAAACTTGGTGTTCTAATCCCCATTTTGTAACCAAAACTGTTTCGCACGTTGCTTCCAATACACCTCCTTTCTTTCCAGCAAATTTAAGTATTCCCATCTCACCTCATCGTACATTTGAATACCAGTTACATCTCGTCGAGATCTGAGCGTTCTTTGTTGGATTTTTAACGCAGCGGGGCAAGGCAAAACACTTTTACACATACAAAATCCAAATAAAAGCATATAAATCGTGAATAAAAATTCGAGGGATCGAATCTAACCTTTTAAAATAATTCGGAGACAACGATCAGAGATCCTTAGCAGTTGCTCCTCAAGTGTGAAGTACTCCACCGATATCCACCAAGAAAACGATGTTAAGGAGGAGGAAGGAGGTGGAGAGAATTTGGTTTTCTGAAACTTTTGGGTTTCTGGGGTTTCGATGGGCTTAGAATAAAATATGGTCTATAATAGTGTATTTATAGGCAAAATTTTCAGCTGAAATTTTCCCATAAATAATATTATTATTATCCCATTTATTATTTTCATTAATAATTAAAACACCTTTTAATTATTAATCCTTTTTCTAAACACTTTAGAAATAATTCTCTCTCTTGATTTAATTTCTAAAAATTAAATCCTTAATTAATAATATTAAGAACTTTTCTTAATTAATTTATAATCAATTAAATCTCATTTAATCAATTATTAAATTTACCAATTAATTATTTATTTCATAAATAAATAATTATTAGCCATTATTAATTAATTCCTCCACCATTAAATCATTCTCTTTTTATGGTGTGACCCTGTAGGTTCAATATTAAGCCGGTAGTAGAAATAAATAATAATAAAACTATTTTATCATTATTTATATAAATTCTCTAATTTATTAAATATGATTAATTAATTAATCACATTTATTCTACATCGTGAGTGATGCTTCTCAACATATCGCGACTATCCGGATAATATGAATTCACTGCTTAGAATACCAAGAACCTGTCAGTGAATAGTTAGCGTACAATAAAATCCTTCTACCCTACAATGTTCCGATTAAATACAAGGCATGGATCTCGTGTCAAGCCTATCTAATTCAATCACTTGCTTACCATTTACTATGCGTAGTTCTATGCAAATTAGAAACTCCTTTCTAATTTCATTCACTCTGGCCAGAGATTCCTGAACTAGCATAAGTGGATCAGCCTTGAACATTCTCTTCCTTCACTGGAAGGGGTAGATCCTTTATTGATCATACACTATCTTCGTGTACAAATTCCTATACCCAGAAGAGCCCTAATAATTGTTCCTGGAGACTAAGAACTAAACCAAAGCATAGTTCAGTGTACACAAGATGACTATGATGACCTCAAGTCTAAGGATACTTGTACAACTATCACTATGTGAACAACTGCTGACACGTGAGTGAACTCCATCAGTTGTTCAGTTGTGCGAGTCATGTTCAGTGAACTTATTCTATAATAAGCACCTACATACTAGCTATAGTGTCACCACACAAATGTCTATGAGAACAGACATCCTTCATAATGAAGCAAGCATAGTATGTACCGATCTCTGCGGATTATTAATTACCAGTTAGTAATCCTATGACCAGGAACTATTTAAGTTTAGAGTTATCATCTTTTTAGGTCTCACTATTATGATCTCATCATAATCCATAAAAAGCTTTACTCTAAACTATGGTATATCTTATTTAAACACTTAAATAGATAAAGCCCGTAATAAAAACAAAACAAGTCTTTATTAATATCAATGAAATTAAAACAGATTACATAAAAGTTATTCCTAAATCCTAATATACGATTGGACTTAGGACATATTCCTTTCAATCTCCCACTTGTACTAAAGTCAATCACTCTGGTATCTAATACCCATCTTGACGATCAAAATGACTTTCATAAAGTAGCTTTGTGAGTGGTCTGCTATGTTGTTTTGTGTGTCAACTCTAATTCAATACAATATAAGAAATGTTACCGCGCTCCCACTAACTCTTTTGTAGACGCATGGTTCATCTACGTTTTTGATAAAATCAAACTCTTTGATTGTCTCATCAAAACGAATGTTCCATCTTTCGAGAAGCCTACTTTAAACCACATATGGTTCGCAGCAGCTTACCCACTAGGTTTTCATTTCTTTTGGAAAGAAAACCATCTGGCCATCTTCCAGATTTCATAGTCGTAGTAAGCAGCATTCGCAAGCAAAATCCGAACTGATTTTAACAGGGCTACAGGTAAAAAGTTTCATCAAAGTCAATCCATTGCCTTTGTTTGAATCCTTTTGCCACAAGCCTGGCCTTATAGGTCTCCACCTGGCCATCTGCTATAATCTATCTTATGTATACCATATACATAGATTCCATTCTGGATTTCATGGCACTATGCCATTTCTCTGAGTCAACACTACTCTTAGCCTCATTATAGGTCACAGGGTCATCATCATCAATGATCGACAACTCATTGTCATTCTCAATGACAAGGCCATATTACCTCTCAGGTTGGCGAGACACTCTCCCTGACCTACGAATGGGCTGTTCCACAAAAGGTTGTTCAGTCAGAACAGGTGTTTCCACTTGATCCGTAGTAGTTTGTGCTTCTTGAACTTCATCAAGTTCAATTTTGCTCCCACTGTTTCCTTCAAGGATAAACTCCTTTTCCAAGAAGGTAGCATGTCTGGAGATAAACACCCGATGATCGGTGTAAAAGTAATACCCTAAAGTTTCTTTAGGATATCCCACAAAACTACATTTTACGGATCGATATTCCAGCTTATCTGGGTCAACATTCTTGACATAAGCTAGACATCCCCAAATCTTAACGTGTTTAAGACCCGGTTTCCTTACTTTCCATATCTCATACGGAGTTTGAGGAACAGATTTGGAAGGCAACTTATTCAGTAAATATGCTGAGGTTTCCAATACATAACCCCATAGGAATACTGGAAGATTTGCATAGCTCATCATGGACCGAACTATGTCTAACAAAGTTCGATTTCTCCTTTCAGATACCAATCTGGAGGAGTCCACTGGGAGGCTATACCATTTACTTTGAGATAATCTAGAAACACTCCATTAAAGTATTCACTACCTCGATCTTATCGAAAAATTATAATACTATGTTTGGTTTGTTTCTCCACTTCATACTTATATTCTTTGAACTTTTCAAAGGCCTCAGACTTGTGTTTCATCAAACACATATACGAATCTAGATCTATCATCTATGAAAGTAATGAAGTATGAAAATCCACCCATGGCTTGCTTAGACATTGGTCCACATACATCTGTGTGTACCATTCCTAGCAAATTTGCAGTCATCTCTCCATGTCTACTAAATGGAGACTGCAGTGCCACTATGAAGTGAGATTTTCATCATCCATTTTCTTTTATTAGTTTGTTCAATCTGAAGTAAATTATGTCACATATGTCCAGACCATTATTTAAAGTACCATGTCCATAAAGAATATTATCTCTAAGAATAGAACATTCATTATTCTCAATAATAAATGAAAATCCAGCCAAGTCTAACATGGGAATAATATTCCTCACAATCAAGGGAACAAAATAACAATTATTTCAAACAATAGTCTTGCCCGTAGGCATATGTAAATAAAATGATTCTACATCTTCAGCAGCAACTCTTGCTCCATTTCCATCAGTAGAATCACCTCCTCTTCCTCAAGAGTCCTACTTCTCCTTGGTCCCTGCAATAAATTGCAGATATGAGAACCACAGGCGGTATCTAATACCCAAGTAGAAATGACATATTCACTTCTATCATGAACATACCTGAATCAGAAGCGGTAGTCTCACTACCCTTCTTCTTCAATTCTGCAAGGTAAACCTTGCAGTTTCTCTTCCAGTGCCCCACCTTGTTACAGTGAAAGCAAACAACTTTGCTCTTGGGGTCTTCAGCTTTTGGTGGAACCGGCGTTTTCTCACCTACTTTCTTCTTCTTGGAAGAGTTCCTCTTCCTTTTCTTAGGATTGGAACCTTCACCAATTAGAAGAACAAAACTCTTCTTAGGGGGGAAATTCGATTCCGCAGTCTTCAACATGTTGTGGAGTTCAGGCAAGCTGACATCCAACTTATTCATGTGAAAGTTCACAACAAACTGCGAGAACGAACTCGGAAGCGATTGCAAGACCAAGTCTTGGCTCAGCTCCCCATCCATGGCAAAACCAAGTTGTCCAAGACGTTCAATCAAATTGATCATCTTAAGTACATGGTCATTCACAGATGATCCCTCAGACATCCTACAACCGAACAGCTCCTTCGATATCTCATATCGAGCTGTCCTCCCCGCCACATCATACAACTCTTGTAGATGCATGAGGATAGTGCGAGCATCCATATGCTCATGTTGCTTCTGTAGCTCAATGTTCATGGAAGCTAGCATGATGCATTGAGCAACATTTGCATCATCTATCCACTTACGATACACAACATGTTCATCATTATGTGCATCACTAGCAGGTTCAGTAGGCTTAGGTGAGTTAATCACGTATTCCAGTTTCTCAATCCTGAGAACAATTCTCAAGTTTCGAAGCCAGTCAGCATAATTAGGACCAGTCAATTTGTGAGCATCTAGTATGCTCCTGAGTGATAGTGCAGAAGACATAACGTACAAAGTAAATCTGTAAATGATAAACACATAACAACACTTAGCAAATATTCGATTTCATTTTAAAATACTATATGAATCGGGTCTTTATTCATAAGTGGCTCCCACTAGTTTATCTAATTTATTCAACCCTCTACATGAAAAATTAAGCATTCATAATGCTAGTGGGAATAGGGATCCTACATTCCATTACACAACCCCGGCTGTGGCATGAAACGCCATGTAATGTTCATTAGGCAGACAACTCTTGTCAATTGCATCTTATGTTATTCCCTAATCAAACTTTAGCCTCTTGAATAATTGAGTCACGGCTGTGGCACAACAAACTCAATATTCTAAGTCAAGTCAAACCCAACATTCCGTACAAATGAATCAGTCCCCAAAGGCCCACGGCTGTGGCACGTAACGACCTTTAGATTCTTATTCAATGTACACATCTCTATGTAATAGACAAGTATTTCTTATTTCGAAATCAAAGCCCTCGGCTGTGGCACGAAACGACAATGATTCAAAAATAAGAACTACTTTCTATCATGTTGGAAGGCTATGACCGACACAAGCCCGTTGTGTCATTGGCCAATTACTACTTGATATTATTTAATTTTAGAGGGATTATATTACGTTACAATCATAATCATATTATAAAGAGATTCTTCCTTTTAAATTAAATATTTCAAATTAATAATCAATAATCAGACGATTCCCAGATCGGGTGGAGCATTGTCAAGAGGCGTCACTTAATAACCCTTTCTTACATATACAAATCTGTTGTTGACAGAATCATCATTTCTCTCATATCAAAAATTCATATTCAATTATGTGTTTCACAAACACAAGAATCTCATGATTGTATTCATAATATTGTTTTTAAGGTTATGAAACAATTTCACTATACTAGGTTGTCTAACAAACGCCTTATGTTCATTTAAGTTCACCTAAATCTATCATTGCATGATAAACTAAGCATATATCACATATATCAACATGAATAAACATCAAGGTAAGCATGTTACATCATCTAGCACATTAGTCTAAGCATTATACATCTCTATGTATCACATGAAGCATTTAGAATCAATTAAAACAATCAAAAACAGCTTTAAAACACTTCATGGAAATATAAACAGTTCAAAACTTTTATATAAACTAAAATTGATCACTCCATTAGATCCGTCTCGGAAAAACGAATCCAACAGTATATTGCACGCCCAAAATGGAGTTACGAAACTCTCAGAAAATCAATTTTAAAATCAACAGAAGGGCTGTAACGCATTACAGGAACGCGTTATAGGACCTGTAACGCATTCCGGTGATGCGTTACACCCCTTTTCAGCCATTAAAGGGTGTAACGCATTCCGTGAATGCGCCACAGGTGTGTAACGCATTCCCAGAATGCGTTACACCCCTATATATATTTTTTTTTTCTTTTCCGCCGATTGACTTTTCTTCTCGGTTAACGTGCATGTCAGACCACCTGATCTTGTCTGTCTTCCGTGCAGCAGAGTTTGTACAGAAAGATAACAGATATATATACATACAAACAATTCATATATATATATAATTATTTAATTACGAATTTAATTGATACAACTTCAAAAATTCATAATAAAAAATCTATACATCCTAAAATTATGAAAAAAATACCCAGACGATCTACAACACTTGTAGAACCCAGATCAACATTAAAAATTATTCTGAGAAACGATTTCTCATCAGACAAAATTAATCCATAATATAACTTGTAAAAATCATAATTAATTCATACAAGCACATAAAATTCTGAAATTTTTACCACAGATCTATATGCATACAACCTATGCTCTGATACCATTGTTGGATTTTTAACGCAGCGGGGCAAGGCAAAACACTTTTACATATACAAAATCCAAATAAAAGCATATAAATCGTGAATAAAAATTCGAGGGATCGAATCTAACCTTTTAAAATAATTCGGAGACAACGATCAGAGATACTTAGCAGTTGCTCCTCAAGTGTGAAGCATTCCACCGGTATCCACCAAGAAAACGATGTTAAGGAGGAGGAAGGAGGTGGAGAGAATTTGGTTTTTTGAAACTTTTGGGTTTCTGGGGTTTCGATGGGGTTAGAATAAAATAGGGTCTATAATAGTGTATTTATAGGCAAAATTTTCAGCTGAAATTTTCCCATAAATAATATTATTATTATCCCATTTATTATTCTCATTAATAATTAAAACACCTTTTAATTATTAATCCTTTTTCTAAACACTTTAGAAATAATTCTCTCTCTTGATTTAATTTCCAAAAATTAAATCCTTAATTAATAATATTAAGAACTTTTCTTAATTAATTTATAATCAATTAAATCTCATTTAATCAATTATTAAATTTACCAATTAATTATTTATTTCATAAATAAATAATTATTAGCCATTATTAATTAATTCCTCCACCATTAAATCATTCTCTTTTTATGGTGTGACCCTGTAGGTTCAATATTAAGCCGGTAGTAGAAATAAATAATAATAAAACTATTTTATCATTATTTATATAAATTCTCTAATTTATTAAATATGATTAATTAATTAATCACATTTATTCTACATCGTGAGTGATGCTTCTCAACATATCGTGACTATCCGGATAATATGAATTCACTGCTTAGAATACCAAGAACCTGTCAGTGAATAGTTAGCGTACAATAAAATCCTTCTACCCTACAATGTTCCGATTAAATACAAGGCATGGATCTCGTGTCAAGCCTATCTAATTCAATCACTTGCTTACCATTTACTATGCGTAGTTCTATGCAAATTAGAAACTCCTTTCTAATTTCATTCACTCTGGCCAGAGATTCCTGAACTAGCATAAGTGGATCAGCCTTGAACATTCTCTTCCTTCACTGGAAGGGGTAGATCCTTTATTGATCATACACTATCTTCGTGTACAAATTCCTATACCCAGAAGAGCCCTAATAATTGTCCCTGGAGACTAAGAACTAAACCAAAGCATAGTTCAGTGTACACAAGATGACTATGATGACCTCAAGTCTAAGGATACTTGTACAACTATCACTATGTGAACAACTGCTGACACGTGAGTGAACTCCATCAGTTGTTCAGCTGTGCGAGTCATGTTCAGTGAACTTATTCTATAATAAGCACCTACATACTAGCTATAGTGTCACCACACAAATGTCTATGAGAACAGACATCCTTCATAATGAAGCAAGCATAGTATGTACCGATCTCTGCAGATTATTAATTACCAGTTAGTAATCCTATGACCAGGAACTATTTAAGTTTAGAGTTATCATCTTTTTAGGTCTCACTATTATGATCTCATCATAATCCATAAAAAGCTTTACTCTAAACTATGGTATATCTTATTTAAACACTTAAATAGATAAAGCCCGTAATAAAAACAAAACAAGTCTTTATTAATATCAATGAAATCAAAACAGATTACATAAAAGTTATTCCTAAATCCTAATACACGATTGGACTTAGGACATATTCCTTTCATTCTTAACTTACTACGACATACCAATAACTTTTGCGTAAAATCCTTGCTTATGCCACCTCCCCATTCATCTAATTTAAGAGCACAATACCTCATTTTTTCCAGAATTTCCTGCCCCTAAGTATACTCCCAACTGTCTTTTACTACATTAAAACAATCTTTCTCTTTTATCCAGACATTCTCAAACCTAAACCTCTTACTTCTTTGCACATAAACTTGTCTATTTAGCTGTAAGTACAGAGGTAAGTTGTAATACCCCAACTTTTCAGAAAATAGTTATACTTAAATATTCAGCTAAAACTCCAAATTAAATCCATAATAAGAATAAGTTTCTAGTTTTTCATAAAATTCTAAAATCCCAGACATAAATAAAATCATCTATCTCAAAATAAAGCAAATCTTGGGAGACGCAGCTCCAATACAAACATAATCACTAAAATATTGTTCCAAAGCATCCACCTTTAAGATGTCGCAAAAGCTAAGCACCTGAAAATTTGTGAGTAATGAGCCAAGAGCCCAGCAAGAAAACAATTCTATACTAGTGGATCAAGTATCAGAATTTTATAAAACAAAAATCATTTTCCAAAATCCATATGACATAAGATATAAAATTCCACAGCTCGCTAAGGCCACAAATACCTGGTGACACAGTATCAAAAGTTCATAATTTCTGTCAATAATGCGCCCCTTACTAAGGTATCATAGAGTGTGCGCTTCCGAAGGCATCATAAGTAGCACTTCCTAGTAAGGTATCAAATGCTAGTTCCGGAATTATACGCAATTACTAATTGGTTCATAAGTCAGAGCTCACTGGGAATTCTTATTTCTAAAACAGGGTACTTGATCCATAAATTTTAAAACAAAAGCAGTGCAAAAATATTTAAAAGATTTTAAAATAAAATAAAGTGTGAAGAGTTAACTTACCTTAATAGCAATATCTCCCAAATTATGTTGCCAAAATGAACCTAGACATACACACATACACTTAATATAATAATCAGAATGTTAACATGTACATGTCACTAAGCTAACCACACTTTAACTTTATAAAGCTTAACCCACAATAACAATTAAATGTCACTACAAGTAACAAAATAAATTCATATTGACATATAAATACGACCATTCTCATATAATAGTTCAAAATAGTGTACCGACAAATAAAAAAAACTCAACACTTAAATACATTATATATAATAATAATAAATCAAGTATATGTAAACTATTTAAATTCAGAATAAAATAGATATACGTTTAATATTTACTATCTATATAATCTTTAAAATAAAATAACAAAGATAAATAAAATAGGTAACATATGCTTAGGATTATGCAAGTGGACAAAATATCAATATTGGTGTATAAAATTTTCATAACCTTACGTGTGAAAATATCATTATACAAAATAAGTATAACCAATTTAATAAATGAGCATATATTTAATTGGTGCACTAATCTAAATGCATATCTAAATCAAATATATATTTAACATATAACACATGAATTATTATACATGCACAAAACACATAATTATAAACATAAATTCATGCATTAAATATTTACAAAAAAATAGTGATTGTTAACTAAAATATTTAATAATCAACATCAAACTAAATGATTAAATTAAGTAAACTATAGTGTTATACACATAACCATGAAACTAAATAATAAAATAAACTAATAACAATTGAATTAGAGGAGTCATACATAAGTTCACAAAAATGTAATTTAATTATATATATATATATAGAAGTAAGCAATAAACATGTAAAATACATAAGTAAAAATATAGGAAATAGAACGTACCTGAAAAGAGAAGATGTTATACAAAGATAAAATGATACGCTAATAGCCTATTTATACACAAGTTGGTTCAACTAATACTCCGATTCAATGGGTTAGTGGGTACGTGATCACAAATTTAAACAAACATTATCTCTTTGTTAACATGTAGTGTTTGACTGAATTTTTCAAATACACATAACACGTACTAATAAATATACACAACATAACTACACCTATTTTTAAATTCTAGTCATAAAATAAATATATGTTAAATTAAAATTATGCACATATAAATTAAAACAATTTTTTTAACCTTACTTAAACATTTTGGATAACTAGAAATGTTTATTTTTAATATAAAAATACGCGTCTTTAGATTTAATAACAAATCTATATAATAAAATAATATTTTTCTTATATAACCAAATAATTAAAAATGCGAAAAATGTATATATATATAATTACAAAAATCATGGTTATTACATAAGTGATATGATGTAGTCACTTCAAGTACTTTAACTTCAGCCAAAGGAAACAAATCTCTCCAACCTTGCGTAGGGAGGCCTCTATCAAGCCGCTCCTGAACCCAATTATATTTTCCCCTTGATTTCTCCCATGTAAACTTCTCCCCAACAAACCCCAAATTAACCAACTCACAGTCTTTAATTACTTCCCCAAACCCATCCACACACCATCGAAGGTGATCTCTACCCCCTCTCTTTTCGTCTGTAAACATCAAGTCATTAAAGTCACCAATTATGCACCATGGTAGGTCAGAATTACCAGTCAAAGTGCGAAAAATGTTCCATGACTCATATCTTCTTCTCCTTTCTGGGCATCCGTAGAACCCAGTATACCGCCATCGCCCTACTTGATCATTTTCCACCTCAAAATCAATAAAGTGTTTACTTGCTGCTCTGACTGTACAAGCTCCCTCGTTTCTGCATAACAGAGCTAGCCCTCCGCTATGCCCTTCAGCATCAATCACCCAACAGCCTGCAAAATGAATTTCTCTACATACTGCCTTTATTTTATTTTTTGTAGTTAATGTTTCAGAAAGAAAAATAAAACTGGGCTTAAACTGATTTGTGATTTCATTTAGAAATCGAACTGTACGTGGTTGACCCAGTCCACGACAGTTCCAGGCTATTAAACTCATTTTTCTAGGCGGGCCTGCACCCCAGGTCCCGCCTCTTGCAAGTTTTTTGGCCCATTTTTTCCTAGAGTTTCGGGCATTTATTCTCTACTGGCTACTGCTAATCTGTAATCCCTGGCATTTACATAATTTAAAATTTAACTTAATAATAATACATTTGATTTAAATAAAGGCATAATAATTAAATATAAAATTACTTGCCACTTGACAGTCCAAAAGAAGTCAATATTTGACCATAACCAAAACAAAACAAGCCCTAATTTCACAACCAATTTCCCCAATTATTCTCCGTGTTGAAATCAAGAATCTGTTATTGCACAATCATCTTCCAACAAAATGGAAAACAACCCATCTGAAAAAGAACAAGTGTCGGCAGCAACTGCAGTACTTCTTGGCGCTTTAGCTCCTGGTGTTAATGTCCGTACAATTTTTCGCATCAAACACCTATATTTTGCAATTTTTTGATTAGTAATTTTTTACTATAATGTTTCTTTCTTTTTGCAAGTTTTAATCTTTTGTTGTTTTGAATACAGGGTCAGACTTGGAATACACTAAAAATTGCATTCTTGATGTTGGGTCTGTGCCTTACTGCAATGTTGTCTTTAGCATTTTCTGCAAGTGATTCTACATTGATTATTCATGTCACTTTACTTGTTTTCATTACTGGGACCCTCTTCTTTCTTTTAACCAGGTATCTATTTGTTATTTGTTAGGTTCATGAGGGTCTTAGTAAGGATGTTTTTTTGGTATCTACCTTTGAGTTTACCATCTTAATGTTAAATGATTATCTGGTCAATTTTTTTTTGAAAGTTTTGTGTTCTTTTGTTGTGGTCGTTTTGTTTTATGATTGGTTGAATGATATTTTTTTAAAGAAGTAATTGCATGATGTATCAATATTATTAATAATGTGTTCTTGCACCCTACAGTTTATGATCAAAATATAAATTTTTCAATGTTCGATTTACGTAGCTGTTGATTTCACATTCAAGTTAATTATAAGATGTAGTGTGCTTCAGAATCAACCTATTTGACTATCAGCGTATATTTAATTTTAACCTCTTACTTACTACATAGCTTTATGACTTCTTTGATGGCATCTTGTAATCTACTTTAATTGATTGCTTGCATATTTTGGGAAAGTGGTATCTTCTATTCTATTGTAGTTAAAGAACGATGATTTGGTTTGAAAGATATCTGATTCCCTTAAAATGGTTTTGCCCATTTCATTCCTGGGATATTGTATTGGATCTCTATTGTTGTGTAGAGAGTCCTGAAAATGACTTAAATAAAAAGACACAAGGTTATATACTACGTTTAAGCCTTTTTAGCTTACAAATTAGGATGCATTACATGCAATAGTTTTTTTTACAGCATCTTATGCCTGGCTAGAATTTTGTCTAGAAGTCTAATTTTATAGGATGTTTATGTGCGTACTTTTCCTGCTTGCTTCATCAAATACCTGATTTATGTTAGGATTTAGACATATATAGATACGTTTAACCTGTTATAGTAGTTATGATCCAGACACTCTGTGCTCAAACTGAAGTCACGCCATGTTTGTGCACTTAATACCATGTATAATGTGTTATATTTTATGATATTAATATATAAGACCATTTACTTCGGTTAAAAGCATGCACCTTTATTTAAATTGCCTACACATACCCATTATATTATACATCCTGCTCCTAGAGTGGGTATGTATGCATGCCTTAACTGAGAACCTTGAATGAGATATAGTCTGGTTTGTTTAGCTCGATAGGCTATGAAGGAAGACCTTGTAGTTTATAAAGTTATTGGAATATTGGTTCTTACACATTCACATGAGCAGAGAGAGTTCATTTGAACGATATTGAGGAACTTGCCAGTGGTTTTACCTTGAGGTTTAGGTGATAAAGTTCCTGGGTTTATGCTGCAATTGCTTTTCGGTCAATTTTTTCGTAAGATGCGAACACATTGCTCATTTGAAAAACAGATGTTAATACCCCTCTAGTGTAATAGCAAGGAAACAAGAACAACGAAAAAAAGTAGGATGCAAAATTAAAAACTGGTTTTAACAGTTTTTGTATTTTTTGTTAATTTTGTATATTTTAGATTCACAGCTAATCTTTGTTTCCTGCAGCTTTCTTGCACAAACTGGCCTAGTTACGGTTGAAAATCAAATGAAGGAAATGGGCTTAGCCCCGACAATTGATGCGGACAAAAGTCAATAGAACAAGTGTAGAACAGTAGAAGACATTGCTTTATTATAACCTTTTCAAAATCAAGGCACCATTACAAGTGTAGGTAACTTTTGAAGTATTAAATCTCAAAGAAGCTCTCACAGGCCTTATTTGGAATGACAATTGACAAGTACAATTACCAAAATAGATAGTTAAGAGAAGGATCTGGAATATTTAGCATTCTGTTGCAGCTTCCGCACGTCTTCTCCTCAGGCCAAAAAACTCTTAGATCTTTCAGTTACCTTTTTCGGCCTCCTTTGGTTTCCCCTTCTTGGGCTTCATGAAGCAAAAACAAGAGCAACAAGGTACCTGAAACAGGAACTTCATTTGCTTCACTGTGATTTCAAGATTTGAAGAAACCTGTATTTAATGATAGTAGTGCCCTGTTTGTTCCCCTTGTTTTTTGCCTCATATTATACATTCAAGTGATTCTATTCCCATCTTTTACAGATAAAAAGATGCTCAACTTGTGTAGATGATTAATACAATAGAAGACATATCCATTTTTATATTTTCATGAATTGAAAGTTTCATTTAGCTGTGCAGCACCCAGTAAAGCAAGATTCTTAAGTGGTGTCAAGCGGAGGATATGTTTGTTTGTTACGATTTATTATTCAAAAGCCATAGAAGATTTGTTTTTAGGTCTGCATTTGGTTTATTTTTTCTGTAGATTGAATGTGGAAGCTCAGGTTGAGTCGGGTTTGAGCAGGGGCGAATCCAAGAAATTCCTCTACAGGGGACTGTTTTATACTTCAAGCGAAAAAAGAAAATTGGCACCTATGTAAAAGAGTCAAATATGCGCTTATATCTTTAAAATCGATCAAGTTTATCAATGTTTGTTGCATCAGTGATTTTATTATATTAGTAAAATGAAAAACACGGATCTAAAAGGGTTCATGAGTATTTTGCAGTTTAATTTGGGTTAAAGGTTAGGCCTTTGCGCCGTAAAATTGAAAAGTGAAATAAAAATAGAATGGAAGTATTTACAACTCAAGTAGAATAAATGGACAGAACAATAATCAAATTATAATTTTAATGAAGGAAACTAAACTTAAATCAATTTTTTGTAATTTATATATTTTTCCCCAGCCAGATCATCACATTTTACTCATTTACTCTCTCCCTTAATATGATATTTATAAATTAATTCTACCCAATGTCCAGTAGTATATTTCATTTCATCCTTAAATGTATACAGTTAAATAATATATTTTTTGTCAGGACAGTGGACACAGTTCAATAATATTATATTCATAAAACAATTTCGTTCACTTCTCCCTCTTTTATATATCAGCTTCAAAATCATATTTACTGAAATTGCTTGACTCAATTACCGACGAAGTTCTTTACGGATTAGGAAGAAATCTACGATCATCCATACAGGTCATCATATAATTTTCATTCATTAACTTGAATTCATATTATTCTACAAGTTTCCAGTTTCTATGTAGTATGTATCTTAGGGTTTAAATCAAATTAATACTGTGTTATCAATTTAAAATCCCCTAAATATGCAATTTTCACTCTGAAACCACCTACTATTAATATGTCAATGCGGTAGGAGTTTTGCAACACACTCGTGGGCATAAGTGGCCTTGATTCACTACCATATGATTGGCAGTGGTGCTTCATTTGTGACTAATGTTACAGATACCCGAGACTCGAGAATATGTTGCAAACTCGTACCAGAATTAGTTTACGAAGAGCTTGTAAGCTGCCCTAGGAATACTTCAACTCTAACACTGCTAATATCGCAGGGTAATCAGTCTCGGTGTTTGTACTCAAATGGAAATACATTGCTCCAATGTGCTAACCATGGCCACTGTAGCTGGAGAAGTGCAAACATCGACACAGGTCTTATTATGATTTCGTAAATTAGCTTTGTTAGTAGAAATGTTTAGTTATCCAATGGACTGTTATGTATACATCTCTGGGTTTTATATTTTTTTGAAGTGTCAGTTAAGAATTCACTAGCATAGCTAACTTGATGGGGATCATATTATTAAGATGAAATTATTAATTGATAATGTGATGCACACAGTTCTTAATATAATTTACTAAGTTAACTTCAATATTCTTATTCTGCAAGTTTAATTTTCTGGTAATACGGTGTCTTAGTTTAATTGTATTAATTGTGTGACATCAATTATATGCCTCAGCTATGCTAGCTTCATTCAAAAGCCACTAATAGAAATCTACAGCAAGATGCAAGTCCAAATGATGTAGGTGGCTTTTACAATAAACCCTCTTGCTGGGTGCAAATTACAGCCAGTGGCGGAGGGAGTATAGGGCTGGTGGGGTCACCGGACCCCACTAGGTTTTATAGATTTTTAATATATTTATATAGACTTTCTTTTTAATGGGTGCCCAAAACCACACAATAAGTACTAAATTTTATAAGTTAGATATATTTTTAAAGGTAGAATTATTATAAATATGGCTACCTATCAACATTTATGATTAGAAAACTAATCAAAATACACCCAACTCATGAGAGTTATGATTTATTGTGTGCTATTAGGTATACATTAGAAAAGCCATTATTAATAATGTATATATATGTATAATATTTAGCTGGTTGACTTAGTTAAACTTAAAAGGGGTATTTGTTTAGTCTTTAAACCCCAGTCTATGAATACAAGACCAAAAACATACGAGGAAGATTGACAGATATTTGGACAACATTTATAATCCACTTTTAATCTTTTGACCCGCGGGGTTCGTTAACGGGATTCATTCATATCTTTTGATCAACAAAAATTATTCCAATTTTCTATATTTTTCATTAGAACACGAGAAATGTCACTATGAATCGTAAAATATATGAAGTTTACTATTTTTAATTATAAATTATTATCTACTACTATAATTTTTAAGAAAATATTTTGGCCCCCACTACGATGTAGTGCTGGCTCCGCCAGTGATTACAGCCATGTGATTGGATTAGGAGGTTTATTTATGACTAATGATACGGGACAGTCACTGACGAACGTGTTGCAAACTTATTCCTCAATCAAGCAGAGAGCTATTAAGCTTCTTATGAAAACTGACATTGTTACTATTCTAGGGAAGTCAGCTGCACAAGCACTCAGTGCGGGCCTCTTCAATCTCCTACCGCTTCCTACTGAAATATGTGGAAATATAGTGCACCCATGTGCAAACCTTGAGCACTGTAAAAGCGCAAACACAGAGGGAATCCACACAGGTGTTTATATGGTTCCATTTATCCTGCTCAAATTATAATTAAAAACCCTTAATTATCTGACTTTGCAACATACTAATATGTATATATCTACTTGCGGTGAAAGCCAAAGACCTTGTAGCGGCACCTCTTTGATCCCTTAGCAATCCTAGATGATATTCTCATAGCGAAACTGTATCACTGTATAGCAAATGAGAAGTGTGGATTCCAACCCATGAGAGTTCTCCAGTAGTCTATTATTGATCCTATAGCTTGCTCTTTTCTTTATTGGAGGAAGGGGGGAGGGGGTGTTAGTATTTTACATTAGGTTTCTAAGTAAAGTAAGGGTTATGAGTATTCCAATCCATGGCATTGTCATGGGGGAGGAGATAAAGGCTGAGGTTTTGCTGCTACCTCTACACAAATCCATGTCTTATCGGGACTTTTTTGCTATGTTACGTATTTTCGAGTGCACTAGTGTGCTTTTAAAATATGCGAGGAGAAGGTCCTGAGTGTTAAAATCGATAACCTTTGGTCATGAAGGTATGTTGAGAAAGAACCTTGTCAATAGGTTATCAACCTAGGAAAAAGGGATTCTTGGCATAACTAACGACCGCTATATTGGATTATGGATTTGTTTGTTTGATACTTGAACACTTGCAAAATCCCATCAATTTTTTTATATTGATTAATTGTACTCAAAATTGGTCTTAACTACTTAATTAAAAGAAAAGTATTGATATTAGTTAGCAAAGAAAAATATTAATGTATGTGTGTACTATAGCAAATAAGAATGTTCTAATTTTTGTCATCTGTTTTAGTTGATTAATGCATTTAGTTTTAATTTGCATAATTTTTGAGTTTCATTAATGAATTTTCTCGTACATAAATTGAAATCTATAATTAAATTATTTTTATTATGTTTTATTCCCCTAAACTGAATCTCCATATTATCAAATTTGTCGCATCCGTTATCCGTGAACCCTTACCCTTACCCTTGGTACTAGCTAAGAATAGATCCTCTAATGGGGTCTTTCAAACACATGTATAACAGGCTTTTGATGCATTTTTATTAATTTAAAAAGCACACAAAACAATGCATCATAATTGTAAATTTGTGTTTAAATGCTTAGGTATTAGAATGAGTGAAGTTTCCAAAAGATTTGAAGTATGCCAAAAAAGTAGATTACCTTGGCTTTTCATAGTCCCGGAACCTTGTAATAAAATTTGCAATTTTTTGATAACATGACGGACATACAACATTCAAGAAAAGCTTGTCCGATAAGTAATGCAATATGGAAGTATATCATAGTGTCTTGCTCCTACCTGCTGTGCATCATGGAGATGTGTTCACTCCAATGCAGACTGTCCCAATTTTTTTGTGCAAATCACTTTTCTGCATGATACACGGAAGGTTAGCAAAAGAATACATATCATCTTATATCATCTCGTCGCATGATTAACACACAAACATGTATGTATATTAGTATTTTCATTTTTTGTAAATCAAGCATGGGTGACAAATGTAGCTTTTATATAGGCATCTCAGCTATATGATTACCTCACACCCGCATGTCTACATACTGATTTGTTCCCTTTTTAATTCCGAATTCAAATGTTTTAAATCATCTTTGTCTAAATTGTTCATTATACAGTTTACTACAGCATTGTATATATATCTGAGCTTTAGTTGAATTGATACTCAGGTCTCAGCCATCAATTTAATATAGAACATCTATGCTGGCTTTATTCAGAACCAAACTGCTGGTAGTTCCCAACAAACACTAGCTGGAAATCCACAACACAATGTTATTCACGCTCACGTGATTGGTGGCTATCTGTCTCTGACTAATTTTGTGGGGCAGCCTCCAGGGAGTGTTGCATGCTCCTTCCAGGATTAGCCAGAGAAGAGCTGGTAAGTATCTTATGAATACTGATGCATCTAGCATTTTAGTGCAGCCAGCTGCACAGAGGGGCTTCTCCAGATGTATAATTGCCTCGGACTCAGATCTCATCAGTGACAACCTTCCGGGCAACCACAGGTAAATTAATGTTTTCAAATTGGAACTGTGTTTGTCACTTGTTAATTATTAAGGATATAGCAAGTCCGGCGAGCCGTGTGATTAGACAACATTTGAAGTCTAGGCACAAATCAAATTAACCTACTGCAGAAATCAAACTAAACAATTGAGCGGAATAGGGGTGACCCCTTTTCAGAAGCAGTATAGTTTGCTGAAAGGAGGCAGATGCAGCATAATAAATTCTAATGCAATAATTAAACGTGCAACAGTTATAAGAATATGAATGTGATCGCACGAACAAAAAATTGAACAGCTTTTGTTATTTTAAAAAAATGACTATATATGTGTGATTTGCACCTGGTTTTGCATAAACGTAAAAGAAAAAAATTCTCATTCTATTTAAGCTCTCTTTACGTTGAGATTTGACTTGCATCCTCCATGTTTTTAGTTTTTTGTTCATTCTTTTCTTGTTACTTTTTGTTAAGATTGAAAGCAGGGTAAGGGATGTCTTGTGTGATTAGCGTGAGAAATGCAGAATCAGTGGGACTCAGTGATTTTGTGAGCTGCATGCTAAAATAGAAATTTCCTAAGCTTTTGCAACCGTGTAGGCTAAGTTTCTTTCTGTTCAAAATCTGAGGCTTCACCTATACATTTATATTTACTGTGGAAACAAAGAGGAACCGTGATGTGCTTAATTGTTTGTGAAAGAAGCAAAACTTGAGCGGTAAAATGTAAGTTATTTTATTGTGCACATTTTGTGTGAATATGTTACTTGGCAATTGTTTTCGACTGAAAATGTCTGTGTTTGTCTTTTATCCGGATGAAGTTTTGGGTGAAGAACTAATTGGTTTTAATCTTGACCTTATAAACATAATAATACACTAAAATAAAACTAAAAACATATTTTTAAAAATTTTTACTATGCAAAATTATATAATTTAACTATAATTTGTCATGTCGCCGTATCTGTGTCAAAAATCTGGATAGTGTCCAAATGTGTGAATTTTTTCGAGAGAACCAAAACCGACATTCAGATATATATCGTGTCGGACACTCCAAGCCCGAGTCCGGGTAACATAGATTATGGGTTGGAATCCTAAGAGAATACTTCTCCCGCAGTTGAGATTAACCAAAATCCTTGGATTAAAGGTTCTTTTATCATTGCATCACCTTAGGGCTAGTCGATTTTTGCTATTAATTTGTGGACAAGTTTTTTCCAATGGTGGGAAAAATGATGCAATCATGTATTTTGTAATTTTCATCATATTTATTTGTAATGCAATTTTTAAGTATGACCATTCTCATTATATTATGCATGTTACTAGATTATAACTAGATTAAGTTCAGTTTAAGGATTTACGTGTTAAATTTTAGGATATATCACGACGATCGTCTGTTATACAGATTATTTTAAGTATTATATTTTTTTGTAACATATTTTGAGTATACATCAATCTACTAAATCTTTTTTGTCTTAGCTGACTCAAAATACTCATGCAAGCATGGCTTCACAAAGCCGCGTATCCTAGACCACATACTATCAAGTCTAGGCCAGTATGCTATAGAAAATTATTCTTGGAATTAAGAAGTTTGAATTTTGGAGTGTTCTTTTCATCTATATGTTATTCTTAACTTGTAGATATTGCTTCGGTTGTAAGTAATATATTTATTCTTCTGTTTCGTTAGCATCCAAAATTGTTATATGAGGACGTTTTGGTATGTTAGTTTATTAATCCTTATTTTTTTAACTTTTTGAATAGTGATATTGGTGTAGGTGAACATTTTGTTCTTTGCCTTGCTATGTTGGTTTTTAACATTTTTTTAATTATGTACTACAAGAAAATGTGAGTTGTATCATATTTAATTACAGATAAGCTTCTATTGATAATAATCTTTGTTTCTTAGTAATAAATTCAAGATTCTTTGCTGCTAAGTTTGGTTTTTCTGGGGATTGGATAGCTCGAGTTATGCTTTGTGTTAAAACTGTGTCTTACAGTTTTATACATAATGGGGAGATTTTTGGAAACATTAAACCCGGACGAGGGTTGAGGCAAGGTGACCCCATTTCACCATATTTGTATATTATGTGTGTGGAGGGGTTGAGTGCAATCATTAGAAGAAATGAAGCTGCTGGTTTAATCCATGGATGATGGATGTGTTATAGCTAGGGGGGCACCGTCGATTTCACATTTACTGTTTGCCGACGATTTTTACCTGTTTGTCCGTGCCAATGAGGTTGAAGCGACAAATGTTAAACTATCTTGTTATGGTATGAAAGAATCTCAGGACAAATGATAAATTTTCATAAATCAGTGATCAATTTTAGTCCCCAACACTGGAAGATTGGAACGGGAGGTAGTGTGTCAGAAGCTGGGTATTAGGGAAGTTCAGGATCCTGGACATTATCTAGGAATGCCTATGTGTATAGGGAGACAAAAAGGCCAAACATTCCAGTTCGTAAAAGATAAAATCAAGCAGAAACTTCAAGGATGGAGAAGTAAAGGTATTTGTAAACCAGGTAAAGTTACTTTGCTTAAAACTGCAGCTCAGTCGGTACCAAATTTCTGGATGAACCTTTTTTTGATACCAGAGAGTGTATGCGATGATATTGAGAGGTTAATGAATTCTTACTGGTGGGAAAATGGTGCTGGGTCTACTCCGGGTATTAGATGGAGATCGTGGAAAAGGCTGTGTGCTGTAAAAGAAGGTGGAGGGTTAGGAATGAAGGAGCTCTATAAATTCAATATTGCAATGCTGGCAAAACAAGGCTGGAGGTTAGTTAACAATGTCAATCCCTTGGTGTCGAGCTTGATGAAAGCACGTTACTATCCAAAGGAAGATTTTTTAAATGCTGCCATGGGGTCCAATCCGAGTTTTATGTGGCGCAGTATTTTGACAGCTCAGGATCTTTTGAAACATGGTTGTCGACGGCGTATTGGAAATGGGGATAGAACTCGAATTTGGAAGGTGCCCTGGCTGCCAGATGTTGATAATGGCTATTTATCAACGGATATGCCGCTAGAACTACAAAATGCAACTGTGTCGGGGTTGATGGAGATTGATCATAGGAGATGGGATGAAGAGGTTATTAGTGATTTATGTAATGATAGAGATAAAGAACTAATTCTTTCAATTCCTCTATCTATGGGAACTAGAGAGGATGGGTGGTACTGGTTGCTTGATCCTAAGGGTAATTTCACAGTTCGTAGTGGGTATCGTTTCCTTCAAGGAGAACAACCAAAACCCTATGCTAAATTCTGGAGGAAAATGTGGAGTCTGAGGCTTCCAGGTAAGGTTTTAAATTTGGTATGGCGGGCTTGTTGTGGATGCTTACCTACTGCAATGGCTTTAACAAATAAAAGAGTTGAGATAAATAAAATTTGTCCGTGGTGTCATCAAGCTGAAGAAACGGACATTCACGTCTTTTTTGAATGTAATTTTGCACGATCGATGTGGCTGTGTTTTGGTCTGAGGGATGCTATGCAGGTGAGCAGAGGTGAGGGAATTATGAATATTTTGCAGCGGATATTTGATACACTATCACAGGAGAAATGTACGTTGATTGGGATAGTGTGTTGGAGCTTGTGGTATAGAAGAAACAAGTGGGTCTGGGATAAAGTGAATAAATCAGTACATGGAATGATGAAAGAAGCAATGGCGATGTTGCAAGACTGGAGGGATGCTCAGGATGTTACACAGCAAAGGGGGTTGAATCAATCCGGCACTGTGATTAATAAGTGGCAGAAACCACCCCTGGATGGGTTAAAATTAATATGGACGCAGCTACGAGTATGAATGGAAGGCATGTGTCTGGTTTTGGATGTGTGGCAAGGGATGCAGGGGGCAGTTTCTCAGGGCTCGGGCAAGTAAATTTAGAGGTGCCTTGAACATACAGGAGGCAGAAGCCATGGCACTTAAAGAAGCGATGCAATGGGCGTTAGTTAATGGCTGGAAAACTTGCATATTTGAATCTGATGCGAAAATGGTGGTTGATGCGGTGCATAGTGTTGCTGGTAACTCTCCATTTTACTTTATTGTGAGAGATTGTGTTAATTTATTTAGACACTTCGATGAGGTACAAGTGTGTCATATTCGTAGATCCGCGAATGGTGTGGCTCATGTGTTAGCACAAGCCGCTCGTTCTATGTCTGATCTGGTGCAGGAGTGGCATGTAGTCCTTCCTGAATTTATTTCTCATGTAATCGTTGCTGATATGGGTTAGTTCTAATGAAAGTTTATTTTCAAAAAAAAATTCAAGATTCTTTGCTATGTATTTTTTTTCCTTTTTTATATACTTTACCTTTATTACAGTGAATTTAAGATTCTTGTCGATATATTCCTTGTTTTTTTGTTTATGTACTTTATTTTTCTTTTTATATAAACTCTGTTTTTATTAAGGTCAATTGTACCTTACTATTTAGTGTTATTACAACATATTAGGTTATGGTTCGTATCTGTATCTTTCTATACATTTGTATTTTTGTAAATTTTTAATAGCCAAAGTTAATGACTACAATATCTCATTAATTGTTAAATTCTTTGTTATCTATAAGATTTAATAGGGATAATATCAAACAAAATCTAACTTATGCTCACCTCTATGGGCATTTATTCTTTTGTTAAATAAATAAAAGTTTATAATCAAAAGCTAGTAATAGTCTTTTATGCATTGAATATGATGATATTGTTTATGATATAAACAAAGTAAATTCTTATAATCATTATATTAAAGTAAATTCTTGTAATCAAAGTAAAACCAAATTTCGAATGCACTTTTTGTTTAAGAATAAATCTTGTTAATTATACATATAATCATTTTTATAAAGGTAAATGTGAGGTATATAAATTAAATTAGGGACAAGCCTCTATTAAAAATTCAGATTCTTTTCTGCAAACACAATACTTCACTTCTTCTGCTTCCATTGTAGGTAGCTTTGTGTTTTTCTTAAATTATAATTATAAGTGTATCCAATTTTAATATCTTGTAATTTAGTCGTTTCTTCATAACAAAAAATCATTTTGTTTGATTCTAGATCTTGGGAAATTGGAGGTTATTATTGTGAAGGCAATGGCTTCTGGAAAAGATTCGGCTGATAAAAAATATGCGTTTGGAAAAGGATGGGATACTGGAAAGATGTAAGTTATGCCTTCGCACGCGTGTGTGTATTTTCATGTAGTTAATAGATTGTCTAAATGTTATCATATGTGTTCTCAACTAAATGAATATGTTTTTATGGAAACTTTAAGGTTGCAATTGTGTATTTATGATCGCATGAAAAAAAAGGGACTTCACAATGCTGCCGAAACATTTGCCAAAGAAGTAAATCTTGCAATGGTGGAATGTAAGCGTGTTCTTGCTCACATTATAGTTGATTTATGTATTGTTATTAGTTTTTACAACATTTGCGTAATTTTAATAAATTGTATAAGAAGCAATGTGTCTATTTTGTACACTTCTTTGTTAGTCTAACATAAGGAAAAATGATAGTATTCTTGAGAGTGAATTTGGCTTTGTAGATGTAAATCCAAAAGAGAGATTTTGACTCATGTCCTTGACTTTTTTTTTTTGAAATTTGAGAAGATTATAAAGAAGCGGAGATTTAATATAAATGCGTATATTGTTTTTAATTTCTTATAGTATGTTACTTTTTCTTTTAGTATTTGTTTTTTCTTATTAATTTTTTTCACGTAGTGTGACAAGTATCTATGATCTACTTATTTGAGAAACCTAATGATTTGAAATCTCATTATATTATATGTACAAATTTTTCCCGAAATATATATGCTTAAGCTGAATGCTAGAGACTCAATACTCAATCTGACTATTATTATTACTGAACTGAAATTACAACTGTTTGATATTGGATAAACAACTCAAGTAATACGCTTATCACTACGATTTACAAGAGTATATGCCCACATTCGAGAGGGGGTGCTCTCCTTCTAAATCAACTCTCAATATAAATCCCAATCCCTTCACCTCCTTTTTTGCCTCTTTTACTTGCCTTGTTACTGCTAATTACCCATATGCCCTTGTGCTGCCATTTACCTCACTGCCCCCAGCTCTTTCCTGTTGAGACTCTTTTGCCCTTCCTTTCTTTCCCCTGTTGTATCCTATCCCGGTCCACCTGTCTGGTTGTGGGGTCGTAGCAATACCCGGGGCCCAAACAGCCACCTTGTCCGCAAGGTGAAACTCAGGAAAACGAATATTCAAGCTGTCAAAATCTTCCCAGGTGGATTCCCATGATGGCAGATGTTGCCATTCAATTAATATTTCTGGAGAAGAGATGCCCTGTTGCTCTCTGACCCTTACTTCTAAGACCTTTTCAGGTGAGGCTTCCAATACCATATCTGCAGAGATTTCAGGGGGAATGGAATTTGTTCCTGTAACTGCACCTGTAGCTTTTTTGAGTTGTGAAATGTGAAATACATTATGTATTTTGGCTGCGGCTGGAAGATCTAATCGATACGCCACCTTACCAATGCGATCCAACACTGCAAAAGGCCCATAATAACGAGGGGCTAACTTGTTGTTGACACGCCTGGCCAGAGATTGTTGCCGGTAAGGTTGCAGCTTGACATAAGCAAACTCACCTGGTTGGAGTTCTAAATCTCTGCGATGGCTGTTTTCGTATGACCTCATCCTTTGCTGTGTTTGAATTAGATTAACCTTTAATTCGTCTAAAATAGCGTCCCTCTCTATTAGTTGTTCTTCCAAGGAAGCCACAACGGTGGTAGGTTCAGTAAAACGGATTAGAGTTGGTGGGGGCCGTCCGTATACAACTTCAAAAGGAGAGTATTTAGTCGAGGAATGGTAGCTTGTGTTGTACCGGTACTCGGCCCATGGAAGCCACCTGGCCCAGCTGCGAGGTTTACCTTGAATAAACCACCTTAAATAACCTTCCAGAGTTTTGTTTACTACCTCCGTTTGGCCATCCGTTTGTGGATGATAAGCTGTGCTGCGGAGGAGAGATGTGCCCTGTGAATGGAATAATTCTTGCCAAAACAGGCTCATAAATATGCGATCACGGTCAGAGACTATGGTGGATGGGTACCCAAGTAGGCGTACTATCTCCCTGATGAATGCACTTGCAACAATAGGTGCTGTGAAGGGGTGAGAAAGCCCGACAAACTGTGCATATTTAGATAGACGGTCCACCACCACGAGTATGGTTTCCACTCCTTGGGATTTAGGTAGGCCCTCTACGAAGTCTAGAGAAATATCTTCCCATATTCGGGAAGGAATAGGCAATGGTTGCAAAAATACAGCGGGCATGAGGGTTGATTGCTTTTGTTGTTGACAAGTCTCGCAATCACGAATATAGGCCGCTATTGTTTTACGCATTCCGGGCCAAAACCATTCTGATGCCATCCGTTTGTAAGTCTTAATTTCTCCGGAGTGTCCCCCTAATGGTGAATTATGATATTCACTAAGAAGCTTACTGACCTGGCTGGACTTTGAAGGGATTACCACTCGACCTTTGTACCTCACTAAACCTTGCACCAGCTCGTACCCTTTTGGCTGACTTTGATTATTTTCCAGATCAATTTTAACCTTTTGCAGAAATGGATCTTGCTCCACTGTTTTTTTAATCTCGTCCCAAGCTACTCCGCCCACAGATATTAAACTGTATAACTCAATTCATTCTAAGACAACCCGTGACAAGGCGTTTGCAACCTTTATTGGTGTTCCCAGGCTTGTAAACGATAGAGAAATGATACCCCATCAGCTTACTAACCCATTTTTGATATTGTGCTCCCACTTCTCGTTGCTCTAATAAAAATTTGAGGCTCTGCTGATCGGTTCGGATAACAAAAGGATGTCCAAGAAGATAGTGTCGCCATTTTTAACCGCGAGTACTATTGCCATCAATTCCTTTTCGTTGATGGACTTTAATCTTGCCCGCTGCCCCAATAATTTGCTAAAATATGCGATGGGATGCTCCTTTTGCAACAGCACTGCTCCTAACCCAAATCCCGAAGCATCGGTTTCCAAAGCAAAAGGAAGGCTGAAGTCTGGTAAGCTCAACACTGGGGCTGTCACGAGGGCTTCCTTTAATGCCCTAAACGCTCTTGATGCATCTGTTGTCCACCCGAAGCTGTCCTTGATTTGGTCAGTTAGTGGCCCCGCAATATGAGCGTAATTCTTGATAAACTTCCGGTAATATCCTGAAAGACCAAGGAATCCACGCAAGCTTTTCAGGTTACAAGGTTCTGGCCATTCCATCATTGATTGAATTTTTGAAGGATCCATTGCTACCCCTCGGCTGGATATCAAATGGCCAAGGTAAGCGACTTCCAATTTGCCAAAATCACACTTTTTAATGTTGGCATAAAGCTGCTGTTCTCGCAAAGTTCTCAAAACAGTCTCTACATGTTGCACATGTTCCTTCAGATCTGCACTGTATACAAGTATGTCGTCGAAGAATACGAGCACAAATTTACGGAGGTAGGGACAAAATACCTCATTCATAATTGCTTGGAAGGTTGCGGGGGCATTCGTTAGGCCGAAAGGCATTACTAGGAATTCGTAATGCCCCTCATGAGTCTGAAAAGCAGTCTTGGGTACATCCTCCGTGTGCACCCTAACTTGGTGATACCCGGATTTGAGGTCCAATTTAGTGAAAATTGTTGCCTCATGAAGTTCATCAAGAAGCTCGTCAATGACCGGAATTGGGAACTTATTTGGAACGGTGACCTTGTTTAAAGCACGGTAGTCAACACAAAACTTCCATGACCCGTCCTTTTTCTTTACTAATAAAACCGGGCTAGGGAAAGGACTATCTGAGAGTTGAATAATTCCCGTGTGAGCATGTCGTGTATGAGTCTTTCTATCTCATCCTTTTGCACTTGTGGGTACTGGTACGGACGTACATTCACTGGGTTTGTCCCTTCTTGCAGCACTATATTATGGTCTTGATGCCTCACTGGTGGCAGCCCCTTGGGAAGATTAAAAACATCTTGATATTTCTCCACTAGTGGTGCCAATAGCGGGGGTATGTCCATTTGTTCTTGCAATCTCCCTTCATTTTTTGTAATAGCCCGTAGATAGTTAAATTCTACCAAATACCCTTGGCCTTCTCTACTCAATGTTTTCATCATAGCCTTGAGGGTAATTCCTGTACGTCCAAGAGATGCATCTCCTGTTAAAACCACCATTTCGTTTCCCATCTTAAAGGATAATTTCTGTGACTTCTAATTGGCAGTCATGGTACCCAACTTCTCCAGCCACTGGAGCCCCAGAATTAGATCAGAATTACCCAACGCAATTGGAAGAAAGTATTCTACGATTGTTAGCCCCTGCAACTGTAAAACTACTGATTTACACTCCCCGTTACTATGAACCATTTCACCTGTTCCCAAAGAGACGCCAAACATTTTTGATGTGCTGCATTCTACTCCTAATTTTTCCACTGCCTGAAGAGCTATAAAATTGTGTGTAGCTCCAGGGTCCACCATAACTATTGCCGGACTAACATTAACTTCACCACGAATCTTGAAAGTTTTCGGACTTGTCAAACCCACCACAGAGTTTAATAATATTTCTGGCCGCATCTCGACCTCTTCCCTCGTGTCACCTTCCTGAACTAACTCCTCCGATAAAGTCTCCTCATCATTGGAACCATCTTCCCGAGTAAGGAGAACACTCAGTTCCTTCCGCTGACACTTATGCCCAACACTCTACTTCCCATCACAACGAAAACACGGCCCTTTTGATCTCTTCTCTTGTAATTCCTTCTCATTTAACCGTCTCACATCCCCTATCGGTTTCGGGCTGCTGCCTGTTGAAGCCTCTGATTGTGAATAACTCGAGTACGAAGATGGGCTAAAAGACTTCGGGCTAGATACATTTGATTGGAACGGGGTGAAGTCAAAACTGAATGCCCAACGTAAGGACCTGTTTTCACACTGGCATTGAATCCCCACTTCGAATCATTCTTTGGTTTGGCGTGTTTTTGCTTCTCTTCCACCATATGTGCCAACTCCATAGCATGGTCTACTGTTAAAGGCCCCAACAAATGCACCTCCGCTCTTATATCCTCCCTCAAACCATTTAAAAATTGATCCAGTGAAAGTGCCTCTGACACATTCTCTAGGGGAGCTAGCAATTCTATTAATTTTAATCGATAGTCAGAGACCGTACCTCCCTGCCTATGTGCTAGCCACTGTTCCTGCAACGTCCCTGTGGATTGTGATCGAAATTGTCGTCGTAACAGTGTCTTAACATGTTCCCAGCGTTCAATGGGTCGTCTTCGATGTTCCCATTGGAACCAAAGCAATGCTTGCCCTTCCAAAGCAACTATCATAGCCTCAACCTTCTCTTCTTCGGTAAGCCCATAAAAACTAAAAAATCGCTCAGCCCTTAAGATCCAACCATCAAGATTGTCCCCGTCAAACAGAGGCATGTCCAATTTCTTATAGTATGTTACTTTTTCTTTTAGTATTTTTTTTTCTTATTAATTTTTTTCACGTAGTGTGACAAGTATCTACGATCTACTTATTTGAGAAACCTAATGATTTGAAATCTCATTATATTATATGTACAAATTTTTCCCGAAATATATATGCTTAAGCTGAATGCTAGAGACTCAATACTCAATCTGACTATAATTATTACTGAACTGAAATTACAACTGTTTGATATTGGATAAACAACTCAAGTGATACGCTTATCACTACGAATTACAAGAGTATATGCCCACATTCGAGAGGGGGTGCTCTCCTTCTAAATCAACTCTCAATATAAATCCCAATCCCTTCACCTCCTTCTTTACGCCTCTTTTACTTGCCTTGTTATTGCTAATTACCCATATGCCCTTGTGCTGCCATTTACCTCACTGCCCCCAGCTCTTTCCTGTTGAGACTCTTTTGCCCTTCCTTTCTTTCCCCTATTATATCTTATCCCGGTCCACCTGTCTGGTTGTGGGGTCGTAGGACTGAAACTTTTATGTGTAAGAAAAAGATAATGAATATTGTACACTGTTACATATTATCAGCTAATAAAGTTTAAGGTAAATTGAGTTTGTTTTTTGTTCATATTTTTTCTAAGAGTTATATTTTTCATATTACTTATCAATATTTATCTACATATTTATAAACTTATAAATGCTTACTTAGTTACCTTATTATAAGAAAAACGAGATGACTACATATATTGTTCATGTTAACATGTAATTTAAATTGTCCATATAATCAAAAAATTATTTTACTATTTTTTTCTCATTATTTTAAAAAAATCTCCTATTTTGTCATTTAATTAAATGCCTAGGGTCTCTCACCTCTCCCATCTCTTTTTCTCCATAATTACAGCTTTGACAGATTTTACATATGATTGTGTGTGGTGTGTGTGTTGCGTGCGTGAGAGAGAGTTAGTTTTTGAAGCATATTTCCAACGTTGCTTCATTCTTAAGTATAACTGCTTGTCGTATTTGCTTAGTCGTGAATTCTGAAGAGGGCTTGTTGCAAGAATGGTGGGAGGTATTTTGGCCTCAGTTCTGTTCTCGAAAGACAAATATTGATGAAGAGGCCGATAGGTCTGAACAAACCCCAATTGGATTCGAGGAGGGGCCTCTTGGACTTTCTCCTGCACAATTGCTCACGACTGAAATCACACCTGTGCCCCCTTCTGGAAATGCAAGGTAAGTTTTGTATTATCGAGAAATTATCATTTGTTAAATATTCTTTAAGTTTATATTATTTGCTTGAATTGTACATGAATATAGAGAGTCCAATGGTCTTTGTAATTGGATAACCTTAACATGTTGTAGAAATGTTATGTCATTCCTAAATAAGTCTGTATTTAATTGCTACAACTAGAATTACAACTCGGCTATTTTTTTTAAAAGTGATATTGGAATTATTAAATCGTTTTTCCAAATTTATATGGCAATCTTGAAACTGTATTTTGTGCCATATGGATATTATCTTTGGTCGTCCCTTGGTCCTTACAGATAGTGGTTTCTCATCTTTTTGTGTTCATTTGTGTGTCACAGCCACCAACAGATGCCAGCTACTCTTTTGGCCTCTCCCCAAGTTGTCAAGGTATGGTTATTACGTTTTTGAGCTCATAATTGTGGAAATTCGAAAGTGGATATAGACTTAAGACAGTTTACATATGTTGCAGGTTCTAGGGACGGATGTTTCTGGAGAAAGGTCTGTACAAATGGGGTCAACTTGTCCTGCAGAGCAGGGTTCGACATGTCTACCGGCAGCATCTAATGCGGGTTTGTCTGATTCTTGAAAGTATACATCAAATATTGGGTGTGCAGAGATAATTGTGGCAACATCTTATCTGTTGGCCTTAGTCTTGTTTTATCTAGTTCGTGGTATCATTAGTTTCTTTTGAAATAACCCCAGGGGGGTTGAACAATCATGAGAAATATTTCAAACTTTTTGTGTATTCTTTTTACAACTACCATGCTCTAATAAAGCATAAGATATTTTTGGTTAACATTGTAGGCCGGATCTATGTTTGTTTTCTTATCAGTTATGTTATATTATGTTCTTGCTTTGCTTGTACTATTAAATTGTTGCCACTATATTATACTATTTTTTTAATTCAATGCATTTGTAAATTGTTGATGTGTTTGGTCAAGTATTAATTGTTGCCACTATTGTACTATTTATTATATTTCAATGCATTTGTAAATTGTTGATGTCTTTGGTCAAGTATTAATGTTATAGTTGGTCCAGAGGAAAGAAAAGGACGGTAGCCAATGTATTATATTATATATACATATATAAATATTACCTTTAAATGTGTTAAAGAACTAGTCACTCTAAAAACTCAATGTGTTAGAAGAAGGCCCTTTCCAAAATCTTATATTAGTATTCGAACACTTCCCCTCACTCAAAAGCCCATTTTTGGGTCAAAGAGTGGATCACGGGCTCCCATCTTCGGGGCATAAATTGTCTTCGTGTCCATGATGAATTGTGAGAATATTAGGGTTGCAGGGAGTCGAACTTGAGATCCTTGCCAGCCAGAGCTCAATGAACCAATCACTCTAAAAGCTCAAGGTGTTAAAGCAAGGTCCTCTGCAGGATCTTATATTAGTATTCTAACAAAATGGTATCAGAAAATAATTTTTGTCTTTCGTTTGCATCATTATCTGGCCAATGCTGATACTAAGTTATTTTGTCTTAAAAATTAATTTGTTTTTGATACTAAGTTATTTTGTCTTAAAATATAATTTGTATTTGAAACAAGGAAATCGATAATGCAAGGGTTTCAACTCCTTGTGGAACTTTGCTTTTCTATGTAGGCCTATGTATCTTGCATTGACTACCACAATAGGCCATTCCCCTTTGGTACCCAAATATCATGTTAGTCTGCCCTTTTAGAAAAAGGAAATTGGTAGGGATTCCAAAGATACGACTCCATTATTAGTCAAAGTATAATTTAACTTGATGAAAGCAAAATTGAAGAAATGATACGATGGTTTTGTGAGTTAAGCATGCCGAAAATTAGACATATGTGTAAATATGTATTATGGTTCCTTTCCCTCCATTTATACTTTGTTGTAGCTTATTTTCAACACTTGATATTATATACATATTGAGCCTTTAATTCCTATTGCGGTTGAAAATAAATTGGAGGTAGAAGTGATTGAGTTGGGTTCAATACCATGCTTTTATACTTTCAATCATATTATTTTGTTGTCATTGATACAGTTTTGGTTTCTTGAGTAAATTTAACACTTGGAATATGTTAGTGTGATGTTTTACATATTTACAATCCTGTCTTACTTCTCATCACAACAATGGTCTGAGTAAGTTATATTATATTCAATTTAGTAGATAACTAAAATTTTAGTACCATGTAATGACTAATTGTCTTTTTGATAAATTTTATATTAAAGGCTTTTGATTCATCCATTTTAATGGAAAAATCTCACTTTGATTTGATCTAAGTATATTACTTTTTTAATATTCACAAATATTCCAATTGTATGAAAATTATTAAATTGATGCTAATATTCCAACTTTGTTCCCTTAAATAACTTTTTACCTTTGTTTCGTAATACATTTTCAAGTTCGTATTTTAAAAATGTTTTAGATTATGTCATACTTAATGATGCATAACAAAAATTAATTTGACTAATTATTATAATGGAAAGATAAACTTGGCTAGACTAAGTGAAAAAATCCGACTACTCCGTAATTTCCCAATCCAAATAGAAGAAATAATTGTTCAACATCCAATGCTTATTTCGGTCATCTTTTTTTGATACATGGCTGATGATATTTAACTAAATTTTAAGAAATTACAAAATAAGACAACCGTAATGTCAAGATCTTAAATCAATAACATTTTTTTAAATTCCCACAATTACGCAAATCAAATCTTTTTGTTTAATGGAGTAAAATTCCTAATAGTTAATATAAGGAAAAATATTTCATTATTGTTTGCTTTTACCTTATAAATTTTATTTTCTAGTCTTTCCATACAAATCCTTTGATGTATATTTCTTTTTTTTGCTACATATCCAAAATTACTTTGGTTTTCTATTTTTCTCTTTGAATCTTGAGGTATATGTTGGGAAATTTTGTGATTTCATTATATTTCTCTCCTTTGCTTTACTTTTTTTTTTTCACAATTAAACTTGAGTTGCAGCAATGTTCGCAGTGTCGGCTTTTTCGAATCTTGGTAAATTTAAAGTTTTGTTGTATCAAATGACTTTTTGAAGAGAATGTGATAATAGAAGGAAACTCGCTTTCAAGAATAAAGGGGAAGCATAAAAGATGTGAGTCATACTCTTATGTGGATTTGATATTTTATGATGGCTCGGGAATTTAGTCACATACTTGTATAGTTGTATATATTTTTGCGTTTGATGTTGATTTACTCATTTAGGTTTTTCAGGCTGAAGCTATAAATTTACAATCACATGAAGGAAAAGAATTTACATGATAGTGCTAAAAGTTTTACGAAAGAAGTAAACGTCGAAATACCACAATGTGAGTTTTTGTGGTCAAGACATGTTTAGTTGTTTTTATATTAGCTTTTAGTGAACGAATTTATATCCAGGGGAAAATAGAAGATATTTTTTTATAATCTTCGTAGTTATTACCATGCAGTATGGACTTGCATAAAAAAACTTTTTGCCCACTTGACACATGTTTCTGTAGTTTCCCTTTTTATCGCATGTTAAAATAAAATACCAAAATTCTTCGAGACGATCTTTATCCCAGAGAATATACATTTGCAGAATTTGTATCATCTTCTGCACGATACACGGAAGGTTAGCAAAAGAATACATATCATCTTATATCATCTCGTCGCATGATAAACACACAAACATTTATATATATATATATGTATATTAATATTTTAATTTTTTATAAATCAAGCATGGGTGACAAATGTTGCTTTGATATAGGCATCTCAGCCATATGATTACCTCACATCCACATATCTACATGCTGATTTGTTCCCTTCTAATTTCTGTTATACAGTTTACTACAGCATTGTGTATATATCTATATATCTGAGGTTTAGTTGAATTGATACTCAGGTTTCAGCCATCAATTTAATATGGAACAGCTATGCTGGCTTTATTCAGAACCAAACGGCTGGTAGTTCCCAACAAACTCTAGCTGGAAATCCACAACAAAATGTCATTCACGCTCACGTGATTGGTGGCTATCTGTCTCTGATTAAATTTGTGGGGCAGCCTCCAGAGAGTGTTGCATGCTCCTTCCAGGATTAGCCAGAGGATAGCTGGTAAGTTTCTTATGAATACTGATTCATCTAGTATTTTAGTGCAGCCAGCTGCACAGAGGGGCCTCTCCAGATGTGTAATTGCCTCAGAGGCTCAGACTCAGATCTCATCAGTGACATTGTGACACCTTCCGGGCAAACCCCAGGTAAATTGATGTTTTCAAATGGAACTGTGTTTGTCACTTTTTAATTGTTAATGGATATAGCAAGTCCGGTGAGCAGTGTGATACTGTGATTAGACCACATTTGAAGTCTAGGCACAAATCAAATTAACCTACTGTAGAAATCAAACTAAACAACTGAGCAGAATAGGGGTAACCCCTTTTCAGAAGCAGTATAGTTTGCTGAAACGAGGCAGATGCAGCATAATAAATTCTAATGCAATAATTAAACGTGCAACAGTTATAAGAATATGAATGTGACGCACGAACAAATTATCAATTGGTTCGGCCCTTTACCTAGGTTATGGCCCACATCCAAGTCCACATGCCAACTAGCATAGAAAATCTATTACTAACTCTTAATAATAAGCTTACAACTTTAGTTAATTTGAACTTGAACCTCCATCCACCCTAGCACCTCTGCTAACCCTGGGGCTTGGACGTTCTTGTAATTAAACCTCCCTTAGCCACAGCTTGGTTAAGGTGTCAGGTGTCAGAGATAAAAATTGAACAGCTTTTGTTATTTTAAAAAAATTATTCGTGGAATTAAGAAGTTTAAATTTTGGAGTGTTCTTTTCATCTATATGTTATTCTTAACTTGTAGATATTGCTTCGGTTGTAAGTAATCTATTTATTCTTCTGTTTCGTTAGCATCCAAAATTGTTGTATGAGGAAGTTTTGGTATGTTAGTTTATTAATCCTTATTTTTTAACTTTTTGAATAGTGATATTGGTGTAGGTGAACATTTTGTTCTTTGCCTTGCTATGTTGGTTTTTAACATTTTTTTAATTATGTACTACAAGAAAATGTGAGTTGTATCATATTTAATTACAGATAAGCTTCTATTGATAATAATCTTTGTTTCTTAGTAATAAATTCAAGATTCTTTGCTGCTAAGTTTGGTTTTTCTGGGGATTGGATAGCTCGAGTTATGCTTTGTGTTAAAACTGTGTCTTACAGTTTTATACATAATGGGGAGATTTTTGGAAACATTAAACCCAGACGAGGGTTGAGGCAAGGTGACCCCATTTCACCATATTTGTATATTATGTGTGTGGAGGGGTTGAGTGCAATCATTAGAAGAAATGAAGCTGCTGGTTTAATCCATGGATGTGTTATAGCTAGGGGGGCACCGTCGATTTCACATTTACTGTTTGCCGACGATTTTTACCTGTTTGTCCGTGCCAATGAGGTTGAAGCGACAAATGTTAAACTATCTTGTTATGGTATGAAAGAATCTCAGGATAAATGATAAATTTTCATAAATCAGTGATCAATTTTAGTCCCAACACTGGAAGATTGGAACGGGAGGTAGTGTGTCAGAAGCTGGGTATTAGGGAAGTTCAGGATCCTGGACATTATCTAGGAATGCCTATGCGTATAGGGAGACAAAAAGGCCAAGCATTCCAGTTCGTAAAAGATAAAATCAAGCAAAAACTTCAAGGATGGAGAAGTAAAGGTATTTGTAAAGCAGGTAAAGTTACTTTGCTTAAAACTGCAGCTCAGTCAGTACCAAATTTCTGGATGAACCTTTTTTTGATACCAGAGAGTGTATGCGATGATATTGAGAGGTTAATGAATTCTTACTGGAGGGAAAATGGTGCTGGGTCTACTCGGGGTATTAGATGGAGATCGTGGAAAAGGCTGTGTGCTCTAAAAGAAGGTGGAGGGTTAGGAATGAAGGAGCTCTATAAATTCAATATTGCAATGCTGGCAAAACAAGGCTGGAGGTTAGTTAACAATGTCAATCCCTTGGTGTCGAGCTTGATGAAAGCACGTTACTATCCAAAGGAAGATTTTTTAAATGCTGCCATGGGGTCCAATCCGAGTTTTATGTGGCGCAGTATTTTGACAGCTCAGGATCTTTTGAAACATGGTTGTCGACGGCGTATTGGAAATGGGGATAGAACTCGAATTTGGAAGGTGCCCTGGCTGCCAGATGTTGATAATGGCTATTTATCAACGGATATGCCGCTGGAACTACAAAATGCAACTGTGTCGGGGTTGATGGAGATTGATCATAGGAGATGGGATGAAGAGGTTATTAGTGATTTATGTAATGATAGAGATAAAGAACTAATTCTTTCAATTCCTCTATCTATGGGAACTAGAGAGGATGGGTGGTACTGGTTGCTTGATCCTATGGGTAATTTCACAGTTCGTAGTGGGTATCGTTTCCTTCAAGGAGAACAACCAAAACCCTATGCTAAATTCTGGAGGAAAATGTGGAGTCTGAGGCTTCCAGGTAAGGTTTTAAATTTGTTATGGCGGGCTTGTTGTGGATGCTTACCTACTGCAATGGCTTTAACAAATAAAAGAGTTGAGATAAATAAAATTTGTCCGTGGTGTCATCAAGCTGAAGAAACGGACATTCACGTCTTTTTTGAATGTAATTTTGCACGATCGATGTGGCTGTGTTTTGGTCTGAGGGATGCTATGCAGGTGAGCAGAGGTGAGGGAATTCTGAATATTTTGCAGCGGATATTTGATACACTATCACAGGAGAAATGTACGTTGATTGGGATAGTGTGTTGGAGCTTGTGGTATAGAAGAAACAAGTGGGTCTGGGATAAAGTGAATAAATCAGTACATGGAATGATGAAAGAAGCAATGGCGATGTTGCAAGACTGGAGGGATGCTCAGGATGTTACACAGCAAAGGGGGTTGAATCAATCCGGCACTGTGATTAATAAGTGGCAGAAACCACCCCCTGGATGGGTTAAAATAAATATGGACGCAGCTACGAGTATGAATGGAAGGCATGTGTCTGGTTTTGGATGTGTGGCAAGGGATGCAGGGGGGCAGTTTCTCAGGGCTCGGGAAAGTAAATTTAGAGGTGCCTTGAACATACTGGAGGCAGAAGCCATGGCACTTAAAGAAGCGATGCAATGGGCGTTAGTTAATGGCTGGAAAACTTGCATATTTAAATCTGATGCGAAAATGGTGGTTGATGCGGTGCATAGTGTTGCTGGTAACTCTCCATTTTACTTTATTGTGAGAGATTGTGTTAATTTATTTAGACACTTCGATGAGGTACAAGTGTATCATATTCGTAGATCCGCGAATGATGTGGCTCATGTGTTAGCACAAGCCGCTCGTTATATGTCTGATCTGGTGCAGGAATGGCATGTAGTCCTTCCTGAATTTATTTCTCATGTAATCGTTGCTGATATGGGTTAGTTCTAATGAAAGTTTATTTTCAAAAAAAAATTCAAGATTCTTTGCTATGTATTTTTTTTCCTTTTTTATATACTTTACCTTTATTACAGTGAATTTAAGATTCTTGTCGATATATTCCTTGTTTTTTTGTTTATGTACTTTATTTTTCTTTTTATATAAACTCTGTTTTTATTAAGGTCAATTGTACCTTACTATTTAGTGTTATTACAACAAATTACAGTTAGTAGGTTATGGTTCGTATCTGTATCTTTCTATACATTTGTATTTTTGTAAATTTTTAATAGCCAAAGTTAATGACTACCATATCTCATTAATTGTTAAATTCTTTGTTATCTATAAGATTTAATAGGGATAATATCAAACAAAATCTAACTTATGCTCACCTCTATGGGCATTTATTCTTTTGTTAAATAAATAAAAGTTTATAATCAAAAGCTAGTAATAGTCTTTGAAGTACAATTTATGCATTGAATATGATGATATTGTTTATGATATAAACAAAGTAAATTCTTATAATCATTATATTAAAGTAAATTCTTGTAATCAAAGTAAAACCAAATTTCGAATGCACTTTTTGTTTAAGAATAAATCTTGTTAATTATACATATAATCATTTTTATAAAGGTAAATGTGAGGTATATAAATTAAATTAGGGACAAGCCTCTATTAAAAATTCAGATTCTTTTCTGCAAACACAATACTTCACTTCTTCTGCTTCCATTGTAGGTAGCTTTGTGTTTTTCTTAAATTATAAGTGTATCCAATTTTAATATCTTGTAATTTAGTCGTTTCTTCATAACAAAAAATCATTTTGTTTGATTCTAGATCTTGGGAAATTGGAGGTTATTATTGTGAAGGCAATGGCTTCTGGAAAAGATTCGGCTGATAAAAAATATGCGTTTGGAAAAGGATGGGATACTGGAAAGATGTAAGTTATGCCTTCGCACGCGTGTGTGTATTTTCATGTAGTTAATAGATTGTCTAAATGTTATCATATGTGTTCTCAACTAAATGAATATGTTTTTATGGAAACTTTAAGGTTGCAATTGTGTATTTATGATCGCATGAAAAAAAAGGGACTTCACAATGCTGCCGAAACATTTGCCAAAGAAGTAAATCTTGCGATGGTGGAATGTAAGCGTGTTCTTGCTCACATTATAGTTGATTTATGTATTGTTATTAGTTTTTACAACATTTGCGTAATTTTAATAAATTGTATAAGAAGCAATGTGTCTATTTTGTACACTTCTTTGTTAGTCTAACATAAGGAAAAATGATAGTATTCTTGAGAGTGAATTTGGCTTTGTAGATGTAAATCCAAAAGAGAGATTTTGACTCATGTCCTTGACTTTTTTTTTTTGAAATTTGAGAAGATTATAAAGAAGCGGAGATTTAATATAAATGCGTATATTGTTTTTAATTTCTTATAGTATGTTGCTTTTTCTTTTAGTATTTGTTTTTTCTTATTAATTTTTTTCACGTAGTGTGACAAGTATCTATGATCTACTTATTTGAGAAACCTAATGATTTGAAATCTCATTATATTATATGTACAAATTTTTCCCGAAATATATATGCTTAAGCTGAATGCTAGAGACTCAATACTCAATCTGACTATTATTATTACTGAACTGAAATTACAACTGTTTGATATTGGATAAACAACTCAAGTAATACGCTTATCACTACGATTTACAAGAGTATATGCCCACATTCGAGAGGGGGTGCTCTCCTTTTAAATCAACTCTCAATAAAAATCCCAATCCCTTCACCTCCTTCTTTTTTGCCTCTTTTACTTGCCTTGTTACTGCTAATTACCCATATGCCCTTGTGCTGCCATTTACCTCACTGCCCCCAGCTCTTTCCTGTTGAGACTCTTTTGCCCTTCCTTTCTTTCCCCTGTTGTATCCTATCCCGGTCCACCTGTCTGGTTGTGGGGTCGTAGCAATACCCGGGGCCCAAACAGCCACCTTGTCCGCAAGGTGAAACTCAGGAAAACGAATATTCAAGCTGTCAAAATCTTCCCAGGTGGATTCCCATGATGGCAGATGTTGCCATTCAATTAATATTTCTGGAGAAGAGATGCCCTGTTGCTCTCTGACCCTTACTTCTAAGACCTTTTCAGGTGAGGCTTCCAATACCATATCTGCAGAGATTTCAGGGGGAATGGAATTTGTTCCTGTAACTGCACCTGTAGCTTTTTTGAGTTGTGAAATGTGAAATACATTATGTATTTTGGCTGCGGCTGGAAGATCTAATCGATACGCCACCTTACCAATGCGATCCAACACTGCAAAAGGCCCATAATAACGAGGGGCTAACTTGTTGTTGACACGCCTGGCCAGAGATTGTTGCCGGTAAGGTTGCAGCTTGACATAAGCAAACTCACCTGGTTGGAGTTCTAAATCTCTGCGATGGCTGTTTTCGTATGACCTCATCCTTTGCTGTGTTTGAATTAGATTAACCTTTAATTCGTCTAAAATAGCGTCCCTCTCTATTAGTTGTTCTTCCAAGGAAGCCACAACGGTGGTAGGTTCAGTAAAACGGATTAGAGTTGGTGGGGGCCGTCCGTAAACAACTTCAAAAGTAGAGTATTTAGTCGAGGAATGGTAGTTTGTGTTGTACCGGTACTCGGCCCATGGAAGCCACCTGGCCCAGCTGCGAGGTTTACCTTGAATAAACCACCTTAAATAACCTTCCAGAGTTTTGTTTACTACCTCCGTTTGGCCATCCGTTTGTGGATGATAAGCTGTGCTGCGGAGGAGAGATTTGCCCTGTGAATGGAATAATTCTTGCCAAAACAGGCTCATAAATATGCGATCACGGTCAGAGACTATGGTGGATGGGTACCCAAGTAGGCGTACTATCTCCCTGATGAATGCACTTGCAACAATAGGTGCTGTGAAGGGGTGAGAAAGCCCGACAAACTGTGCATATTTAGATAGACGGTCCACCACCACGAGTATGGTTTCCACTCCTTGGGATTTAGGTAGGCCCTCTACGAAGTCTAGAGAAATATCTTCCCATATTCGGGAAGGAATAGGCAATGGTTGCAAAAATACAGCGGGCATGAGGGTTGATTGCTTTTGTTGTTGACAAGTCTCGCAATCACGAATATAGGCCGCTATTGTTTTACGCCTTCCGGGCCAAAACCATTCTGATGCCATCCGTTTGTAAGTCTTAATTTCTCCGGAGTGTCCCCCTAATGGTGAATTATGATATTCACTAAGAAGCTTACTGACCTGGCTGGACTTTGAAGGGATTACCACTCGACCTTTGTACCTCACTAAACCTTGCACCAGCTCGTACCCTTTTGGCTGACTTTGATTATTTTCCAGATCAATTTTAACCTTTTGCAGAAATGGATCTTGCTCCACTGTTTTTTTAATCTCGTCCCAAGCTACTCCGCCCACAGATATTAAACTGTATAACTCAATTCATTCTAAGACAACCCGTGACAAGGCGTTTGCAACCTTTATTGGTGTTCCCAGGCTTGTAAACGATAGAGAAATGAGACCCCATCAGCTTACTAACCCATTTTTGATATTGTGCTCCCACTTCTCGTTGCTCTAATAAAAATTTGAGGCTCTGCTGATCGGTTCGGATAACAAAAGGATGTCCAAGAAGATAGTGTCGCCATTTTTAACCGCGAGTACTATCGCCATCAATTCCTTTTCGTTGATGGACTTTAATCTTGCCCGCTGCCCCAATAATTTGCTAAAATATGCGATGGGATGCTCCTTTTGCAACAGCACTGCTCCTAACCCAAATCCCGAAGCATCGGTTTCCAAAGCAAAAGGAAGGCTGAAGTCTGGTAAGCTCAACACTGGGGCTTTCACGAGGGCTTCCTTTAATGCCCTAAACGCTCTTGATGCATCTGTTGTCCACCCGAAGCTGTCCTTCTTGATTTAGTCAGTTAGTGGCCCCGCAATATGAGCGTAATTCTTGATAAACTTCCGGTAATATCCTGAAAGACCAAGGAATCCACGCAAGCTTTTCAGGTTACAAGGTTCGGGCCATTCCATCATTGATTGAATTTTTGAAGGATCCATTGCTACCCCTCGGCTGGATATCAAATGGCCAAGGTAAGCGACTTCCAATTTGCCAAAATCACACTTTTTAATGTTGGCATAAAGCTGCTGTTCTCGCAAAGTTCTCAAAACAGTCTCTACATGTTGCACATGTTCCTTCAGATCTGCACTGTATACAAGTATGTCGTCGAAGAATACGAGCACAAATTTACGGAGGTAGGGACAAAATACCTCATTCATAATTGCTTGGAAGGTTGCGGGGGCATTCGTTAGGCCGAAAGGCATTACTAGGAATTCGTAATGCCCCTCATGAGTCTGAAAAGCAGTCTTGGGTACATCCTCCGTGTGCACCCTAACTTGGTGATACCCGGATTTGAGGTCCAATTTAGTGAAAATTGTTGCCCCATGAAGTTCATCAAGAAGCTCGTCAATGACCGGAATTGGGAACTTATTTGGAACGGTGACCTTGTTTAAAGCACGGTAGTCAACACAAAACTTCCATGACCCGTCCTTTTTCTTTACCAATAAAACCGGGCTAGAGAAAGGACTATCTGAGAGTTGAATAATTCCCGTGTGAGCATGTCGTGTATGAGTCTTTCTATCTCATCCTTTTGCACTTGTGGGTACCGGTACGGACGTACATTCACTGGGTTTGTCCCTTCTTGCAGCACTATATTATGGTCTTGATGCCTCACTGGTGGCAGCCCCTTGGGAAGATTAAAAACATCTTGATATTTCTCCACTAGTGGTGCCAATAGCGGGGGTATGTCCATTTGTTCTTGCAATTTCCCTTCATTTTTTGTAATAGCCCGTAGATAGTTAAATTCTGCCAAATACCCTTGGCCTTCTCTACTCAATGTTTTCATCATAGCCTTGAGGGTAATTCCTGTACGGCCAAGAGATGCATCTCCTGTTAAAACCACCGTTTCGTTTCCCATCTTAAAGGATATTTTCTGTGACTTCCAATTGGCAGTCATGGTACCCAACTTCTCCAGCCACTGGAGCCCCAGAATTAGATCAGAATTACCCAACGCAATTGGAAGAAAGTCTTCTACGATTGTTAGCCCCTGCAACTGTAAAACTACTGATTTACACTCCCCGTTACTATGAACCATTTCACCTGTTCCCAAAGAGACGCCAAACATTTTTGATGTGCTGCATTCTACTCCTAATTTTTCCACTGCCTGAAGAGCTATAAAATTGTGTGTAGCTCCAGGGTCCACCATAACTATTGCCGGACTTCCATTAACTTCACCACGAATCTTGAAAGTTTTCGGACTTGTCAAACCCACCACAGAGTTTAATAATATTTCTGGCCGCATCTCGACCTCTTCCCTCGTGTAACCTTCCTGAACTAACTCCTCCGATAAAGTCTCCTCATCATTGGAACCATCTTCCCGAGTAAGGAGAACACTCAGTTCCTTCCGCTGACACTTATGCCCAACACTCTACTTCCCATCACAACGAAAACACGGCCCTTTTGATCTCTTCTCTTGTAATTCCTTCTCATTTAACCGTCTCACATCCCCTATCGGTTTCAGGCTGCTGCCTGTTGAAGCCTCTGATTGTGAATAACTCGAGTACGAAGATGGGCTAAAAGACTTCGGGCTAGATACATTTGATTGGAACGGGGTGAAGTCAAAACTGAATGCCCAACGTAAGGACCTGTTTTCACACTGGCATTGAATCCCCACTTCGAATCATTCTTTGGTTTGGCGTGTTTTTGCTTCTCTTCCACCATATGTGCCAACTCCATAGCATGGTCTACTGTTAAAGGCCCCAACAAACGCACCTCCGCTCTTATATCCTCCCTCAAACCATTTAAAAATTGATCCAGTGAAAGTGCCTCTGACACATTCTCTAGGGGAGCTAGCAATTCTATTAATTTTAATCGATAGTCAGAGACCGTACCTCTCTGCCTATGTGCTAGCCACTGTTCCTGCAACGTCCCTGTGGATTGTGATCGAAATTGTCGTCGTAACAGTGTCTTAACATGTTCCCAGCGTTCAATGGGTCGTCTTCGATGTTCCCATTGGAACCAAAGCAATGCTTGCCCTTCCAAAGCAACTATCATAGCCTCAACCTTCTCTTCTTCGGTAAGCCCATAAAAACTAAAAAATCGCTCAGCCCTTAAGATCCAACCATCAAGATTGTCCCCGTCAAACAGAGGCATGTCCAATTTCTTATAGTATGTTACTTTTTCTTTTAGTATTTGTTTTTTCTTATTAATTTTTTTCACGTAGTGTGACAAGTATATACGATCTACTTATTTGAGAAACCTAATGATTTGAAATCTCATTATATTATATGTACAAATTTTTCCCGAAATATATATGCTTAAGCTGAATGCTAGAGACTCAATACTCAATCTGACTATAATTATTACTGAACTGAAATTACAACTGTTTGATATTGGATAAACAACTCAAGTGATACGCTTATCACTACGAATTACAAGAGTATATGCCCACATTCGAGAGGAGGTGCTCTCCTTCTAAATCAACTCTCAATATAAATCCCAATCCCTTCACCTCCTTCTTTACGCCTCTTTTACTTGCCTTGTTATTGCTAATTACCCATATGACCTTGTGCTGCCATTTACCTCACTGCCCCCAGCTCTTTCCTGTTGAGACTCTTTTGCCCTTCCTTTCTTTCCCCTGTTATATCTTATCCCGATCCACCTGTCTGGTTGTGGGGTCGTAGGACTGAAACTTTTATGTGTAAGAAAAAGATAATGAATATTGTAGACTGTTACATATTATCAGCTAATAAAGTTTAAGGTAAATTGAGTTTGTTTTTTGTTCATATTTTTTGTAAGAGTTATATTTTTCATATTACTTATCAATATTTATCTACATATTTATAAACTTATAAATGCTTACTTAGTTACCTTATTATAAGAAAAACGAGATGACTACATATATTGTTCATGTTAACATGTAATTTAAATTGTCCATATAATCAAAAAATTATTTTACCATTTTTTTCTCATTATTTTAAAAAAATCTCCTATTTTGTCATTTAATTAAATGCCTAGGGTCTCTCACCTCTCCCATCTCTTTTTCTCCATAATTACAGCTTTCACAGATTTTACATATGATTGTGTGTGGTGTGTGTGTTGCGTGCGTGAGAGAGAGTTAGTTTTTGAAGCATATTTCCAACGTTGCTTCATTCTTAAGTATAACTGCTTGTCGTATTTGCTTAGTCATGAATTCTGAAGAGGGCTTGTTGCAAGAATGGTGGGAGGTATTTTGGCCTCAGTTCTGTTCTCGAAAGACAAATATTGATGAAGAGGCCGATAGGTCTGAACAAACCCCAATTGGATTCGAGGAGGGGCCTCTTGGACTTTCTCCTGCACAATTGCTCACGACTGAAATCACACCTGTGCCCCCTTCTGGAAATGCAAGGTAAGTTTTGTATTATCGAGAAATTATCATTTGTTAAATATTCTTTAAGTTTATATTATTTGCTTGAATTGTACATGAATATAGAGAGTCCAATGGTCTTTGTAATTGGATAACCTTAACATGTTGTAGAAATGTTATGTCATTCCTAAATAAGTCTGTATTTAATTGCTACAACTAGAATTACAACTCGGCTATTTTTTTTAAAAGTGATATTGGAATTATTAAATCGTTTTTCCAAATTTATATGGAAATCTTGAAACTGTATTTTGTGCCATATGGATATTATCTTTGGTCGTCCCTTGGTCCTTACAGATAGTGGTTTCTCATCTTTTTGTGTTCATTTGTGTGTCACAGCCACCAACAGATGCCAGCTACTCTTTTGGCCTCTCCCCAAGTTGTCAAGGTATGGTTATTACGTTTTTGAGCTCATAATTGTGGAAAGTCGAAAGTGGATATAGACTTAAGATAGTTTACATATGTTGCAGGTTCTAGGGACTGATGTTTCTGGAGAAAGGTCTGTACAAATGGGGTCAACTTGTCCTGCAGAGGAGGGTTCGATATGTCTACCGGCAGCATCTAATGCGGGTTTGTCTGATTCTTGAAAGTATACATCAAATATTGGGTGTGCAGAGATAATTGTGGCAACATCTTATCTGTTGGCCTTAGTCTTGTTTTATCTAGTTCGTGGTATCATTAGTTTCTTTTGAAATTAACCCCAGGGGGGTCGAACAATCATGAGAAATATTTCAAACTTTTTGTGTATTCTTTTTACAGCTACCATGCTCTAATAAAGCATAAGATATTTTTGGTTAACATTGTAGGCCAGATCTATGTTTGTTTTCTTATCAGTTATGTTATATTATGTTCTTGCTTTGCTTGTACTAATAAATTGTTGCCACTATATTATACTATTTTTTTATTTCAATGCATTTGTAAATTGTTGATGTGTTTGGTCAAGTATTAATTGTTGCCACTATTGTACTATTTATTATATTTCAATGCATTTGTAAATTGTTGATGTCTTTGGTCAAGTATTAATGTTATAGTTGGTCCAGAGGAAAGAAAAGGACGGTAGCCAATGTATTATATTATATATACATATATAAATATTACTTTTAAATGTATTAAAGAACCGGTCACTCTAAAAACTCAATGTGTTAGAAGAAGGCCCTTTCCAAAATCTTATATTAGTATTCGAACACTTCCCCTCACTCAAAAGCCCATTTTTGGGTCGAAGAGTGGATCACGGGCTCCCATCTTCGGGGCATAAATTGTCTTCGTGTCCATGATGAATTGTGAGAATATTGGGGTTGCAGGGAGTCGAACTTGAGATCCTTGCCAGCCAGAGCTCAATGAACCAATCACTCTAAAACCTCATGGTGTTAAAGCAAGGTCCTCTGGAGGATCTTATATTAGTATTCTAACAAAATGGTATCAGAAAATATTTTTTGTCTTTCGTTTGCATCATTATCTGGCCAATGCTGATACTAAGTTATTTTGTCTGAAAAATTAATTTGTTTTTGATACTAAGTTATTTTGTCTTAAAATATAATTTGTATTTGAAACAAGGAAATCGATAATGCAAGGGTTTCAACTCCTTGTGGAACTTTGCTTTTCTATGTAGGCCTATCTATCTTGCATTGACTACCAAAATAGGCCATTCCCCTTTGGTACCCAAATATCATGTTAGTCTGCCCTTTTAGAAGGAAATTGGTAAGGATTCCAAAGATACGACTCCATTATTAGTCAAAGTATAATTTAACTTGATGAAAGCAAAATTGAAGAAATGATACGATGGTTTTGTGAGTTAAGCATGCCGAAAATTAGACATATGTGTAAATATGTATTATGGTTCCTTTCCCTCCATTTATACTTTGTTGTAGCTTATTTTCAACACTTGATATTATATACATATTGAGCCTTTAATTCCTATTGCGGTTGAAAATAAATTGGAGGTAGAAGTGATTGAGTTGGGTTCAATCACCATGCTTTTATACTTTCAATCATATTATTTTGTTGTCATTGATACAGTTTTGGTTTCTTGAGTAAATTTAACACTTGGAATATGTTAGTGTGATGTTTTACATATTTACAATCCTGTCTTACCATCACAACAATGGTCTGAGTAAGTTATATTATATTCGGACAGTGTCAACCAATTTAGTAGATATCTAAAATTTTAGTACCATGTAATGACTAATTGTCTTTTTGATAAATTTTATATTAAAGGCTTTTGATTCAACCATTTTAATGGAAAAATCTCACTTTGATTTGATCTAAGTATATTACTTTTTTAATATTCACAAATATTCCAATTATATGAAAATTATTAAATTGATGCTAATATTCCAACTTTGTTCCCTTGAATAACTTCTCACCTTTGTTTCGTAATACATTTTCAAGTTCGTATTTTAAAAATGTTTTGGATTATGTCATACTTAATGATGCATAACAAAAATTAATTTGACTAATTATTATAATGGAAAGATAAACTTGGCTAGACTAAGTGAAAAAATCCGACTACTCCGTAATTTCCCAATCCAAATAGAAGAAATAATTGTTCAACATCCAATGCTTATTTCGGTCAGCTTTTTTTGATACATGGCTGATGATATTTAACTAAATTTTAAGAAATTACAAAGTAAGACAACCGTAATGTCAAGATCTTAAATCAATAACATTTTTTTAAATTCCCACAATTACGCAAATCAAATCTTTTTGTTTAATGGAGTAAAATTCCTAATAGTTAATATAAGGAAAAATATTTCATTATTGTTTGCTTTTACCTTATAAATTTTATTTTCTAGTCTTTCCATACAAATCCTTTGATGTATATTTCTTTTTTTTGCTACATATCCAAAATTACTCTGGTTTGCTATTTTTCTCTTTGAATCTTGAGGTATATGTTGGGAAATTTTGTGATTTCATTATATTTCTCTCCTTTGCTTTACTTTTTTTTTTCACAATTAAACTTGACTTGCAGCAATGTTCGCAGTGTCGGCTTTTTCGAATCTTGGTAAATTTAAAGTTTTGTTGTATCAAATGACTTTTTGAAGAGAATGTGATAATAGAAGGAAACTCGATTTCAAGAATAAAGGGGAAGCATAAAAGATGTGAGTCATACTCTTATGTGGATTTGATATTTTATGATGACTCGGGAATTTAGTCACATACTTGTATAGTTGTATATATTTTTGCGTTTGATGTTGATTTACTCAATTTAGGTTTTTCAGGCTGAAGCTATAAATTTACAATCACATGAAGGAAAAGAATTTACATGATAGTGCTAAAAGTTTTACGAAAGAAGTAAACGTCGAAATACCACAATGTGAGTTTTTGTGGTCAAGACATGTTTAGTTGTTTTTATATTAGCTTTTATTGAACGAATTTATATCCAGGGGAAAATAGAAGATATTTTTTTATAATCTTCTCAGTTATTACCATGCAGTGTGGACTTGCATAAAAAAACTTTTTTCCCACTTGACACATGTTTCTGTAGGGGTTTCCCTTTTTATCGCATGTTAAAATAAAATACCAAAATTCTTCGAGACGATCTTTATCCCAGAGAATATACATTTGCAGAATTTGTATCATCTTCTGCACGATACACGGAAGGTTAGCAAAAGAATACATATCATCTTATATCATCTCGTCGCATGATAAACACACAAACATTTATATATATATATATGTATATTAATATATTAATATTTTCATTTTTTATAAATCAAGCATGGGTGACAAATGTTGCTTTGATATAGGCATCTCAGCCATATGATTACCTCACATCCACATATCTACATGCTGATTTGTTCCCTTCTTATTTCTGTTATACAGTTTACTACAGCATTGTGTATATATCTGAGGTTTAGTTGAATTCATACTCAGGTTTCAGCCATCAATTTAATATGGAACAGCTATGCTGGCTTTGTTCAGAACCAAACGGCTGGTAATTCCCAACGAACTCTAGCTGGAAATCCACAACAAAATGTCATTCACGCTCACGTGATTGGTGGCTATCTGTCTCTGATTAAATTTGTGGGGCAGCCTCCAGAGAGTGTTGCATGCTCCTTCCAGGATTGGCCAGAGGATAGCTGGTAAGTTTCTTATGAATACTGATTCATCTAGTATTTTAGTGCAGCCAGCTGCACAGAGGGGCCTCTCCAGATGTGTAATTGCCTCAGACTCAGATCTCATCAGTGACATTGTGACACCTTCCGGGCAAACCCCAGGTAAATTGATGTTTTCAAATGGAACTGTGTTTGTCACTTTTTAATTGTTAATGGATATAGCAAGTCCGGTGAGCCGTGTGATACTGTGATTAGACAACATTTGAAGTCTAGGCACAAATCAAATTAACCTACTGCAGAAATCAAACTAAACAACTGAGCAGAATAGATGTAACCCCTTTTCAGAGGCAGTATAGTTTGCTGAAACGAGGCAGATGCAGCATAATAAATTCTAATGCAATAATTAAACGTGCAACAGTTATAAGAATATGAATGTGACGCACGAACAAATTATCAATTGGTTCGGCCCTTTACCTAGGCTATGGCCCACATCCAAGTCCCCATGCCAACTAGCATAGAAAATCTATTACTAACTCTTAATAGTAAGCTTACAACTTTAGTTAATTTGAACTTGAACCTCCATCCACCCTAGCACCTCTGCTAACCCTGGGGCTTGGACGTTCTTGTAATTAAACCTCCCTTAGCCACAGCTTGGCTAAGGTGTCAGAGATAAAAATTGAACTGCTTTTGTTATTTTAAAAAAATTATTCTTGGAATTAAGAAGTTTGAATTTTGGAGTGTTCTTTTCATCTATATGTTATTCTTAACTTGTAGATATTGCTTCGGTTGTAAGTAATATATTTATTCTTCTGTTTCGTTACCATCCAAAATTGTTGTATGAGGAAGTTTTGGTATGTTAGTTTATTAATCCTTATTTTTTAACTTTTTGAATAGTGATATTGGTGTAGGTGAACATTTTGTTCTTTGCCTTGCTATGTTGGTTTTTAACATTTTTTTTAATTATGTACTACAAGAAAATGTGAGTTTTATCATATTTAATTACTGATAAGCTTCTATTGATAATAATCTTTGTTTCTTAGTAATAAATTCAAGATTCTTTGCTGCTAAGTTTGGTTTTTCTGGGGATTGGATAGCTCGAGTTATGCTTTGTGTTAAAACTGTGTCTTACAGTTTTATACATAATGGGGAGATTTTTGGAAACATTAAACCCGGACGAGGGTTGAGGCAAGGTGACCCCATTTCACCATATTTGTATATTATGTGTGTGGAGGGGTTGAGTGCAATCATTAGAAGAAATGAAGCTGCTGGTTTAATCCATGGATGTGTTATAGCTAGGGGGGCACCGTCGATTTCACATTTACTGTTTGCCGACGATTTTTACCTGTTTGTCCGTGCCAATGAGGTTGAAGCGACAAATGTTAAACTAACTTGTTATGGTATGAAAGAATCTCAGGAAAAATGATAAATTTTCATTAATCAGTGATCAATTTTAGTCCCAACACTGGAAGATTGGAACGGGAGGTAGTGTGTCAGAAGCTAGAAGCTGGGTATTAGGGAAGTTCAGGATCCTGGACATTATCTAGGAATGCCTATGCGTATAGGGAGACAAAAAGGCCAAGCATTCCAGTTCGTAAAAGATAAAATCAAGCAGAAACTTCAAGGATGGAGAAGTAAAGGTATTTGTAAAGCAGGTAAAGTTACTTTGCTTAAAACTGCAGCTCAGTCAGTACCAAATTTCTGGATGAACCTTTTTTTGATACCAGAGAGTGTATGCGATCATATTGAGAGGTTAATGAATTCTTACTGGTGGGAAAATGGTGCTGGGTCTACTCGGGGTATTAGATGGAGATCGTGGAAAAGGCTCTGTGCTGTAAAAGAAGGTGGAGGGTTAGGAATGAAGGAGCTCTATAAATTCAATATTGCAATGCTGGCAAAACAAGGCTGGAGGTTAGTTAACAATGTCAATCCCTTGGTGTCGAGCTTGATGAAAGCACGTTACTATCCAAAGGAAGATTTTTTAAATGCTGCCATGGGGTCCGATCCGAGTTTTATGTGGCGCAGTATTTTGACAGCTCAGGATCTTTTGAAACATGGTTGTCGACGGCGTATTGGAAATGGGGATAGAACTCGAATTAGGAAGGTGCCCTGGCTGCCAGATGTTGATAATGGCTATTTATCAACGGATATGCCGCTGGAACTACAAAATGCAACTGTGTTGGGGTTGATGGAGATTGATCATAGGAGATGGGATGAAGAGGTTATTAGTGATTTATGTAATGATAGAGATAAAGAACTAATTCTTTCAATTCCTCTATCTATGGGAATTAGAGAGGATGGGTGGTACTGGTTGCTTGATCCTAAGGGTAATTTCACAGTTTGTAGTGGGTATCGTTTCCTTCAAGGAGAACAACCAAAACCCTATGCTAAATTCTGGAGGAAAATGTGGAGTCTGAGGCTTCCAGGTAAGGTTTTAAATTTGTTATGGCGGGCTTGTTGTGGATGCTTACCTACTGCAATGGCTTTAACAAATAAAAGAGTTGAGATAAATAAAATTTGTCCGTGGTGTCATCAAGCTGAAGAAACGGACATTCACGTCTTTTTTGAAGGTAATTTTGCACGATCGATGTGGCTGTGTTTTGGTCTGAGGGATGCTATGCAGGTGAGCAGAGGTGAGGGAATTCTGAATATTTTGCAGCGGATATTTGATACACTATCACAGGAGAAATGTACGTTGATTGGGATAGTGTGTTGGAGCTTGTGGTATAGAAGAAACAAGTGGGTCTGGGATAAAGTGAATAAATCAGTACATGGAATGATGAAAGAAGCAATGGCGATGTTGCAAGACTGGAGGGATGCTTAGGATGTTACACAGCAAAGGGGGTTGAATCAATCCGGCACTGTGATTAATAAGTGGCAGAAACCACCCCCTGGATGGGTTAAAATTAATATGGACGCAGCTACGAGTACGAATGGAAGGCATGTGTCTGGTTTTGGATGTGTGGCAAGGGATGCAGGGGGCAGTTTCTTAGGGCTCGGGCAAGTAAATTTAGAGATGCCTTGAACATACAGGAGGTAGAAGCCATGGCACTTAAAGAAGCGATGCAATGGGCGTTAGTTAATGGCTGGAAAACTTGCATATTTGAATCTGATGCGAAAATGGTGGTTGATGCGGTGCATAGTGTTGCCGTTAACTCTCCATTTTACTCTATTGTGAGAGATTGTGTTAATTTATTTAGACACTTTGATGAGGTACAAGTGTGTCATATTCGTAGATCCGCGAATAGTGTGGCTCATGTGTTAGCACAAGCCGCTCGTTCTATGTCTGATCTGGTGCAGGAGTGGCATGTAGTCGTTCCTGAATTTATTTCTCATATAATCGTTGCTGATATGGGTTAGTTCTAATGAAAGTTTATTTTCAAAAAAAAATTCAAGATTCTTTGCTATATATTTTTTTTCCTTTTTTATATACTTTACCTTTATTACAGTGAATTTAAGATTCTTGTCGATATATTCCTTGTTTTTTTGTTTATGTACTTTATTTTTCTTTTTATATAAACTCTGTTTTTATTAAGGTCAATTGTACCTTACTATTTAGTGTTATTACAACATATTACAGTTAGTAGGTTATAGATCGAATCTATATCTTTCTATACATTTGTATTTTTGTAAATTTTTAATAGCCAAAGTTAATGACTACAATATCTCATTAATTGTTAAATTCTTTGTTATCTATAAGATTTAATAGGGATAATATCAAAAAAAATCTAACTTATGCTCACCTCTATGGGCATTTATTCTTTTGTTAAATAAATAAAAGTTTATAATCAAAAGCTAGTAATAGTCTCTGAAGTACAATATATGCATTGAATATGATGATATTGTTTATGATATAAACAAAGTAAATTCTTATAATCATTATATTAAAGTAAATTCTTGTAATCAAAGTAAAACCAAATTTCGAATGCACTTTTTGTTTAAGAATAAATCTTGTTAATTATACATGTAATCATTTTATAAAGGTAAATGTGAGGTATATAAATTAAATTAGGGACAAGCCTCTATTAATAATTCAGATTCTTTTCTGCAAACACAATACTTCACTTCTTCTGCTTCCATTGTAGGTAGCTTTGTGTTTTTCTTAAATTATAAGTGTATCCAATTTTAATATCTTGTAATTTAGTCGTTTCTTCATAACAAAAAATCATTTTGTTTGATTCTAGATCTTGGGAAATTGGAGGTTATTATTGTGAAGGCAATGGCTTCTGGAAAAGATTCGGCTGATGAAAAATATGCGTTTGGAAAAGGATGGGATACTGGAAAGATGTAAGTTATGCCTTCGCACGCTTGTGTGTATTTTCATGTAATTAATAGATTGTCTAAATGTTATCACATGTGTTCTCAACTAAATGAATATGTTTTTATGGAAACTTTAAGGTTGCAATTGTGTATTTATGATCGCATGAAAAAAAAGGGACTTCACAATGCTGCCGAAACATTTGCCAAAGAAGTAAATCTTGCGATGGTGGAATGTAAGCGTGTTCTTGCTCACATTATAGTTGATTTATGTATTGTTATTAGTTTTTACAACATTTGCGTAATTTTAATAAATTGTATAAGAAGCAATGTGTCTATTTTGTATACTTCTTTGTTAGTCTAACATAAGGAAAAATGATAGTATTCTTGAGAGTGAATTTGGCTTTGTAGATGTAAATCCAAAAGAGAGATTTTGACTCATGTCCTTGACTTTTTTTTTTGAAATTTGGGAAGATTATAAAGAAGCGGAGATTTAATATAAATGCGTATATTGTTTTTAATTTCTTATAGTATGTTACTTTTTCTTTTAGTATTTGTTTTTTCTTATTAATTTTTTTCACGTAGTGTGTATCTATGATCTAGTTATTTGAGAAACCTAATGATTTGAAATCTCATTATATTATATGTACAAATTTTTCCCGAAATATATATGCTTAAACTGAATGCTAGAGACTCAATACTCAATCTGACTATTATTATTACTGAACTGAAATTACAACTGTTTGATATTGGATAAACAACTCAAGTAATACGCTTATCACTACGATTTACAAGAGTATATGCCCACATTCGAGAGGGTGTGCTCTCCTTCTAAATCAACTCTCAATATAAATCCCAATCCCTTCACCTCCTTTTTTGCCTCTTTTACTTGCCTTGTTACTGCTAATTACCCATATGCCCTTGTGCTGCCATTTACCTCACTGCCCCCAGCTCTTTCCTGTTGAGACTCTTTTGTAGGGTCGTAGCAATACCCGGGGCCCAAACAGCCACCTTGTCCGCAAGGTGAAACTCAGGAAAACGAATATTCAAGCTGTCAAAATCTTCCCAGGTGGATTCCCATAATGGCAGATGTTGCCATTTAATTAATATTTCTGGAGAAGAGATGCCCTGTTGCTCTCTGACCCTTACTTCTAAGACCTTTTCAGGTGACGCTTCCAATACCATAGCTGCAGAGAGTTCAGGGGGAATGGAATTTGTTCCTGTAACTGCACCTGTAGCTTTTTTGAGTTGTGAAATGTGAAATACATTATGTATTTTGGCTGCGGCTGGAAGATCTAATCGATACGCCACCTTACCAATGCGATCCAACACTGCAAAAGGCCCATAATAACGAGGGGCTAACTTGTTGTTGACACGCCTGGCCAGAGATTGTTGCCGGTAAGGTTGCAGCTTGACATAAGCAAACTCACCTGGTTGGAGTTCTAAATCTCTGCGATGGCTGTTTTCGTATGACCTCATCCTTTGCTGTGTTTGAATTATATTAACCTTTAATTCGTCTAAAATAGCGTCCCTCTCTATTAGTTGTTCTTCCAAGGAAGCCACAACGGTGGTAGGTTCAGTAAAACGGATTAGAGTTGGTGGGGGCCGTCCGTATACAACTTCAAAAGGAGATTATTTAGTCAAGGAATGGTAGCTTGTGTTGTACCGGTACTCGGCCCATGGAAGCCACCTGGCCCAGCTGCGAGGTTTACCTTGAATAAAACTCCTTAAATAACCTTCCAGAGTTTTGTTTACTACCTCCGTTTGGCCATCCGTTTGTGGATGATAAGTTGTGCTGCGGAGGAGAGATGTGCCCTGGGAACGGAATAATTCTTGCCAAAACAGGCTCATAAATATGCAATCACGGTCAGAGACTATGGTGGATGGGTACCCATGTAGGCGTACTATCTCCCTGATGAATGCACTTGCAACAATAGGTGCTGTGAAGGGGTGAGAAAGCCCGACAGAATGTGCATATTTAGATAGACGGTCCACCACCACGAGTATGGTGTCCACTCCTTGGGATTTAGGTAGGCCCTCTACGAAGTCTAGAGAAATATCTTCCCATATTCGGGAAGGAATAGGCAATGGTTGCAAAAATCCAGCGGGCATGAGGGTTGATTGCTTTTGTTGTTGACAAGTCTCGCAATCATGAATATAGGCCGATATTGTTTTACGCATTCCGGGCCAAAACCATTCTGATGCCATCCGTTTGTAAGTCTTAATTTCTCCGGAGTGTCCCCCTAATGGTGAATTATGATATTCACTAAGAAGCTTACTGACCAGGCTGGACTTTGAAGGGATTACCACTCGACCTTTGTACCTCACTAAACCTTGCACCAGCTCGTACCCTTTTGGCTGACTTTGATTATTTTCCAGATCAATTTTAAGCTTTTGCAGAAATGGATCTTGCTCCACTGTTTTTTTAATCTCGTCCCAAGCTACTCCGCCCATAGATATTAAACTGCATAACTCTATTCGTTCTAAGACAACCTGTGACAAGGCGTCTGCAACCTTATTGGTGTTCCCAGGCTTGTAAGCGATAGAGAAATGATACCCCATCAGCTTACTAACCCATTTTTGATATTGTGCTCCCACTTCTCGTTGCTCTAATAAAAATTTGAGGCTCTGCTGATCGGTTCGGATAACGAAAGGATGTCCAAGAAGATAGTGTCGCCATTTTTGAACCGCGAGTACTATCGCCATCAATTCCTTTTCGTAGATGGACTTTAATCTTGCCCGCTGCCCCAATAATTTGCTAAAATATGCGATGGGATGCTCCTTTTGCAACAGCACTGCTCCTAACCCAAATCCCGATGCATCGGTTTCCAAAGCAAAAGGAAGGCTGAAGTCTGGTAAGCTCAACACTGGGGCTGTCACGAGGGCTTCCTTTAATGCCCTAAACGCTCTTGATGCATCTGTTGTCCACCCGAAGCTGTCCTTCTTGAGTTGGTCAGTTAGTGGCCCTGCAATATGAGCGTAATTCTTGATAAACTTCCGGTAATATCCTGAAAGACCAAGGAATCCACGCAAGCTTTTCAGGTTACAAGGTTCGGGCCATTCCATCATTGATTGAATTTTTGAAGGATCCATTGCTACCCCTCGGCTGGATATCAAATGGCCAAGGTAAGCGATTTCCAATTTGCCAAAATCTCACTTTTTAATGTTGGCATAAAGCTGCTGTTCTCGCGAAGTTCTCAAAACAGTCTCTACATGTTGCACATGTTCCTTCAGATCTGCACTGTATACAAGTATGTCGTCGAAGAATACGAGCACAAATTTACGGAGGTAGGGACGAAATACCTCATTCATAATTGCTTGGAAGGTTGCGGGGGAATTCGTTAGGCCGAAAGGCATTACTTGGAATTCGTAATGCCCCTCATGAGTCTGAAAAGCAGTCTTGGGTACATCCTCCGTGTGCACCCTAACTTGGTGATACCCGGATTTGAGTTCCAATTTAGTGAAAATTGTTGCCCCATGAAGTTCATCAAGAAGCTCGTCAATGACCGGAATTGGGAACTTATTTGGAACGGTGACCTTATTTAAAGCACGGTAGTCAACACAAAACTTCCATGACCCGTCCTTTTTCTTTACTAATAAAACCGGGCTAGAGAAAGGACTATCTGAGAGTTGAATAATTCCCGTGTGAGCATGTCGTGTATGAGTCTTTCTATCTCATCCTTTTGCACTTGCGGGTACCGGTACGGACGTACATTCACTGGGTTTTTCCCTTCTTGCAGCACTATATTATGGTCTTGATGCCTCACTGGTGGCAGCCCCTTGGGAAGATTAAAAACATCTTGATATTTCTCCACTAGTGGTGCCAATAGCGGGGGTATGTCCATTTGTTCTTGTAATTTCCCTTCATTTTTTGTAATAGCCCGTAGATAATTAAATTCTACCAAATACCCTTGGCCTTCTCTACTCAATGTTTTCATCATAGCCTTGAGGGTAATTCCTGTACGGCCAAGAGATGCATCTCCTGTTAAAACCACCGTTTCGTTTCCCATCTTAAAGGATATTTTCTGTGACTTCCAATTGGCAGTCATGGTACCCAACTTCTCCAGCCACTGGAGCCCCAGAATTAGATCAGAATTACCCAACGCAATTGGAAGAAAGTCTTCTACGATTGTTAGCCCCTGCAACTGTAAAACTACTGATTTACACTCCCCGTTACTATGAACCATTTCACCTGTTCCCAAAGAGACGCCAAACATTTTTGATGTGCTGCATTCTACTCCTAATTTTTCCACTGCCTGAAGAGCTATAAAATTGTGTGTAGCTCCAGGGTCCACCATAAATATTACCGGACTTCCATTAACTTCACCACGAATCTTGAAAGTTTTCGGACTTGTCAAACCCACCACAGAGTTTAATGATATTTCTGGCCGCATCTCGACCTCTTCCCTCGTGTCACCTTCCTGAACTAACTCCTCCGATAAAGTCTCCTCATCATTGGAACCATCTTCCCGAGTAAGGAGAACACTCAGTTCCTTCCGCTGACACTTATGCCCAACACTCTACTTCCCATCACAACGAAAACACGGCCCTTTTGATCTCTTCTCTTGTAATTCCTTCTCATTTAACCGTCTCACATCCCCTATCGGTTTCGGGCTGCTGCCTGTTGAAGCCCCTGATTGTGAATAACTCGAGTACGAAGATGGGCTAAAAGACTTCGGGCTAGATACATTTGATTGGAACGGGGTGAAGTCAAAACTGAATGCCCAACGTAAGGACCTGTTTTCACACTGGCATTGAATCCCCACTTCGAATCATTCTTTGGTTTGGCGTGTTTTTGCTTCTCTTCCACCATATGTGCCAACTCCATAGCATGGTCTACTGTTAATGGCTCCAACAAACGCACCTCCGCTCTTATATCCTCCCTCAAACCATTTGAAAGTGCCTCCGAGACATTCTCTAAGGGAGCTAGCAATTCTATTAATTTTAATCGATAGTCAGAGACCGTACCTCCCTGCCTATGTGCTAGCCACTGTTCCTGCAACGTCCCTGTGGATTGTGATCGAAATTGTCGTCGTAACAGTGTCTTAACCTGTTCCCAGCGTTCAATGGGTCGTCTTCGATGTTCCCATTGGAACCAAAGCAATGCTTGCCCTTCCAAAGCAACTATCATAGCCTCAACCTTCTCTTCTTCGGTAAGCCCATAGAAACAAAAAAATCGCTCAGCCCTTAAGATCCAACCATCAAGATTGTCCCCGTCAAACAGAGGCATGTCCAATTTCTTATAGTATGTTACTTTTTCTTTTAGTATTTGTTTTTTCTTATTAATTTTTTTCACGTAGTGTGACAAGTATCTATGATCTACTTATTTGAGAAACCTAATGATTTGAAATCTCATTATATTATATGTACAAATTTTTCCCGAAATATATATGCTTAAACTGAATGCTAGAGACTCAATACTCAATCTGACTATTATTATTACTGAACTGAAATTACAACTGTTTGATATTGGATAAACAACTCAATTGATACGCTTATCACTACGAATTACAAGAGTATATGCCCACATTCGAGAGGGGGTGCTCTCCTTTTAAATCAACTCTCAATATAAATCCCAATCCCTTCACCTCCTTTTTTGCCTCTTTTACTTGCCTTGTTACTGCTAATTACCCATATGCCCTTGTGCTGCCATTTACCTCACTGCCCCCAGCTCTTTCCTGTTGAGACTCTTTTGCCCTTCCTTTCTTTCCCCTGTTATATCTTATCCCGGTCCACCTGTCTGGTTGTGGGGTCGTAGCACTTATGTGTAAGAAAAGGATAATGAATATTGTAGACTGTTACATATTATCAGCTAATAAAGTTTAAGGTAAATTGAGTTTGTTTTTTGTTCATATTTTTTCTATGAGTTATATTTTTCATATTACTTATCAATATTTATCTACATATTTATAAACTTATAAATGCTTACTTAGTTACCTTATTATAAGAAAAACGAGATGACTACATATATTGTTCATGTTAACATGTAATTTAAATTGTCCATATAATCAAAAAATTATTTTACCATTTTTTTCTCATTATTTTAAAAAAATCTCCTATTTTGTCATTTAATTAAATGCCTAGGGTCTCTCACCTCTCCCATCTCTTTTTCTCCATAATTACAGCTCTTTTTCTCCATAATTACAGCTTTCACAGATTTTACATATGATTGTGTGTGGTGTGTGTTGCGTGCGTGAGAGAGAGTTAGTTTTTGAAGCATATTTCCAATGTTGCTTCATTCTTAAGTATAACAGCTTGTCGTATTTGCTTAGTCGTGAATTCTGAAGAGGGCTTGTTGCAAGAATGGTGGGAGGTATTTTGGCCTCAGTTCTGTTCTCGAAAGACAAATATTGATGAAGAGGCCGATAGGTCTGAACAAACCCCAATTGGATTCGAGGAGGGGCCTCTTGGACTTTCTCCTGCACAATTGCTCACGACTGAAATCACACCTGTGCCCCCTTCTGGAAATGCAAGGTAAGTTTTGTATTATCGAGAAATTATCATTTGTTAAATATTCTTTAAGTTTATATTATTTGCTTGAATTGTACATGAATATAGAGAGTCCAATGGTCTTTGTAATTGGATAACCTTAACATGTTGTAGAAATGTTATGTCATTCCTAAATAAGTATGTATTTAATTTCTACAACTAGAATTACAACTCGGCAATTTTTTTTAAAAGTGATATTGGAATTATTAAATCGTTTTTCCAAATTTATATGGAAATCTTGAAACTGTATTTCGTGCCATATGGATATTATCTTTGTTCGTCCCTTGACCCTTACAGATAGTGGTTTCTCATCTTTTTGTGTTTATTTGTGTGCCACAGCCACCAACAGATGCCAGCTACTCTTTTGGCCTCTCCCCAAGTTGTCAAGGTATGGTTATTACGTTTTTGAGCTCATAATTGTGGAAAGTCGAAAGTGGATAGAGACTTAAGATATTTTACATATGTTGCAGGTTCTAGGGACTGATGTTTCTGGAGAACGGTCTGTACAAATGGGGTCAACTTGTCCTGCAGAGCAGGGTTCGACATGTCTACCGGAATCATCTAATGCGGGTTTGTCTGATTCTTGAAAGTATACATCAAATATTGGGTGTGCAGAGATAATTGTGGCAACATCTTATCTGTTGGCCTTAGTCTTGTTTTTATCTAGTTCGTGGTATCATTATTTTCTTTTAAAATAACCCCAGAGGGGTTGAACAATCATGAGAAAAATTTCAAACTTTTTGTGTATTCATTTTACAAGTACCATGCTCTAATAAAGCATAAGATATTTTTGGTTAACATTGTAGGCCAGATCTATGTTTGTTTTCTTATGAGTTATGTTATATTATGTTTTTGCTTTTCTTGTACTATTAAATAGTTGCCACTATATTATACTATTTATTTTATTTCAATGCATTTGTAAATTGTTGATGTGTTTGGTCAAGTATTAATTGTTTCCACTATTGTACTATTTATTATATTTCAATGCATTTGTAAATTGTTGATGTGTTTGGTCAAGTATTAATGTTATAGTTGGTCCAGAGGAAAGAAAAGGACTGTTGACAATGTATTACATATATAAATATTACCTTTAAATGTGTTAAGGAACCAGTCACTCTAAAAACTCAATGTGTTAGAAGAAGGCCCTTTCCAAAATCTTATATTAGTATTCGAACACTTCCCCTCACTCAAAAGCCCATTTTTGGGTCGAAGAGTGGATCACGGGCTCCCTTCTCCGGGGCATAAATTGTCTTCGTGTCCATGATGAATTGTGAGAATATTGGGGTTGCAGGGAGTCAAACTTGAGATCCCCGCCAGCCAGAACTCTGATACCATGTCAATGAATCAATCACTCTAAAACCTCAGGGTGTTAAAGCAAAGTCCTCTGCAGGATCTTATATTAGTATTCTAACAAAATGGTATGAGAAAATATTTTTTGTCTTTCGTTTGTATCATTATCTGGCCAATGCTGATACTAAGTTATTTTGTCTTAAAAATTAATTTGTATTTGATAATAAGTTATTCTGTCTTAAAATTTAATTTGTATTTGAAACAAGGAAATCGATAATGCAAGGGTTTCAACTCCTGGTGGAACTTTGTTTTTCTATGTAGGCCTATGTATCTTGCATTGACTACCACAATAGGCCATTCCCCTTTGGTACCCAAATATGATGTTAGTCTGCCCTTTTAGAATGAAATTGGTAAGGATTCCAATGATACGACCCCATTATTAGTCAAAGTATAATTTAACTTGATGGAAGCAAAATTGAAGAAATGATACGATGGTTTTGTGAGTTAAGCATGCCGAAAATTAGACATATTCGTAAATATGTATTATGGTTCCTTTCGCTCAATTTATACTTTGTTGTAGCTTATTTTCAAACACTTGATATTATATACATATTGAGCCTTTAATTCCTATTGTGGTTGAAAATAAATTGGAGGTAGAAGTGATTGAGTTTGGTTCAATCACCATGCTTTTATACTTTCAATCATATTATTTTGTTGTCATTGATACAGTTTTGGTTTCTTGAGTAAATTTAACACTTGGAATATGTTAGTGTGATGTTTTACATATTTACAATCCTGTCTTACTTCTCATCACAACAATGGTCTGAGTAAGATATATTATATTCGGACAGTGTAAACCAATTTAGTAGATATCTAAAATTTTTGTACCATGTAATGACTATTTGTCTTTTTGATAAATTTTATATTAAAGGCTTTTGATTCAACCATTTTAATGTAAAAATCTCACTTTGATTTGATCTTAATTGTATTACTTTTTTAATATTAACAAATATTCCAATTGTATGAAAATTATTGAATTGATGCTAATATTCCCACTTTGTTCCCTTAAATAACTTCTCACCTTTGTTTCGTAATACGTTTTCAAGTTCGTATTTTAAAAATGTTTTGGATTATGTCATACTTAATGATGCATAACAAAAATTAATTTGACTAATTATTATAATGGAAAGATAAACTTGGCTAGACTAAGTGAAAAAATCCGACTACTCCGTAATTTCCCAATCCAAAAAGAAGAAATAATTGTTCAACATCCAATGCTAATTTCGGTCAGCTTTTTTTGATACGTGGCTGATGATATTAAACTAAATTTTAAGAAACTTACAAAGTAAGACAACCGTAATGTCAAGATCTTAAATCAATAACATTTTTTTAAATTCCCACAATTACGCAAATCAAATCTTTTTTGTTTAATGGAGTAAAATTCCTAATAGTTAATGTAAGGAAAAACATTTCATTATTGTTTGCTTTTACCTTATAAATTTTATTTTCTAGTCTTTCCATACAAATCCTTTGATGTATATTTCCTTTTTTTTGCTACATATCCAAAATTACTCTGGTTTGCTATTTTTCTCTTTGAATCTTGAGGTAGATGTTGGGAAATTTTGTGATTTAATTATATTTCTCTCCTTTACTTTTTTTTTCACCATTAAACTTGACTTACGGCAATGTTGGCAGTGTCGGCTTTTTCGAATCTTGGTAAATTGAAAGTTTTGTTGTATCAAATGACTTTTTGAAGAGAATGTGATAATAGAAGGAAACTCACTTTCAAGAATAAAGGGGAAGCATAAAATATGCGAGTCATACTCTTATGTGGATTTGATATTTTATGATGACTCGGAAATTTAGTCACATACTTGTATAGTTGTATATATTTTTGCGTTTGATGTTGATTTACTTAATTTAGGTTTTTAAGGCTGAAGCTATAAATTTACAATCACATGAAGGAAAAGAATTTACATGATAGTGCTAAAAGTTTTACTAAAGAAGTAAACGTCGAAATACCACAATGTGAGTTATTGTGGTCAAGACATATTTAGTTGTTTTTATATTAGCTTTTAGTGAACGAATTTATATCCACGGGAAAATAGAAGATTTTTCTTTTTTATAATCTTATTAGTTATTACCATGCAGTATGGACTTGCATAAAAAAACTTTTTTCCCACTTGACACATGTTTCTGTAGGGGTTTCCCTTTTTATCGCATGTTAAAATAAAATACCAAAATTCTTCGAGACGATCTTTATCCCAGAGAATATACATTTGCAGAATTTGTATCATCTTCTGCACGATACACGGAAGGTTAGCAAAAGAATACGCAAAAGAATACATATCATCTTATATCATCTCGTCGCATGATAAACACACAAACATTTATATATATATATATGTATATTAATATATTAATATTTTCATTTTTTATAAATCAAGCATGGGTGACAAATGTTGCTTTGATATAGGCATCTCAGCCATATGATTACCTCACATCCACATATCTACATGCTGATTTGTTCCCTTCTTATTTCTGTTATACAGTTTACTACAGCATTGTGTATATATCTGAGGTTTAGTTGAATTCATACTCAGGTTTCAGCCATCAATTTAATATGGAACAGCTATGCTGGCTTTGTTCAGAACCAAACGGCTGGTAATTCCCAACGAACTCTAGCTGGAAATCCACAACAAAATGTCATTCACGCTCACGTGATTGGTGGCTATCTGTCTCTGATTAAATTTGTGGGGCAGCCTCCAGAGAGTGTTGCATGCTCCTTCGAGGATTAGCCAGAGGATAGCTGGTAAGTTTCTTATGAATACTGATTCATCTAGTATTTTAGTGCAGCCAGCTGCACAGAGGGGCCTCTCCAGATGTGTAATTGCCTCAGACTCAGATCTCATCAGTGACATTGTGCCACCTTCCGGGCAAACCCCAGGTAAATTGATGTTTTCAAATTGGAACTGTGTTTGTCACTTTTTAATTGTTAATAGATATAGCAAGTCCGGTGAGCCGTATGATACTGTGATTAGACAACATTTGAAGTCTAGGCACAAATCAAATTAACCTACTGCAGAAATCAAACTAAACAACTGAGCAGAATAGGAGTAACCCCTTTTCAGAAGCAGTATAGTTTGCTGAAACGAGGCAGATGCAGCATAATAAATTCTAATGCAATAATTAAACGTGCAACAGTTGTAAGAATATGAATGTGATCGCACGAACAAATTATCAATTGGTTCGGCCCTTTACCTAGTCTATGGCCCACATCCAAGTCCCCATGCCAACTAGCATAGAAAATCTATTACTAACTCTTAATAATAAGCTTACAACTTTAGTTAATTTGAACTTGAACCTCCATCCACCCTAGCACCTCTGCTAACCCTGGGGTTTGGACTTTCTTGTAATTAAACCTCCCTTAGCCACAGCTTGGCTATGGTGTCAGAGATAAAAATTGAACAGCTTTTGTTATTTTAAAAAAATGACTATATATGTGTGGTTTGCACCTGGTTTTGCATAAATGTAAAAGAAAAAAAATTCTCATTCTATTTAAGCTCTCTTTACGTTGAGATTTGACTTGCATCCTCCGTGTTTTTAGTTTTTTCTTCATTCTTTTCTTGTTACTTTTTGTTAAGATTGAAAGCAGGGTAAGGGATGTCTTGTGTGATTAGCGTGAGAAATGCAGAATCAGTGGGACTCAGTGATTTTGTGAGCTGCATGCTAAAATAGAAATTTCCTAAGCTTTTGCGACCGTGTAGGCTAAGTTTTTTGTGTTCAAAATCCGAGGCTTCACCTATACATTAATATTTACTGTGGAAACAAAGAGGAACCATGATGTGCTTAATTGTTTGTGAAAGTAGCAAATCTTGAGCGGTAAAATGTAAGTGATTTTATTGTGCACATTTTGTGTGAATATGTTGGCAATTGTTTTCGACTGAAAATGTCTGTGTTTGTCTTTTATCCGGATGAAGTTTTGGGTGAACTAATTGGTTGTAATCTTGACCTTATAAAAATATTAATACACTAAAATAAAACTAAAAACATATTTTTAATATTTTTACAATGCAAAATTATATAATTTAACTATAATTTGTCATGTCGCCGTATCCGTGTCAAAAATCTGGATAGTGTCCAAATGTCTGAATTTTTTCAAGAGAACCAAAACCGAGTCCGGGTAACATAGATTATGGGTTGGAATCCTAAGAGAATACTTCTCCCGCAGTTGAGTTTAACCAAAACCCTTGGATTAAAGGTTCTTTAATCGTTGTATCACCTTAGGGCTAGTCGATTTTTGCTATTAATTTGTGGAGAAGTTTTATCCAATGGTGGGAAAAATGATGCAATCATGTATTTTGTAATTTTCATCATATTTTAGGCTTACTAACCTTTTGGCCCCTAAAGTATATGTGTTTATACCCATAAACCCCTGAACTCTGCGAGCATACATTTTGACCCCTAAGGTATGTATTTGCATACCCTTTAGCCCTTTTTACCGTGACATTAAAATATTGGAGGGCAAAAAAGACATCTTACCTTCGAGGTGTATCAGTGCTTCTCATACTGTACTTACCTTGAGCTCTCTAAAGCTTGTAATCTTCATTACCTGAATCATTAACAACCCTCGTGCTGGGCTGATGTTCCTTGTGCTGACTGATTTCTTTTATGAGAATTGTTTTAAAATCCGCAGAAGCACTCTTATTTTTTTGCTCTTGCGTTGGCAGAATGATTGTGGGTGCATTAGAAATTACGTTGTAGTACTTGTAATATTAAAGGTTAATTGCCCATGCTGGCTGTTGATACCAGCTGGTTAAACCCAGATTTAGCTTGCTCATAAAGAAATGATACTACCGGCCACTACACTGCTAGTAGTCGTCCATATTTTCTGTTTAAATATTGAGATACGATGTTTCGTACTGCACAAGATCATTAATCAGGAAACACACACCAATATTGGATAGTGTTTCTGCTTAAAAGTTTGCACGGTCCTTTGCCGGCATGCCTGTGACATTGTTAATTGCAAATGATATGGGGTTGATGCTACTGGATTTGGAACTCTGAAGTTGGTAGTGTATAGTGATTACATTGCGATCTAAAGCACAGGACCTTATACAGATGTTAGTGACCAACTATAATAGTTGCATTTTCTACTATAATAGTTAGCCCTTAAAGTATAGTACGGTGTATTTTTTCACCCTTAAGTTAAGTTATGAGAAATGTACCTTTTAGCCATTATAACGGTACAACTTGGAGGTCAAATGTCTTTTTTGCCCCTCCGATTTTTTACTGTCACGGTAAAAAGGGATAAAGGGTATGAAAATACATACCTTGGGGGTCAGAAGGTACGCTCGCGGGTTTATGGGTACAAACCCATATACTTTAAGGGCCAAAAGGTTAATAAGCCTTATTTGTTATGCAATTTTTAAGTATGACAACTAGATGATAACTAGATTAAGTTTAATTTAAGGATTTACGTGTTAAATTTTAGAATATACCACGACGATCGTATGTTATAAGGATTATTTTAAGTATTATATTTTTTGTAACATATTTTGAGTAAACATCAATCTACTAAATCTTTTTTGTCTTAGCTGACTGTAAATACTCATGCAAGCATGGCTTCACAAAGCCACTTATCCTATACCACATACTATCGAGTCTAGGCCAGTATGCTATAGAAAATTATTCTTGGAATTAAGAAGTTTGAATTTTGGAGTGTTCTTTTTTCATCTATATGTTATTCTTAACTTGTAGATATTGCTTCGGTTGTAAGTAATATATTTATTCTCTTGTTTCGTTAGCAACCAAAATTGTTGTACGAGGAAGTTTTGGTATGTTAGTTTATTATTCCTTATTTTTTAACTTTTTGAATAGTGATATTGGTGTAGGTGAACATTTTGTTCTTTGCCTTGCTATGTTGGTTTTTAACATTTTTTTTAATTATGTACTACAAGAAAATGTGAGTTGTATCATATTTAATTACATATAAGCTTCTTTTGATAATAATCTTTGTTTCTTAGTAATGAATTCAAGATTCTTTCCTATGTATTTTTTTTCCTTTTTTACATACTTTATCTTTATTACAGTGAATTTAAAATTCTTGTCGATATATTCCTTATTTTTTCTTTATGTACTTTATTTTTCTTTTTATATAAACTCTGTTTTTATTAAGGTCAATTGCACCTTACTATTTAGTGTTATTACAACATATTACAGTAGTAGGTTATGGTTAGTATCTATATCTTTCTATACATTTGTATTTTTGTTACTTTTTAATAGCCAAAGTTAATGACTACAATATCTCATTAATTGTTAAATTCTTTGTTATCTATAAGATTTAATAGGGATAATATCAAACAAAATCTAACTTATGCTCACCTCTATGTGCATTTATTCTTTTGTTAAATAAATAAAAGTTTATAATCAAAAGCTAGTAATAGTCTCTGAAGTACAATTTATGTATATGATGATATTGTTTATGATATAAACTAAGTAAATTCGTATAATCATTATATTAAAATAAATTCTTGTAATCAAAGTAAAATCAAATTTCGAATGCATACTTTTTGTTTAAGAATAAATCTTGTTAATTATACATATAATCATTTTTATGAAGGTAACCGTGAGGTATATAAATTAAATTAGGGACAAGCCTCTATAATAATTCAGATTCTTTTCCGCAAACACAATACTTCACTTCGTCTGCTTCCATTGTAGGTAGCTTTGTGTTTTTCTTAAATTATAAGTGTATCCAATTTTAATATCTTGTAATTTAGTCGTCTCTTCATAACAAAAAATCATTTTGTTTGATTCTAGATCTTGGGAAATTGGAGGTTATTATTGTGAAGGCAATGGCTTCTGGAAAAGATTCGGCTGATGAAAAACATGCGTTTGGAAAAGGATGGGATTCTGGAAAGATGTAAGTTATGCCTTCGCATGCACGTGTGTGTTTTTTGATATAGTTAATGGATTGTCTAAATGTTATCATATGTGTTCTCAACTAAATTAATATGTTTTTATGGAAACTTTAAGGTTGCAATTGTGTATTTATGATCGCATGAAAAAAAAGGGACTTCACAATGCTGCCGAAATGTTTGCCAAAGAAGTAAATCTTGCGATGGTGGAATGTAAGCGTGTTCTTGCTCACATTATAGTTGATTTATGTATTGTTTTTAGTTTTTACAACATTTGAGTAATTTTAATAAATTGTATAAGAAGCAATGTGTCTATTTTGTATACTTCTTTGTTAGTCTAACATAAAGAAAAATGATAGTATTCTTGAGAGTGAATTTGGCTTTGTAGATGTAAATCCAAAAGGGAGATTTTGACTCATGTCCATGACTTGATTTTTTTTCTTGAAATTTCAGAAGATTATAAAGAAGCGGAGATTTAATATAAATGCGTATATTGTTTTTAATTTCTTATAGTATGTTACTTGTTCTTTTAATATTTGTTTTTTATTATTAATTTTTTTCACGTAGTGTGACAAGTATCTATGGTCTACTTATTTACCTAAAGATTTGAAATCTCATTATATTATATGTACAAAATTTTCCCGAAATATGTATGCTTAACTTGAAACTTTTATGTGTAAGAAAAGGATAATGAATATTTTAGACTATTACATATTATCAGCTAATAAAGTTTAAGGTAAATTGAGTTTGTTTTTTGTTCATATTTTTTCTAAGAGTTATATTTTTCATATTACTTATCAATATTAATCTACATATTTTAAACTTATAAATGCTTACTTAGTTACCTTATTATAAGAAAAACGAGATGACTACGTATATTGTTCATGTTAACATGTAATTTAAATTGTCCATATAATCAAAAAATTATTTTACCATTATTTTCTCATTATTCTTAAAAAAATCTCCTATTTTTTCATTTAATTAAATGCCTAGTGTCTCTCACCTCTCCCATCTCTTTTTCTCCATAATTACAGCTCTTTTTCTCCATAATTACAGCTTTCACAGATTTTACATATGATTGTGTGTGGTGTGTGTGTTGCGTGCGTGAGAGAGAGTTAGTTTTTGAAGCATATTTCCAACGTTGCTTCATTCTTAAGTATAACTGCTTGTCGTATTTGCTTAGTCGTGAATTTTGAAGAGGGCTTGTTGCAAGAATGGTGGGAGGTATTTTGGCCTCAGTTCTGTTCTCGAAAGACAAATATTGATGAAGAGGCCGAAAGGTCTGAACAAACCCCAATTGGATTCGAGGAGGGGCCTCTTGGACTTTCTCCTGCACAATTGCTCATGACTGAAATCACACTTGTGCCCCCTTCTGGAAATGCAAGGTAAGTTTTGTATTATCGAGAAATTATCATTTGTTAAATATTCTTTAAGTTTATATTATTTGCTTGAATTGTACATGAATATAGAGAGTCCAATGGTCTTTGTAATTGGGTAACCTTAACATGTTGTAGAAATGTTATGTCATTCCTAAATAAGTCTGTATTTAATTTCTACAACTAGAATTACAACTCGGCTATTTTTTTTAAAAGTGATATTGGAATTATTAAATCGTTTTTCCAAATATATATGGAAATCTTGAAACTGTATTTCGTGCCATATGGATATTATCTTTGTTCGTCCCTTGGCCCTTACAGATAGTGGTTTCTTATCTTTTTTGTGTTCATTTGTGTGTCGCAGCCACCAACAGATGCCAGCTACTCTTTTGGCCTCTCCCCAATTTGTCAAGGTATGGTAATTACGTTTTTGAGCTCATAATTGTGGAAAGTCGAAAGTGGATAGAGACTTAAGACATTTTACATTTGTTGCAGGTTCTAGGGACTGATGTTTCTGGAGAAGGGTCTGTACAAATGGGGTCAACTTGTCCTGCAGAGCAGGGTTCGACATGTCTACCGGCAGCATCTAATGCGGGTTTGTCTGATTCTTGAAAGTATACATCAAATATTGGGTGTGCAGAGATAATTGTGGCTACAACTTATCTGTTGGCCTTAGTCTTGTTTTATCTAGTTCGTCGTATCATTAGTTTCTTTTGAAATAACCCCAAGGGGGTCGAACAATCATGAGAAATATTTCAAACTTTTTGTGTTTTCATTTTACAACTACCATGCTCTAATAAAGCATAAGATATTTTTGGTTAACATTGTAGGCCAGATCTGTGTTGTTTTCTTATCAGTTATGTTATATTATGTTTTTGCTTTGCTTGTACTATTAAATTGTTGCCACTATATTATACTATTTATTTTATTTCAATGCATTTGTAAATTGTTGATGTGTTTGGTCAAGTATTAATTGTTTCCACTATTGTATTATTTATTATATTTCAATGCATTTGTAAATTGTTGATGTGTTTGGTCAAGTATTAATGTTATAGTTGGTCCAGAGGAAAGAAAAGGACTGTAGACAATGTATTATATTATATATACATATATAAATATTACCTTTAAATGTGTTAAGCAACCAGTCACTCTAAAAACTTAATGTGTCGAAGAGTGGATCACGGGCTCCCATCTTCGGGGCATAAATTGTCTTCGTGTCCCTGATGAATTGTGAGAATATTGGGGTTGCAGGGAGTCGAACTTGAGATCCCCGCCAGCCAAAGCTCTGATACCATGTCAATGAACCAATCACTCTAAAACCTCAAGGTGTTAAAGCAAGGTCCTCTGCAGGATCTTATATTAGTATTCTAACAATATGGTATTAGAAAATATTTTTTGTCTTTCGTTTGCATCATTATCTGGCCAATGCTGATACTAAGTTATTTTGTCTTAAAAATTAATTTGTATTTGATACTAAGCTATTTTGTCTTAAAATTTAATTTGTATTTGAAACAAGGAAATCGATAATGCAAGGGTTTCAACTCCTTGTGGAACTTTGTTTTTTCTATGTAGGCCTATGTATCTTGCATTGACTACCACAATAGGCCATTCCCCTTTGGTACCCAAATATCATGTTAGTCTGCCCTTTTAGAAGGAAATTGGTAAGGATTCGAAAGATACGACTCCATTATTAGTCAAAGAATAATTTAACTTGATGGAAGCAAAATTGAAGAAATGATACGATGGTTTTGTGAGTTAAGCATGCCGAAAATTAGACATATGTGTAAATATGTATTATGGTTCCTTTCGCTCCATTTATACTTTGTTGTAGCTTATTTTCAAACACTTGATATTATATACATATTGAGCCTTTAATTCCTATTGTGGTTGAAAATAAATTGGAGGTAGAAGTGATTGAGTTGGGTTCAATCACCATGCTTTTATACTTTCAATCATATTATTTTGTTGTCATTGATACAGTTTTGGTTTCTTGAGTAAATTTAACACTTGGAATATGTTAGTGTGATGTTTTACATATTTACAATCCTGTCTTACTTCTCATCACAACAATGGTATGAGTAAGTTATATTATATTCAGATAGTGTCAACCAATTTAGTAGATATCTAAAATTTTAGTACCATGTAATTACTATTTGTCTTTCTGATAAAGTTTATATTAAAAGCTTTTGATTCAACCATTTTAATGTAAAAGTCTCACTTTGATTTGATCTTAATTGTATTACTCTTTTAATATTCACAAATATTCCAATTGTATGAAAATTATTGAATTGATGCTAATATTCCCACCTTGTGTACAAGCTGCAATCTGATGCTTGAGTTCATTAATGCGGGGACCGTTTCCAGCCGAGAAACGAATTCGAATGTCATCCCACATGTCCTTTACGTTGTCCGTAATAGGGACAGATGATCGAATGGATGCATCAAGTGTGTTGTGAATCTAAGCACCGAGCATAGAATTAACTTGCACCCATTGAGCCTTCTGGTTAGTTTCTGTTGGTATCTTGATTGTGCCATCAATAAATCCAATCTTATTGTTTGTCTTAAACGCATTTCGCATCGAGCGAGACCATTCCTCATAATTTTCTCCACGCAAAATCACTGGTGATTGACGATGCTGGTATTTGATGAGGGATGTAGATAATAGGCCGAGGATGCATCGACACCCTTAGTTGTTCTGTCATCACTCTTCGTTTCTTTATCATCAACCATTGTTGTGAAGTATCAAAAGAATATTCTGGAATGAAAAATTTGATATGTCGGATATTCAGACCCGCTCTGATACCATGTCAAGGAAACAGTTACTCTAAAACCTCAAGGTGTTAGAGAATGACCTTTTCCAGGATCTTATATTATTCTAACAGGTTTCCCTTTTTATCGCATGTTAAAATAAAATACCAAAATTCTTCGAGATGATCTTTATCCCAGAGAATATACATTTGCAGAATTTGTATCATCTTCTGCACGATACACGGAAGGTTAGCAAAAGAATACATATCATCTTATATCAGCTCATCGCATGATAAACACACAAACATTTATATATATATATATATGTATATTAATATTTTTCATTTTTTATAAATCAAGCATGGGTGACAAATGTTGCTTTGTTATAGGCATCTCAGCCATATGATTACCTCACATCCACATATCTACATGCTGATTTGTTCCCTTCTTATTTCTGTTATACAGTTTACTACAGCATTGTGTATATATCTGAGGTTTAGTTGAATTGATACTCAGGTTTCAGCCATCAATTTAATATGGAATAGCTATGCTGGCTTTATTCAGAATCAAACGGCTGGTAGTTCCCAACGAACTCTAGCTGGAAATCCACAACAAAATGTCATTCACGCTCACGTGATTGGTGGCTATCTGTCTCTGATTAAATTTGTGGGGCAGCCTCCAGAGAGTGTTGCATGCTCCTTCCAGGATTAGCCAGAGGATAGCTGGTAAGTTTCTTATGAATACTGATGCATCTAGTATTTTAGTGCAGCCAGCTGCACAGAGGTGCCTCTCCAGATGTATAATTGCCTCAGACTCAGATCTCATCAGTGACATTGTGACACCTTCCGGGCAAACTCCAGGTAAATTGATGTTTTCAAATGGAACTGTGTTTGTCACTTTTTAATTGTTAATGGAGCCGTGTGATACTGTGATTAGACAACATTTGAAGTCTAGGCACAAATCAAATTAACCTACTGCATAAATCAAACTAAACAACTGAGCAGAAAAGGGGTAACCCCTTTCAGAAGCGGTATAGTTTGCTGAAACGAGGCAGATGCAGCATAATAGATACTAATGCAATAAACGTGCAACAGTTATAAGAATATGAATGTGATCGCACGAAAAAATTATCAATTGGTTCAGCCCTTTACCTAGTCTATGACTCATATCCAAGTCCCATGCCAAGTAGCATAGAAAATTTATTACTAACTCTTAATAATCAGCTTACAACTGTAGTTAATTAGAACTCGAACCTCCATCCACCCTAGCCCCTCAGCTAACTCTGGGGCTTGGAATTTCTTGTAATTAAACCTCCCTTATCCACAGCCCGGTTAAGGCTTCAGAGATAAAAATTGTATAGCTTTTGGTATTAAAAAAATTACCATATTTGTGTGATGTGCACCTGGTTTTGCATAAATGTAAAAGAAAAAATTCTCATTCTATTCTACATTCTTCTATATATATATATAATAGTTCCCGAAGCCTGTTTTGAACAGTAAACATGGTTTTTTAAAATTGCCATTAAAGTTACGAAATAACCTGCTACACTTCACGTGCGTAGTCATTTAACTAATTGTAAAAAAATACTCCCTCCGTCCCTCCCAAATGTTTACATTTGGGTGGGGCGCGGAGTTTAAGAAAAATGATAAAATAGTGGAGGAAAGTTAAAAAAATGAGTAAAGTAGTGGGACCGATTAATATTATATGTATAAAGTGGGTATAGTGGAGAGAAGTAGTGGATGTAGTTATTTTAAAAATTATAAAAATCTTACTATTTTTGGAAAGTTTTGAAATGTAAACAATTGGATGGGACATCCAAAAAAGGAAAGTGTAAACAAATGGGAGGGACAGAGGGAGTAATCAAAAAGAACAGTTCATGTGCTGCTGACTGCTTACTGCTGTGCTTTTCCACATTGTACGCCTTTTATTCTTTTCAACCCCTTGGTTGTATGGGTGTAAAGACGAACCGCTCAACCGCATTTAACCCTCGCAACCGAACGGTGTTTCGCGGATAATCACGAAATGCGGGTTGGTTGTGTATTTAAATTTTAACAATCGCTTATCCGCGGTTTGAATGCTGTTTTAAATTTAAAAAATTACAAAATCGCAACTGCGACTGCAAATCGCGACATATATTTATAATGAAATATATTTGTAAAAATATACTTGATATCATATAAATTATTAAATAAACACATTTATTTTTTTAAAAAGTTATTCTTAATATTCTAAGATTAATTGACTTTCGTTAATGCTTAATTTTATAATTTATTCGCACTGAAGTAGGTTCACTCTAGTCGCTAGGATGCAAAATTTGCAACTCAATTTTCATGTTTCTAATTTCTGTGCGTATTTTATTAGTTTTTAGTATCCTTGTTGCACACGGAGCATTAATTTATATTTTATTTTTAAATGTAAACTTATCAAGTAAATTAAACTTAAATTTATTAATACTCTGAATCTATTTCTTTTTGCAAACTATTAATTATTTTATAATAAGTGATTGAATTGCAAACCGTTCTGCAATAATCGCAAATTCGCAATTGACGCGGTTAACCACAACCGCTAATACGACTACGGATGACTATTTTCAAAACTGCTCTTACCCCAAAACCGATCCAATCCCTTCCTTGCTATACTCTTTCACTTTATACATAAAAGATAGATATCACATATATCGAGAATACACCAAATCCAAATTCAAATCTACATACAGTCATACACATACACATTTGAATTAGTGACTCTCCTCCTCTTCCTGTCAATCTTCTAAAACACGTTCTATCTTTCTCTCATTTCTACTAGCTGTTAAATATGTTTGTATATGTAGCTTTGAGCAACAGAGCTTCATTTTCGATTATGTATATATATGATGTTGATTATTATGTTTATGTTTATTGCCACTGATGGAGATGAATTTTGATTATATGTGTGATTGTTTGTACTCTAATTGTTGTGTTTGTTGATGAAAGGACATCTAATTTTCTATGTCCCTTTAATAGATGGTGTTTTATGAGCTTTCTTCCTTTAATTTATGTGATGCATTCTTCTAGTTAGTTTCATATTTTGCAATATTAGCTACTTTTCTAATACTTTCTTCTTTGTTTGTATTGCAGTTTGAAATTTGCAGATGTACTGTTTGATGATATCTCTAAGAGAAAATTTTGATAACATTCTCAAATTTAGTTTTTTTTTGTGTGTTCTATAATTTAAATATTTAGATGAACTGCAGATGAACTAATTTAGATATTTGTTTGAATTCTGTACTAAAGAATCTCTGTTCTGAATTCTCATAATTCCTGTTTAATCAAATGCAGGAGACGGAAGCAAAGGGTGCATCAAAGAATTTCATGATTTACGGAGCTGGACTAAGTTTTTTGTGAGGGAACAGATTTGACTAAGGTCATACTGGCTTTTTTCCTTCATTGCTTAGTTACCAAGTTCAGGTAGATACGCAAATACACACTCCTGCAAACTTAATTTTTTTTTTCAACACAAATGAGAGATACAACCAACTAATCTGATTAACATGCAATGTACAGTTTTAGCATGCTAATATTAAATGTTCACACTCTTTATAAGTGTTTAGCTATTATGAGGAACAATGTGTTGCTAAAATATAAAAAGTAAAAAGTAGGTAATGAACAAGTCCCTTGGTCCTTGTGGAGAATTGTGTTGTGTTTGTAAGCCTTGCTGCCTGTAATCTGACCCTGGCATACCTCTACCATTTGTAGTGGGCATATAAATTGCTCAGCAATATTTCGGGTTTCAGAATTGTATGCAGCAGACTTAACTGTAATATTTGTCAAGTAAAATGAAAAACTTAATTATAAAATGTAATGTACTAAATACGAATGTTTAACGTTGTATCTCCATATTAAGCTTCAAAGCCGAGCACTGCGGGCATCCCTACTAGTACATTTATATTTACTGTGGAAACAAAGAGTAACCATGATGTTGCTAAAATGTTTGTGAAAGAAGCAAATCTTGAGCGTTTAAAATGTAAGTGATTTTATTGTGCACATTTTGTTTGACTATGTTACCTGGAAATTATTTTCAACTGAAAATGTTTGTGTTTGTTTTCTATCCAGATGAAGTACTCGGTGAAGAACTTATTGGCTATAATCTTGACCTTGTAAAAATAATATTAAAATAAAATAAACTAAAAACATATTTTTATAATATTTTTACAATACAAAATTATATAATTTAACTATAATTTGTCATGTCGCCGTATCCGTGTCAAAAATTGGATAGGTTCCCTGTGTGAATTTTTTCGAGAGAACCAAAACCGACATTCAGATATGTGTTGTGTCGGATAGTCCGAACCCGAGTCCGAGCAACATAGATTATGGGTTGGAATCTTAAAATAATACTTGTCTCGCAGTTGAGTTTAACCAAAATCCATAGATAAAAGGTTCTTTTATCGTGGTCACCTCAGGGCTAGTTGATTTTTGCTATTAACTTGTGGATGAGTTTTATCTAATGGTGGGGAAAAATGATGCAATTTGTAAGTATGATAATTCTCATTATATTATGCATGTTACTCGATGATAATTACTCCCTCCGTACTCTATCCGTCCCAACCCAAATCTTTACATTGGGGGACGGGGACTCGACACGCACTTTAAGGCTCTAATAAAATGTAGTTGCCTAATTTTTTTAAGATATTTTTTTCTTCTAAATAAAGATATGATGTTCAAATTTTATACAAAAAATAAAATTTTAAACATAAATTTTGGAATTATACTTTATAGTAGCTTTAAAATGTGTGCCAGACATGAAAAAAACTGTAAAGAAATGGGCGGAACGAAGGAAGTATATTAACTTTAGTTTAAGGATTTTGCGTGTTCAATTTTAGAATACATCTGATTTTCTTAAATATTATATTCTTTGTAACATATTTAGAGTAACCATCAATCTACTTTTAAATACTAGTACAGTACAAGCATGGTTTCACAAAGCCGCGTAACCTAGACCACATATTATGGAGTCTAGGCTAGGATGCCAGAGAATATTGTCCTTGGAATGAAGAAGTTTGATTTTGGAGTGTTCTTTTCATTTATATGTTATTCTTAACTCGTAGATATTGCACTTTATAGCTTCTTCATCTCCAGTCAGATTTGATCCACTTGTAGAAGCTTCTAAAGTAAGTGATCATTCAACATTCTCTTCAGGAATATTATATTCCTCTGCTACAGGACTTGTTGATTCTTTCATGGTCTTGTTATGGTCTTGTTCCTGTTGTTCACTATCTCAGACCTATGGTTGACATTTCACAGTATTTCTTTAGCGTCATAGGTCTTCAACTTGTCATAAAACTCTTCCAATGACATTGTGTTGAAATCCAGTCCTTCTCTGTTGGATGACACTTTATTTTTCAAATGACTGGGCAAGGTAAGAATAAACTTCTATTTATCTGTTTCTGTTAGTATTTCTTCCCAAGTGTACTCATTTCATCCCGAAGTTGGGTATACCTTCCAAGCAATTGTCTGATACTTTCACCGGAAAGAGATTTAAACTACTTGTACTCAGACATCAGAAAATTCAATCTATTTTTGTCTTCAGTTAATGGTTTCCTACATGTGTTTAATACTAACACAATCCTTAATCCGATGACGCATGCTGGGATCCATCGACTCAACTAAAATTGATCGAAGACTTGCATCCAAAGAAACTAATTCCTTATCCCTATCAGTGTATTCAAACGGATCCTTTGGGATAAACTCTTGAGGAAGTCTACTGTTTGAATCCGTAGTTACAGAAATGTCATTTATTGGTACAAACGGACCACTCTGTAAAATTTCATTATAATCACGGTTTACTACTGAAATAAATAGAGTGATCTTTTTCTTCCACAATTTATAGCTGTTTTCACTGACATTATTGAAGGAAGGAACCTTGATGTCGTTAACTGTCCAAACACTCATATTTTTAACTTTTTAATTTTTTTAATTATGTACTACAAGAAAATGTGAATTATATTGATAATAAAGAATTTTGTTTCTTAATAATGAATTCAAGATTCTTTTCTATTTATTTTATTTATTTTTCCTTTTTTGTATATTTTATCTTTATTACAGTGAATTTAAGATTCTTTTTGATATTTTCTTTATTTTCTTTAAGATTCATGTACTCTATTGATATATGTGTGAATTTAATATGTGTGTGCAAGCTAACATTGAAATAATACATGTAAATGGTCCTGGTTATGATGTGTTTTAATGTTTCTTTCTTTAGCTTTTAGCTTTTAGTGTACGAGTTTACACTTCATCCTGCGCTGTCGGGTAAAGAATTATCAAGAATTTTTGTTGTTAAATTTCAAAAGTTGAAAATTATTTCTTTCTTAAGTGAAGAGAAAGAGAAAGGAAAGAAGAATATTTTTCCCAATTCTATTGTTTACTCTTTTTTCTTTCACGTCATACAAAGTATTTGGAATATTTAGATTTATGTTTTCATATATGCTATAGTGATGGAGATAGAAGAAAATTGTTAATATAATGGTGGCTAGTATTCCGGCATATACTCTGCTCAAGTTTGTCAAACAATTTCAAAGCGCGTGGTCTTCCAAACACGTCTTATTGCGTGAATTGTGAATATTTGTTGTTACACTTCCTTTTAATAAATGTATATTTGAGATTTGATTGAATTAATAATCACCCATTAATTTGAAATTTTCTAGCTTGCTAGCTTGGAAATTTCTAACCATAAAATATTGAAGAGACAATATTATATTCAATGAAATTCCAATAATCAAGTGTTCAACATTAGGGATGGCAATTTGTATCGAACCGTTGGATACCCGATCCGTACCGATCCGATCGGGTTTTACCGAACCCGAATATTTCGGGTTTGGATTTGGGTTCAGGTTTAATTTTTAAACCCAAATCATTTTCAGGTAGGGTTTGGGTTTAAGGCATACCGTTCCGAACCCGACCCGAAAACCCGACCCCGTCCCGTTCCGACCCGAAACCGATCCGAAACCCGTGTTAATATATAAATAATATTTTATATTTTATAAGTAGTAATATGATATATAATATAATATATTACTAATATTAGTACTATAAAAATGTACTTTTTACAAACTATTGCATTAAAGTCGTTGAAATATGTTTTTAGCAAGTATGTTCAGTACAAGTATAAAGGTCAACATTGTTGCATTATTTCACTAACAATTTTATTCACAGAGGTATGATCCATTGTCATCTCTGAACCCTCTAATCTAACCCCAAAAATTTCAATATTGTCATATTTATGAACACTTTGCTCAAATCAAATCCTAGTAATTTTTCACCAAAATTTGTGCAAATTAAGGTGCAATCAGGTTCGGGTTCGAGTTCGGGTTTGACAAAAATAATCGGGTTCGGGTTTGGTTTTTGCTCAACCCGCTTCGACCGACCCGATTGCCATCCCTATTCAACATGAATAATAGCTCTCTTTTATTTTCATTCTTCATCATAATAGGGCTTCTACAGTTAATTTATTACATTTGAAATTATCAGTTGTTATCTTACAGGTTTTTGATAATTGTATTTCACACATACAACCGAGAACACAATAACATGATTTTCGAGAATGCAATTTTGATGAAGACTGTTTGTTAGGGTTTTTGTAACTATTGTTTGACCGAATAATTCATTCCGACCTTATCTCAAACAAACCGTATCTGATAAACCATGTTTGAAATATTCAAGACTTATGGTTTACCGGGTTTATCTCTTTAAAACAAACTAACAAAACAAACTAACAGATTATCTCCAAAAGACTTATTCAAATGTTTTTCAAATAGATCAGTTTACCTTATCCAGAGTTTGAAAAATCAATATGTTACAACATTGCCTATATATACAACTCATTGTTTCAGATTTCATACGACACTTACACTATTCACAAACTTTATATTAAAAACATCTGAAACCTCTTTCTTACTGTACATCTTGAATATCCAGTGAACAAGAAAATAGTTGAGTTGTAATCTTTCCATTATTGTCGAGTCGCTCGACTAGTCGCGACTAGTCATCGAGTAGTCGCTAGTGGAGGGTCGACTTAACTTGTCGACTTGCATTTTGTTAATATTTTGTCCGGCTTGACCTCGACTTGTCGACTGGGTCGACTAGAAGATCCAGTCGACCGACTAGTTCATCAAGTTAAAAAAGGCCCAGGCCCAACTACTTATTTTAACTTAATACCGTAAAAAAATAAAGCCTAGCCCCTTTTTGTTATATATATACACACACTTATATACACACATATACTTACATATATGTTAGATATATTTGAGATGTCATGTCTAATATGATTTGTGTTTAGTTTTCAGAACTTAACAACTGGACAAATCAAGACTTACTGAAATCAAGACTTACTGGAAGTCATAATTTAATATCAGAACTTAAGGTCATATCAGAACTTAAGTGCGGGAAGACTTTTAGATAAGGAATGAAGCTGATTTACAGGAGAAGATCGAGACTAAGACAAAAAAAGATATGCATGGAAAGAGTTAGAAGACTGGAAGACTTGTAGAAGATATCTGATTGATATATTTTAGGAGACAGAATTATATTCCATATCAATTAAAATATATCTTGTAACTGTGTACTATATATACACATACTTAGGGTTTACATTATATATGTTATCATTATCGAGAAGATTATATATTATAATCTAGCAACTCTTAGTGATATTTGTTCATCACTGAGAGAGAACAACAGTTCTTATTGTAACAGAGTTTATTTAATATATTTGATCTTTGTTACATACTTATATTTAATCGATTTGATTGTATAAACACTGTATTCAAACCCCTTCTACAGTGTTGTGTGACCTAACAATTGGTATCAGAGCTTTTCTGTTAACACACATACAATAAAGATCCAAACAATCATGTCTAAAGAAGCACAAACTCCAACCAAACCCACCCAAACTCAAGAAACTCAAAACACTCAAACCCACAGTCGATATGAGACTATTAGGGTTCCCATACTGAGACATTCTGAGTATCCCATATGGAAAGTGAAGATGACTATGTTTCTGAAAGCTACAGATCCAGAATACCTTGATAAGATTAATGAAGGACCATATAAGCCTACCAAGCTCTCTGTTGCAGTTGCAGATCAACCAGCTAAGTCCATACTAAAGGAGAAAGGTGATTACACAGCTGAAGACATCTCATCTATTGCCAAAGATGCAAGGGTAAGACATTTGCTGCATAGTGTCATTGATAATGTCATGTCAAATAGGGTAATTCATTGCAAGACTGCAAAGGAGATATGGGATGCTTTGGAGACAAGATGCCAAGGAACTGATGCAATCAAAAAGAACAGGAGGACTATACTCACTCAAGAGTATGAGCACTTTGACTCGAAAGCTGATGAGTCATTAACTGACTTATATGACAGGTTTGTCAAACTCTTGAATGATCTGTCACTGGTGGACAAGGAATATGATCTTGAAGATTCAAATCTAAAATTCCTTTTAGCTATTCCTGAAAATTGGGATTTGAAGTCTACTACCATAAGAGACAACTATGACCTTACTGAAACTACTCTTGATGAAATTTATGGAATGCTCAAGACTTATGAACTTGAGATGGATCAAAGGAGCAAGAGGCATGGAAGAAAGTCAAGGACAGTTGCTATTAAAGCTGAGGAGGAATCTCCTAAAGTTGTTGCCTCAAAGAGGGGCAAAGGAAAGGCTCTCATCATAAAGTCTGATTCAGAGTCATCATATTCTGATGATGATGATTCAGAAACTGAAAGTTTACCTGAAATGGATGCTGATGAAGAAATGATGAAATTGTATGCTCTTATGGTGAAGGGTATCACAAAGATAGCCTACAGGAAATTCAGAAAAGGCAAGAAGTTTTCCAGGAAAATTGGAAGTTCTGATAAGAAAGGTTTCAGAAAGTCTGAAGGTAAAGGAAAGTCTGACAGGGGAGAAAACTCAAATGTCAAATGCTACAATTGTGGTGAAAGAGGACACATATCTCCTGATTGCAAGAAAGGAAAAAGTGACAAAGGCAAGACACTTGTCACAAAGAAGAAAAGCTGGACAGACACTTCGGAATTCTGAAAATGAGGTGAACTATGCCTTGATGGCAAATACTGATAGCAGTCCTGAAACTGCTGAATTAAAGGTACCTCAAATAACTTATGCTTTTCATACTGATGATATTAATGAGTTTGAGATTATATCTTAAAACCATGTTCATTAGTTATAGAGATCAAACTTTAACATGTGAAAGATTAACATCTAAAAATCTTGCTTTTAAGAAAATGAATGACTATTTTAGAAAATAAGTTAGTTTTTTTTTCATCAAACTAAGAAAGAAAGAGATGATGATTTGTATGTTAGAGATGAAGTGTTAAAATTGAATGAATCTCTAAAAGCTGACTTAGAAAAGGAAAAAGAGATTATCAGAACTTGGACTAACTCTAGCAGAACAACTCAGAATTTACTAAGTAGTGGAAACTGGAAAGAGGACTTAGGTTATGGAGATGATAAAAGTGAGAAAGGAACAGAACAAATTGAGCCAATTGTTGTTAAACAGACTGCTAAGCCAAAGGTAAATCCTGTTAAGTTTGTAGCAAAAAGTGTAAAGTCTGATTCTGAAAAGATGAAAGAATCTAGGACATAAGTAAAAGTAAAGTCAATTTCTGACAAATTAGAACATGATAAACCAACTGAAGTGAACATAGGCTTAATGACAAAGAAGCAGCTTAAGCATAAGCTGAAAGAAATTAGGAATGTCAACAAGGTAAATGAAACTAGGAAAAATAGGAATGGAAATGAAGGTGTGAATAAAAGCAATAATTATATGTCTGTTCCTAATGCTCCTAGAAAGAAATGTTATAACTGTGAAAACTCTAACCATCTTGCTCTTTTTTGCAGGAAAAATAAAGATATAAACTCTTTACCTCCTAAATCAGGAGTTAAGAGTCAGCCTGTTAGGTTTAAGCCACAAAATCCTTGTTTTCATTGTGGTAGTTTATGGCATTCCATTTATAATTGTAAGGAATATCATAGTTTGTATTATGATTATTATCAAATAAAACCTTCTTTGAAGAAAGTTAGAATTATTTCCTTCTAGTGTAAAGTCTGATGCAAAGTCTGATATAAATTCTGATAAACAACATGTTAGCATAAACTCTGAAACTAAATCCGCTGCAAATGCTAACAAACTTAAAAAGGCCAAAGGATCCAAGCAAGTCCGGGTCCTTAAAACTAACCAATAGTGGTCTTTATGATTGCAGAGCAACAGGAAAAATATCCTAGTGTTGGATAGTGGATGTTCAGGACATATGACTAAAAATAAAGCCCTGCTATCAGACTTTGTGGAGAAAGCTGGCCCATGAGTTTCTTATGGAGATGTCAACATGGGAAAAACTATGGGATATGGCAATATCAATCTTGGGAATGTCATCATTGAATCAGTAGCTCTTGTCTCAGGATTTAAACACAATCTGCTAAGTGTGAGTCAAATTTGTGACAGAGGTTATCATGTAGATTTCTTTGAAGAACACTGTGAAGTTATAAGCAATTCTACAGGAAAAGTGGTTCTGAAAGGTTACAGGCATGGTAACATTTATAAAGCCAGACTTTCAACAAGTTCTGATAGTTCTGCAATCTGTCTGTTGAGTAGAGCATCAATTGAAAAAAGCTGGAATTGGCACAAAAGACTCTCTTATTTAAATTTTAACAATATAAATGAGCTACTAAAGAAAGATCTTGTGAGAGGACTGCCAAAATCAGTATTTGCTCCTGATGGCCTTTGTGATTCATGTCAAAAGGCAAAACAAAGAAAATCTTCTTTCAAGAGCAAAACTGAATTCTCAATTCTTGAGCCTTATCACCTACTACATGTTGATCTATTTGGTCCAGTTAATGTCATGTCAATTGCATAGAAGAAATATGCTATGGTTATAGTGGATGAGTTCACAAGATACACATGGGTGTATTTCTTGCACAAGAAGAATGAAACTGCATCTACTCTAACTGATCATGTCAGACAGCTGGGTAAGTTGGTCAAAGATTCTGTTAAAATTATAAGTAGTGATAATGACACCGAGTTCAAGAATTCAATCATGGAAGAGTTTTGCAAAGAGCATGGAATAAAGCAGGAATTTTCTGTACCTGGAACTCCACAACAAAATGGAGTTGTAGAAAGAAAGAACATGACTCTCATTGAAGTTGCAAGAACTATGCTTGATGAGGCAAAGCTGCGAACCTACTTTTGGGCAGAAGCTGTGCAGACTGCTTGTTTTACACAGAATGCTACACTCATAAACAAGCATGGAAAAACACCATATGAGATGGTGAAGAAAAAGAAGCCAAATCTGAAATACTTTCATGTATTTGGATGTAAGTGTTTTGTTCTTAAGACTCATCCTGAACAACTTTCAAAATTTGATTTAAAAGCCGAAAAGGAATTTTTGTTGGATATCCACTTTCCATAAAAGCCTTCAGAGTCTACAATTTAAGAACAAGGGTTGTAATGGAATCTATCAATATATCTTTTGATGATAAGAAGAATACTAGACTTGAAAATTTCAATGATCATGATCAGCTGAGATTTGAAAATGAAGATTTAAATTCTGATACTGTAAATTCTGATGACTTAAACTCTGATCCTGTAAGTTCTAACGGGTTAAGTTCTGATGTCATTGAAACTGTGGTAACTACTGAAAGGGAAAATGCACTTGTCCAGGGGGAGCAAGCTAATGATCCTACCACATCTCAAGACTTTCAAGAAGCATCAGAACCTGTCACTGGCTCTTCAAGTTCTGATGAGCCAAATTCTGATAATTCTGGAAACTCAGATTCTTCAAATCCTGAAGGATCCCACTCAAATTCTGAAGTTCCAGAGAGCATAACTACAGGGGGAGCATCAGAAAATGCTGATGGAGATAACATGGATCATGGGGGAGGATCCAGTTCTAGAAATCAACTTCCATCTGTAAGGAAGTGGACCAAATCACATACACCTGACTTAATAACTGGAGATCCTGAAGCAGGTGTCAGAACTAGAACATCAACATCAAAAATGAATGTCTCTATCATTCTTTTCAATCTCAGACTGAACCAAAGAAAGTGGAAAAAACTCTTCAAGATGCTGATTGGGTGCAAGCAATGCAGGAAGAGTTGAATGAATTTGAAAGAAATAAAGTCTGGACCCTAGTGCCAAGACCAAAGAACAGATCCATTGTGGCACAAAATGGGTGTTCAGAAATAAAACTGACAGTGATGGCATACTTACAAGGAACAAGGCAAGGCTGGTTGCTAAAGGCTACTCTCAACAGGAGGGTATTTATTATGATGAAACATTTGCACCAGTTGCTAGATTGGAAGCCATAAGAATCTTTTTGGCTTATGCTGCTCACAAAAAGTTTAAAGTCTTTCAAATGGATGTGAAAAGTGCTTTTCTCAATGGAGAATTGGAAGAAAAGGTATATGTTGAACAACCTCTAGGATATGTAGATTCAAAATTTCCAAATCATGTCTACAGGCTTGACAAAACACTTTATGGCCTTAAGCAAGCTCCAAGAGTATGGTATGAGATTTAGCTCAATTCCTTCTAGAAAGTGAATTTCACAGAGGTACAATTGATAAAACACTGTTCTACCTCAACCATGAAAAGGACTTACTTTTGGTACATATATATGTTGATGATATCATATTTGGTTCTACAAATGCCAAACTATGTGAAAGGTTTGCAAAGCTAATGCAGTCATGATATCAAATGAGTATGATGGGAGAACTTAGCTATTTTCTGGGACTTCAAGTCAAGCAAAATGAAGAAGGTACTTTTATCAATCAATCCAAGTACACCAGAAATTTACTGAAGAAATTTGGAATGCAAGATTGTTCAACTGCATCCACTCCCATGGCCACTGCAACCAAGTTAGATAAAGATAGTGGTTCATCAGTAGATATCACTAACTACAAAGGTATGATTGGATCTTTACTCTATCTAACTGCAAGTAGACCTGATATCATGTATGCTACCTGTCTTTGTGCAAGATTTCAGGCTGATCCAAGAGAACCTCATTTAATAGCTATGAAAAGAATTTTCAAGTATCTCAAGAGTACAGCTGATCTAGGATTGTGGTATCCTAGAAAATCACATTTTAAGCTAATAGGTTACTCAGATGCAGATTTTGCAGGATGCAAAATAGACAGGAAAAGCACAAGTGGAAGCTGCCAATTTCTTGGAGGCAGATTGGTTTCTTGGTTTAGCAAGAAACAGAAATCAATTTTCACATCAAGTGTAGAAGCAGAATATATTGTTGTAGGAAGCTGTTGTGTACAGATTCTTTGGATGAAGAATCAGTTACTGGATTATGGGTTAGAATTTTCTAAAATACCTATTTACTGTGATAATCAAAGTGCTATTGCTATGACAGATAATCCAGTTCAACACTCAATGATAAAGCACATCAGCATTAGGTACCATTTCATAAGGGAACATATGATGGAAGGTACAGTGGAATTACATTTTATTCCAATAGATCAACAACTAGCATATATCTTCACAAAACCACTATATCAAGCTACTTTTACAAGACTGGTAAATGAACTTGGAATGATTTCAGGTTCTTTTTCTAATCTATTTAGTTTTTGTTCTCATGCATCAGACTTTATGATCAGTGTTTATAGATTGTCTTATCTTCATGTAATCTGTGCTTAAATTGTAATACATTAAATGCTGATTGTTATTTGATGTGGATCTATATACTCTGATAGTGATTTAAATGTTCTGTGACTATTCAATCCAATGAGGATTACTGTGCTAGAAGCTGACCTAGTAGTCTTTAACGTACTAGAAATCCCATGTTTGAATTAGTTGTTTATGTGGAAATTCATTAACACAAGCAAATTCTGATGTTGAGCTTAGTCAAATTTACTTTGTGTATCTTATTACTAAGTCACAAACTAGATTCTTGCTTCCTATCTGTAAAATTTTGATGTCAGTAAATCTTAAGGATGAACCTAATGCTTGATAAGCCTCACTTATCTGAAGAAAAGAAAAGAAAAGAAAATTGAAGTCAGGTACTCCTTTGAGATCTAGATAAAAATGTGGAAGGGAAGACCCAAGTGCATTGCTGGTAATAAGTTATATGCATTAGAAAAGCAAATAAATTTTTCTTGGTGACTTTTCACATTCTCTGATTATTGGAGAAATACTCTGATAATAGCATAAATTCTGATAGCAGTTGTGACTCACTTACATTGAGAAGCCACTGTAAAAAGGGATTTCAAAAGATGCATAAAATGAGCACAAACAGTTGAGGTGGATTTTTGCATAAATTTATTCTATAGTAGACTTCATTATTAATGACACATTTAAGCACTTTTCTTAGTTATGACTTATTTCTAAGATGTACTGAAGTTTATCAGACTTTAATCTTTATCTGATATTCTGCTAAGTGCTGGAGTTTTGGAGAAGTGGCATCTATGATGATGGTAGTGCTCATGGGTCCCCAAGTATTATCTTTTCAACAGGGGAGGATGCCCATGTGGTGACTTTGGCCACAGTTCGACAAGCACTCCATCTTCCATAAAACTGCACATATTCAACAGTTGAGGAGCCAGCTTTTCAACAGCTAATGGCCAATCTGGGCTATGAGAAAACTTTGGCAAAGCCGGGACAGTTGAAGAGACCCAACATAAGGAGGGAATGGAGTTTCTTCTTTGACTGCATCACCAGAACTTTTACAAACAAATGTTCAAACTTTGATGCAACCCCAATTCTCAGCCAACAAATCGAGTATGCTCTCATTAATCAAACTCATTTTGATTATGCAAGTACTATTTTAGGATTTATTGGGGATAGGATGACAGAAGATAAAAATATAGTTTACTTTGCTAGATTCTGTCAGCTTATTTATAGTTTTTGTTGCTCTGATGCACCCCAACTAGCAAGTGAGTTAATTGAACCATTTAAACTTGCTAAGAGAGCTTTTACTGACTTATTATCTACTGATAATAAGCAGACTATTTTGAGACCCCTCCAAATTCCTATATCTGTTAAACAAGTCTTGGTAAATTCTGATCCAGCCACCTATGCAGCCTTATATCCTGATGTCCAACCAACCCAACCTCCATCAGCACCTCCAACAACTACACAACCAATCACCTCACAATCTCAACCAACTAAACCTACAATCAGAACTTACTTCCAACCATCAACTCAATCTTCACAACAATAACCATCAACACCTACCATCAGACCTTCATCTTCCAGGCCAAAAAGGGCAAAATATATTCCTCAACCTCAACCAAAAAGAAGAAAGACGATTCTAAGGGATGAATCTGAAAGTGAAGAGGAAACACAGGTTCATGCATCAGAACCTGTGACTGTTGAATCTGAAACTGTGGTTTTTCAGAAAGAAACATAAGCTGAAGGGTCAACCCATCAGATTAATGCCGAAGCTCAAAGTTCTGATACTTTGAAGAGGAAAAGATGTAACACCCCCAAATTCGGGGTCAGGATTGGGTGTCACTACACAAATTTAAATAATAAAAACCTGCATATTAAAATAAATATACAGATAACCCCTCATTATTCAGGATCGCTTACAGGTTATAGTATGAAACAAGAATCTAACCTTCTAGAATTTACATTGTCTAAATACAATTTTATTACCTCATTACTACTTTCCTTGTATTAATCACTCTGACATCTCCAAATTTCTTCAGCTGGAATCTCACCACTTTTGTTGTCTATTAAAACTATTCACTTTTGTCCTCATTTGATACTGAAAGAAATAAGAGTTCACAAAGCAAGAGTGAGCCAAAAATGCCCAACAGGTATCATAAATAGTTTCCAGGTATCAGATCAGAAAAACTCCTGGAAATGATTGTTGAATGATTTTAAAAATGTCTTTACATATTAAATAGTTGAGCGAACAAAATATCGGCCCTCATTGGCCTTTATTCATAAATCACATTTTTCTGTAAAAAAAAGTGAACGTTTCAATGTTTCATCCCTTGGAATCAAATCTTTGTTTGATTCTGAATTATGAACTATTCAAGAAGGAATTCCGTTAATGGCGATCAACAATAAATTAGACTGAACACTAGAAACCATCATATGCACTATAACCTGCTGATCAGTCAGGATATAGTGCGGATCTATACCCAACTGCATAGACCCAACCAACATATGGGGTACCCAGACAACTATGGCCTAAGGGTCCGGTCCATCCCCGGCCCATAGGATCCAGCTCATCACTGGTCCTCATAATAACCGTCCAGCCCGTAAAGTGTTTTGATGTTAACTCATTTTGATTTCAAAATATCCCAATCAGGGTTCGCAAATAACCCGAAAAAATGGTTATTTGCTCAAGGGGGCAATTGATAATATAAGAACAATAATGAAAGGAACTTGCATAATTAAGAGTAAATTGCAACGAAATATAAAATAGTTAACTATTCTGAACTTAGAATAGAAACGAAGAAATAATTGCAGTATTTTAGGAGAAAGGTTAGGAATACTTGCCTCAATTGATAATTCTCTGATCTTTAACTAGGTTTCATATCACTCAGTCCTATTGCATCTGTGTTTCCCTTGACATGCTACTTGAACTTTCATATCGTTTACCCTCTTGGGTTTATCTTTATTCTGAATCCACTCGTTTCATTACTACACGCAGTCAGGCTTTACTTCTACAATCTCTATCTGGCTTTGAATGCCTTGAACTATGTGCATCTATCATTAATAACACTATTCAATGAACTGACAATATATATAATTGTCTAGTCTATACGTTTATCCTTATCATCTACCCGCCCGATAATAACATATAAGGATTATCTTTAATCATATAAAGTTTAATAGACACTGTGACGACTAAGAATTTTACGACATAATTAAGTCAATAAAGTATATTTTATGTGATGTGATTATAACTATGTGGTTAAGTGTTGATTAATTTTCTTTACTGTATATTAGAATATAGGAGCGTAAGTAAAAGCTTTCCAATTTAAAGAGTCAGCTTAGGAGTTAAGCTGTGTTGTCGGGCCGTCAGGTAGAACGGAACCCGTCCTAATAAGGATTTAAAGAATATAAATTGTGAATTATATGTGATTGAGTAAAGTATTTCGTCCTAAGTGACGTGTCGGTCGATAATGTTAATGAGAAGCGTAATCAAAACGCTGAGCGTCGGGCCATCAAGCTGAACGTGACTCGGTAATCATAGAAAAGGATAAAGATTAAAGAAAGACAAATTCTCTGATCAGACCTGAGTTGTTATATGTTCGTATATGTGTGATTTCTTGTCTGTGTGCATGACTATGTGCTCTGTGACATTTTTATGAATTTAAATGAATTATTTGATATAAATAAAGGTTTATTTAACCTTCGCCCATTTTTATAAAATTATTTGAGTAAGATAAAAACATGAGATTTGTTCTGTTATTGTCATAATAGTCCAAGAGACTTTTTAAAAATGGTGGACAGAATTATTTGTTGGTCGTTACATTTTAAATTGATTTTTATGTGCTAAAAATCTATTATTAGCACGAATTTGCGAAAATCATATAAAATCAACCGTTCGCTCAAAAGTTTATTATGAGTAATGGTTGGAAAGCTAATTTTGAGATCTACGTATTAAAATTGTCATTTGCAATAATTTTTGACTTCCCGAGAGAGATATATTTTATATTTGATTTTTATTGTATTTGAGTAAAAAGAAAGGATCAAATAAGCATAAAAGAGATTTAGTAGATTACTAAAATGCCCTTGGCCCAAATACCATATAAACACCCCCCCCCTTTTCTTTATTTCTTTTCCCGTGAGCACCCTTTCCCCCCTCTCCCTCATTTTCTTTTCTCTCTCACTCTCTCCCTCTCTCTCTCTCTCTCTCGGCTCCCTCCATCTCTCTTTTCTCTCTCTTACATGCAACACCCAATCTTCACTCAAACTCAAAGATATAGCCCTCTATAGTTTTTATTTTCGGTATACTTCTCAAGTTCCATTTGCATGTGAGTTTTTGTGTAAGTAATTTGGTAATCATCTATATGGTTGTGTTCAAGGAAATTGATTTCTTGATACAATATCATAAGAGTAAATTCAAGAAGATTTTGTGGTTTAAAACTCAAGAGGAGACCCGTTGCGGGCTCTCTTAAGTTCGACCACCACCGGCTATGATCCAAGAAGAGCCGGTGGAATTTTAATGATGTGTTAATATGATTTTAAGCCTTGCATATTTTGGTTCTTGAAAAAGGGTTTTTGGTATTTCCTTTGAAATTTGAGTATGTGATTGAAAATGGATTGTTTTGATTATTGAGGTGTGTGTAAGTCATTTGATGTTTAGGAAATCAAAATTTAAGGTTGCATGTTAGGTTTATAATTCGGCTTTATACTAATAAAAAGGGGAATTAGATTTGATGGCTTGATCTTAGTATAAACTAAGCTTAATTAGTGAAGAAAGTGATTGCATGTTAGTTTTAAAGAAGAACAAGTAGTGCATGTCATTGTTTGATCCTTGAGATTGTAAATCATGATTTAGCCGAATGAAAAATGGGTTTAGAAGAGATTGATTTGATGATAAAGTGAATGCATGCATGTTGATTGAATAATTTGATTAAGGTTGGAGTCACTAGGTGATGTTTGGTTTTGTGTTTCGGAAATCTTGATGAAAATGAATTGAATGACTAAGTTAAGGTTTAAAATAAGTTGGAAATGTAATATAAGACTTTGCATGTCAAAAATTGATCCTTGCATGTATGATTTATTGAAAAACCCGAATGGGTCATATGGTAAAAAGGGAATTAATTGGACTTTTGTGAGAATATATGCTAATTACTAATATGAACTTGGTTGCATGACATTGATTGGAATATGCTTGTGTTCAAATTTGATGATTAAAAGAGGATGTTGAATTTTGATTCTTAAATGAATATGATTCAGATTTTAGACTAAAAGAATGAAGCATAATTGCGGAATGACCCTTGTAATATGCTTACCAAAGGAGTTTATTGTGTTTGATTATATGAAAATGGATTTGAGTATACGTGGTTGTGTTTTATGTGTAAGACCGAATGGTTTATAGTACTTAAAAGGGTCAATTCTAATTTAAATGCTTGATTTAATCATAAAGATTAATTAAGGATTGTATGTGAGATTTCTTGCTTAATTGGCTATATTTGGTTCGAATTAAAGTATATAGAAATGGGATGATTGATTTGTATTATCTATGGTTGTCTTGTTGGCTTAAAGATGACTTTAGGGTCGATACTGCAAGTTTTGTCGTTTGTTTATTCGTATAAGAATTTCTAGTAAAAAGAGCTATGTGTACTAATATAAAGTACGATTTGACTTCGAAATAAGATAAGGATGTTTATAAGACGTTGGTCGAGTAAAATATATGACGTGTGATGTGCTATGTGTTTATGTGTATAAGCTAAATTCGTATACTCGAGTCAAGGGTATAATCGAGCTATCGTATTGAGTGATCGTTCTGGGAACGAGAGTTGAGAACTGATTAAGATTTTGGTTTTATTGTAGATTCGGAGCATGAGGGCGTTCAGGCTAGGAAAGGAAATGGTATACTAGGTGGCAGTAGTTCAACCTTCAGGAAAGCAAATTCAGGCAAGTAACTCTCATTACTTGTGAAAATAGTTATAGAGAGGTTATTGTTCATACCATGTAGAGTATGGAACTGTTAATGATTTGAGATATCTCGTTTTGATCTTGATAAACTATTATTTATAAGCTTACTGATTCAACCCGTTGGTAACCTGTCTTTTCTGTTCAAGCTATCTGTTAAGCCATGAACTGTTATAAACCCTATATCTACCTTTGCTAACCCCTTTTTAATGATACCTTAATTCTTAATCACCATATTTCCTACTGATCCCTGAAATAGATATTGATCCTTCTAATTTAAGGACCCTGTTATCCTTGATTCAAAATCCTTAAGAGTTGTTCCTTGCTGATCCTTGAATCACTTCCTAAACTTTGTTTTCTTGAAATTTTGACTTAAGAATGAGTTTCGACTCGAAAGAGTCCGAATGATTTCATATTCCTAATAATGATAAAATGAATTTAGAAAATCTATTTTCCAACTCAAGGTTTTCCGAACGAATTCCTAATGGATTGGATTGGGACGTAAGAGGCTAGTGGGACTAGTCTAGTCATGGTAAGAGGCTAGCGGGGCTAGTCCAACTTAAGGCTGAAATTATGCCGATTGGTACCTTAAAGACTGGATGGAGGTCGGTACGGGCTGATCACCCGTATTATAATGAAATGGAAAGATATAGTGATCCAATCAAGGGTTCTAATTGATTATTTAAAAAGGGAACTGAAACTTTATGTTCAGTAAATTGATTCTTGAAAATGAAAATGGTTTATATTGTTTTGAAAAGAGTTGATTGTGTTAATGTAAAGCGTAAAGCTCGAGAACCCTGATTTTAATCTGTTGATCATATGATTGATCCCATATAGTGAAATAATGTTGCTTTCCTCTTCCTGAAAGATCTAATCTGATCCTTTAATGATTTGTGATGAATGTCGGCTTTCATCCTGCATTGAGCTTAGTTCCTTGAAAGCCCCACATTTTTCCTTCATAACCTTTCCTTAACCAAAAGTTGGAAATCTGCCACCTAGAACAAATAAAGTAGAATGCCCTGAGTTTGGTAATGTATATTATGGATTTGATATCGTAGAACTGCTTTATAGTTACTTGCTGAGTTTTATACTCATATGTTTTGTTTTAATCTAACCAAGGCAGTTAAGCAAGAAGATGGCCAGGCTTAGGCGCACTGCTCGTAAGAGCGTACCTGGTGGTCCCTATCGTGTTGAGGGCTTCCGGTTGCCAGAGCAGGTAGTGGTATTTTTGAGTGAGCAAGCACTTAGAAGGAAAGTTGTAAAGATACAATGGGTTATCTGTCGGTTCCCATCCGGAATCGATTATGTTTATTTAATTATAATTTGGGGTTGTAAGTTATATTTTATGATTGGTAGTTGTGATCTTATCTCATATTTTATCCTGTTTGATCCTGTTAGTAGTTAATCGGGGTTTATGCATATTTAATTATTAGAATAAAGATGTGTGGGTCCTCATTTCCTAACCCCGAGATTGAGGGTGTCACAAGTTGGTATCAGAGCTACAGGATCTAGTCCCTGAGACAAGTTAGGAATACAAAAGGGTATTTTGGGTATTTATCTATATCGTGAGAGAGTTCGACTCATATAGAGTTGAGTTAGACTATTAGGTATAGTCTAAGGAAAGTGTATATTGGTTAAAGTGGAAACTAGAGTTAGGGTGTGAGTTAGCTGGAAGCTTTAACATTGTTTCTTGGCTGTTGTTTTGTGTTTTTTCTCAGGATCCCAGTAGTGGTAGTGACTCAGATTCAGAGATTAGTTTGACTAGTACCCCAGTGGACCCCATTCCACCCTCTCCAGAGGAACCTATGTATGTTAGTTCAGACCCAGAGGAGGACCCTTCTGAGAGTAGTGAGATCCCTATGCAGATTTCACCCTTGAGGCCAGATTCAGAGACCCCTGCCCCTGAGCCAGAGTCTGAGATGGCTAAGACTGTACCTGTCAGTGTTGGTGGCAACTTAGCCCAGGACCGAGATTTTATGTACTCCCGCATTCCTGAGTTGGGAGCTTTGGTGGATAGGCTAGCCCGAGAGTCTAGGGAGAGTGCTTCAGTTATGGATGATGAGTGGCGAGTTTGGGTGAAGATGGTGGAGCAGGTTGCCAGGAGGAGATTGGATGAGGGACCATCCACTAGTGATGTTGATGCTGAGGCCCAGAGGCTGCATAAGATCATTCGCTGGATGTTGGTTGTGTTGAGAGAGATTCTGGATGATTAGACGGGACTGTTGGTTGAGCCCGTAGGTTGTTGTTCAGTGCCGGTAGGCTTTGGGATACTTGGTCAGATGCCGGGATCCCTTTTTCATTTATTATGTTGTATTTCAGGACTATGTTATAGCAATAGTTGTTAGAAGTTAGGGGTAGATAGGGGGATATTTTCCAGTTTTTCCTCTGTTTAACCCTGCTATATTATTGTACCTTATTTCGGAACTTGTGATAGCCAGACTATCCTTTATGTACCCTTTGTTTAAATAAATCCTTTGTCTAGTTTCCATTGTGCACTCTAAATATCTTATAAACTGTTCTAAATATCATGTTTCCATATAACCATGTTTAAAATTCGTAATACCCTATTCTATGCCATGATAAAACAACACTGATATGAGAATTATGTAGTAATAGGATTGCATGTGCAAAATTGGGTAAAGCTTAATACCCGCAAGGGAGATTTTATAGAAATGTTGTTATATATGCCATGCTATCATATTGCTAAATAATTGCTCAATCAGGTTTGTAAGAAATGGCCAACTCACCAGATCACCAAGAAGAAGAAATTCCAACCCAAGACCCAGAAGTAAACCCAGAAACCACCATGATGAGCAGACTTGCTCAGCTTTTGCAAAAACCTGTGGCCCCTAAAGTTGGAAACTTCAAACACTTTCAATCTGTTCATCCCCTAGAGTTCTTAGGTTTGCCAGACCCGATTAAAGCTCAGTCGTGGTTGAGAGAAATGGAAAAAGCTTTTGAGTTAACAGAAGTTAAGGACGACAAGAAAGCTCAGTATGCGAGTTATTACCTTAAAGACGAAGCAAGTTTCTGGTGGGAGTCTTCGAAGGCATTGTTGGAAGGTAAGGACTTAACATGGGAAAAGTTCACTGAAATATTTCTGGAGAAGTATTTGCCGAGCTATATGCAAGATCAATTGGAAATGAAATTTCTGGACCTTAGACAAGAGGATATGTCAGTAGCGGAGTATGAAGTGAAGTTCTCGGAGTTGTCTAGATTCGTACCTGAATATGTGAATAGGAAGGCAAAGAAGGCTAAGAGGTTCCAACATGGACTTAAGCCGTGGATTAGGAGTCAAGTAGCATTGTTGGAGATCAAGAATTATGCTGCCTTGGTTCAAAAGGCAATGATAGTAGAAGGTGAGCGTGAAGCTGCGAGGAGAGAAAATTAAGGAAGAAAAAGGAAACTCGAAAGCTCGGAGCAAGAGCAAGGGAGTTCAAAGTTTAGAGGAAAATTTGGCAAGAATGGTGGAGGTCAGAACCAAAAGTTTCAGAAGTTTAGACTCGGTAATGGAGCTCAGAAGAACCGTTTCCAGAAAGTTGGACAACCGGGGAAGGATAACATACCTCATATTCAAGAATGCAAGAATTGTGGAAAGAGACACCCGGGAAGGTGTAATAAGTTGGATGTGACATGTTTTAAATGCAACCAGAAGGGGCATTACTCTTCAGAATGCCCAAGTGGAGCGAGGAAGCCTGATTTGGCTTGTTTCAAGTGTGGTAAAGTGGGCCATATGGCCAGGAGTTGCAAGGAGCCTGTTCAGAAGGCCAATGTTTTTAGGATTGCTGGACCGCCATTTCTCCCAGCACCATCAGCTCAACCCAGAGATAGAACCTTTAATATAACAATGAAAGATGTGGTGCAAGATGTGGACGTGGTAGCAGGTATGCTTGTTATTAACTCAGTAGAAGTAAAAGTATTGATGGATTCTGGAGCAACTAGATCTTTTATTTCTGAAAGTATTCTTGATAAGTTAAATTGTGTTGCGTACCCTGTTGAACCTAATTTGATTATAGAGGTAGCAAATCAAGAGAAAGTTATTGCTAGCAAAGTTTGTCCCGATTGTGATGTGGCTATAGAAGGTCGGCACTTTTCTGCTAACATAATTCCCTTTAAGTTAGGATAATTTGAGGTTATACTAGGAATGGATTGGTTGTCAAGCCATGAAGCGCAAATAGAATGTAAAAGTAAGAAGGTGAAGTTAAGAACCAAGGATGGTGAAGAAGTGGTGTTCAAAGGAAATAGGCAAGAGAAGAAATTCCTAACGGCTATTGAGACAAGAAGATTAATACGTCAAGGATGCGAAGTTTATTTGGCTCATGTCATGGATGTGGAGAAAGAATCCGTAAGGATCGAGGATATTCCAATAGTGAGAGATTTTCCGGATGTGTTTCCTGATAAATTGCCTGGACTACCTCCAGATAGAGAGATCGAGTTTACGATTGATTTGGCTCCTGGAACGGAACCAGTATCGAAAGCTCCCTATCGCATGATTCCAGTCGAGATGAAGGAATTGGCAGCTCAGTTGCAAGAATTGTTGGACAAAGGAGTAATCCGACCGAGTGTATCCCCGTGGGGTGCACCAGTGTTGTTTGTAAAGAAAAAGGATGGAAGTATGAGGTTATGCATTGATTATCGCGAATTGAATAAATTGACGATTAAGAATAAGTACCCTCTACCGTGGATCGATGACTTGTTTGATCAGCTAAAAGGAGCTTCGTGTTTCTCCAAGATTGATTTAAGATCTGGGTATCATCAATTAAAGATTAAAGTGGAAGATATACCCAAGACTGCATTTCAAACGAGATATGGGCACTATGAGTTTTTGGTAATGGCATTTGGCTTGATGAATGCGCCAGCCGCATTAATGGATCTTATGAACAGAGTGTTCAAGCAATATTTGGATAAGTTCGTTATTGTGTTTATTGACGATATACTGATTTACTCCAAGAAGGAAAAAGATCATAAGGAGCATTTGAGAATTTCTTTGGAAACTCTGAGGAAAGAGAAGCTGTACGCTAAGTTTTCGAAGTGTGAATTTTGGCTAAAAGAAGTGCAATTTATTGGTCATGTAGTTAATAAAGAAGGAACCAAAGTGGACCCAACCAAGATAGAAGCTGTAATGAATTGGGAAAGACCCAAGACTCCTACGGAAGTCAGAAGTTTTCTGGGATTAGCCGAATATTACAGAAGGTTTGTGCAAGATTTTTCTAAAATTGTTGTCCCATTAACGAAGTTGACAAGAAAGAACGAGAAGTTTGTATGGACGGAAAGGTGCGAGGAAAGTTTTCAAGAGTTAAAGAAGAGGCTGGTAACCACCCCAGTATTGGTATTACCAGATGAAAAAGGGGAATTTGTGATATTCAGTGATGCTTCATATAAAGACTTGGATGTGTGTTAATGCAACACGGAAAGGTAATAACATACGCGTTAAGGAAACTTAAGCCGCACGAGCAGAAGTATCCAACGCATGATTTGGAATTGGCAGCTATTGTGTTTGCCCTTAAGATTTGGAGGCATTATTTATACGGAGAAAAGTGTGAGATTTACACAGACCATAAGAGTTTAAAGTATATCTTCACCCAAAAGGAATTGAATATGAGATAAAGAAGGTGGTTGGAATTGATCAAAGATTATGATTGTACGATAAACTATCATCCTGGAAAGGCAAATGTGGTGGCCGATGCTTTAAGTCGCAAGGAAAGGTTGAATATTGTAACACCCCCAGATCCGGGGTCAGGGATCCGGGTCGTCACGGTCTTTCTTTCCATAATATCACTTCACTTAATTAATAATAAATAACCTTATGCTGTGACCCCACACTAACACACACCACAACCCGTTATAGTCTCAGAGATGAAATTTAAATAAGTACAAGTCCTTGAATCCACAATTAAAAGTTATTACAACCCAAAATGATTACTTGATAAATTTACAGTTAATTGCCATTATCTGCCACAAGTTATAATTATACATAATTGATTCTCAAAAGTAGAATGCCTGATCTATCAATAGATCTACCTCTGCAGCTATAGCAGCTACAACATCAACGGAAAGACGCGGGACGCTTCCCACGCGCTTGCGCTGGGTCTGCTAGAGTCTGGCCATCTTTCCTAACTGTTGTTGTGTGATGAAGAAATAAAGCAAGAGTGAGCCTTACAGCTCACAAGATAATATATAGTGATAACAATAATACAAGTATCTAAATGGATACTTACTAGAATCCTTTATCATGTGTAAGGTAATTACTTACTGGATATAAGTTTTTAAAAGAAGATGAAGTTACCAATTACTTCACTATACTTATACCATTTTTAGAAATCTACTTGAACTACTACTGTTCAAAGTATAATAAGATTCACGAGGTCATCCCATAGATGAGACCACAATTAAAACCTGAATATATTTGATCTTTGAAATGTTTTGAAAAGAAATGAAGTTACGAGATACTTCATTCAATGGATACACCAATAAAACTGTTTTGACCCTGTCAATGCTTCGGCAACCACCCATTCGTAGCCTTTCGATCGAAATGCTACGGGTAGTGTTGCAGAATTATCCAAATGGATGATGAACTCATTACGGGAGTTTGCCGCGCCAGGAAGACCACTTACGATGATCAGTCGTAGTAGTACAACCCCACCATTTTCTACATGTAGAGGAGAACCTGTCGGATTTACTTGTCAACCGAACACTGAACTCCTAAGGAATGGACCGCCTTAGCGGAAATTCCAGGCCATTTGGGCCAATATAATAATACGGCTGGGCCGGCGCTACTCGGCCACTTACGCCACTCCTAGTTCAGATGAAATCCATGACTCTGAAACGTAAAGCTCGTCCCCATTTTCCCCAAGTAGAAACTTGTTGATACGGCTCCACCAAGAAGTCGTATCTAGTTGGAAAGGAAAACTCACTGATATTTCCCAGGCGATGCCTGTTAATGGATTAACTTGTTCCAAGAATTTTACTTCCCGAGTATTGGGTAAGTAATCAAAAACTCTTTTATCAAGACAGCAACCTTGTTGCGAATATAAAACACACCACATAGCCGGATCCCTCAGGTTTTGAGCGAGTATTTAAATCCCCTTCGAAAGGAGGATCTTAAATATAAAAATGAGTTTTGGGATCCGCTCTAACTTTTAAAAATCATTTTAAAGACTCGAAAACACTTTAAAGAGTGTTTGGAATAATGCTGATTTAATAAAGTAAATCAGTCTCAATAAAAAGAAATATCTGGATATTATTATTTAAATAATATTTCCATAAAGAATAATCTTTATAAAAATAATTGAAGTAGAAGTTTTAAAACTCTTACTTGAATGAAAATTAAATAATCAAGGATATACTTATACAAAAGTACTATCTTTATTTGAATAATCGAAAATAAGTTTGATTATCGAAACATTATTCTTTAATAAATTAAAGAATATTATTAAATAATAAGCGGAGTCATAATACCTCGAATGAATATTATAAATAATATTCATTAAATAAAATAACGGAGTCATACATCATCAAATGAATATTCAAGTAATATTCAATAAATAATATAAAGGAGTCATAAGTCCTCGAATGAATATTCAAGATAATATTCATTAATAAAATAAAGTTATCGAATAAACCTTATTCGATTAATAGTTTTGAAAACTATAACCATATAAATATATATATATCAAGTCTACTCGGGGTCCTCAACTCCCGGTTTTAGAAAATGTTTTCACCTTTGGGTCCCTATACTAAGGGTATATGCAAATTACCGCTATTCTCTAGCATAGGTATTATCAACTGAATCAACAGATATATATAGCAAGAATACGAAACAGGCATGCATATGTACCATATAACATGCTACAATATATCGCAACAATTTGCTAATATAACCATCATGCATCTACTACAAGATAATGCATATACAAGCGTATACATCACAACAACAGTATAACGGATAAAAAACTTGCCTGAGCGACTGGGGGTGGAAAAAGGCTCGGGACGAGTCTGGTAACCTATAAACAACAAGTAAGTTGGAATTAAACCAAAGTCACTTGTAAATCTATACTTTAACCAACTTAGACTCTAACGCTTGTTTTGCGCTCACTGATTCTCTTAAGTCACTCGAGTACCCTCGGCTCCACCATTTTTAATAAATTAACCATTACGAGTTTTAAGGCGATTCTTTCGCGAGTGTCTTACCAACTTCCTAACACTCTTACCATAATTGTTTCATACACTAATTAACCCTTTGGTCTTTAACCTATGTTTCAAAGTAAGGCGAGGGGAAAAGTTTCGTTCGCGAAATGCCGTTACTTAAAACGGTCGTTTCTCCTAAACCGTACATCGGAATCAAATGAACTACATATCAAAACGAAGCTCGTAACATGAACTATCTAAACATGGCAATGGTCAACATCTAGCAGGGGGTTCTCGGGTCCTAATGTTATGAACAAAAGCAGTCTAAAGTAAATCGGATATTACGACGGCTATGTTTACGCGATTTCCCAAATTTAAACCAACTCAAAACAACCACAATTCAACCCCAATTTACAACCAATCAAAACTCCATCCAAAATACATTACAACAGCCCCAAACCAACTCATTATAATCCATTTACTTACTCCTAAAACTTGAATTTAAACTATACTACATTCTTTAACCAAATCTTAAGATTTCAACAAATCAATCACCACCATTCCAACCCAAACTCTTAAACAAACAAGTTTCAAGCTACTCTTTACCCTCACAACCATAATCAACCTAATATACAAATTAAAGCTAGGGTTTGGAGATGGTATACCTTCCTTGAAGTGGTGTGAGTAGCTAGGAAGCCTTAAGAAGCCTTGAGGAGTCTTAGGAAAGCTTGGATCTTAAAGGAAAAACAAGAAAATCAAGTTAAAATTCTTGAAGTCACTATTCATTGTCTTCTTCATTGATTTATTGGAGAAGATTGAGAAAGAATTGAAGGCTTAAACTCATAAGGTAGCCATAACTATGCATAAGGATGACTAGGGAATTATCTTACCAATTTAGGAAGCCTTGATCTTGAGTTTTGAATTTTCTTTCTCTTTGAAATAGTAAAAGCCGAGAGCATGAAGAAAATAAAATGCCTTGTGTTCTTGTTTTGATGAAAAATGAATTGTTTGGCTTGGTTGGTTGAATATTTGATTTGTTTTTGGTTAATTACCAATTTAACCTTGATTTTTGTGTGGTTAATATTCCACCACATTTCCTTCCCTCTTATGTCATGCTTGCATCACTTTATGATGTCATCATCCCTCCTTTGTCCTCTTTCTATTGGTTGGATGACATCATCCCCACTAATCTCTTTGATTAACTTCCTAATTGTTTGCCTAATGACCGCTGATCTGTTATACGGTTCGCTTAACTTTCGTTTTCGTTTATCGTTTGAGGGATCATACCCGGGATCTTATTACTTAGGTTCCCTTAACCTTTCTCAATATATTATATTCCTTTTATGATCCTCTCTTATAATCCTTTAATTTAAATCCTTTTTATCCTGTTACCTTATACTCAATTCTTTCCGTATCTAATGGATTTCCGGGAAAAATCAAAGTGTTCGGAATTGGATTCTGATGATCTTTACATACACTTATATACCATGTAGAGTACTAATAAAATCTCAGAATATCCATAACAGAACCCCTACATAGTGTGGCATGAAAAGTTTTCTCATTCAGCTAAAACACTATTCACAAGGGTTACAAAAAGTTCAAAATTTTGGGGGTTATTACAAATATGTTAACGTCATCGGAAGAATTGATCAAAGATTTTGAAAAGATGGAAATAGAGGTGCAGACTCCAGAATTTGGAGGTGAAGCTATATATGTGATGTCATTTCAACCCTCAATTTTGGAAAAGATTCGATGTTGTCAGGAGCAAGTGATGAATCGCGAAAAGGATAAGTTAATGGGAGAAAAAATTAAAGCTCAAAAGGATGGAAAAGGAATATACCGTGTTAACTCACGTATTTGGATACCCAATGTTGAGGAACTAAAGCACGCGATTTTGTAAGAAGCGCATAACTCGAGATTTTCAATTCACCCTGGAAGTACCAGGATTTAAAAGAGAGTTATTGGTGGCCAAATATGAAAAAGGAAATTGCTGAATGGATAAGTAAGTGTTATACGTGTCTAAGAGTCAAAGAGGAACACCAAAGGCCAAGCGGATTGCTTCAGCCACTGGATATACCAGAATGGAAATGGGAACATATAGCGATGGATTTCGTGGTAGGATTACCTAAAACCAAGTCTAATCATGATGCGATTTGGGTGGTAATTGATCGGTTGACAAACTCAGCACACTTCTTGCCAATAAATGAAAGATTTTCGTTGGAAAAGTTGGTCAAATTGTATTTGGATGAGATTGTGATGCGTCACGGAATCCCTGTATCTATCGTGTCTAATAAAGATCCAAGGTTTAACTCGAGATTTTGGAGATAATTCCATGATCATTTGGGAACCAAGTTGAAAATGAGTACGGCATATCATCCGCAGACAGACGGACAAAGTGAAAGGACAATTCAGACAATTGAAGATATGTTGCGAACCTGCGCAATAGATTTCAAAGGAAATTGGGATGATCATCTGCCGTTAATTGAGTTTTCCTACAACAACAGTTATCACGCGAGTATTGGCATGCCGCCTTATGAAGCGTTGTATGGAAGAAAATGTAGGTCCCCTACGTATTGGGACGAAGTTGGTGAGCGCAAATTAATTGGCCCAGAGCTAGTTCAACAAATGAAGGAAAAGGTAGAAATGATTCGGAAGAGATTAATTGCAGCTCAAGATCGACAAGCAAAGTACGCAAATCAAGAACGAAAAGATGTGCAATTCGAATCTGGAGACAAAGTCTTATTAAAGATATTTCCTTGGAAGGGTTCAACCCGATTCGGAAAGAAAGGGAAGTTGAGTCCTAGGTATGTTGGACCATTTGAAGTACTGCGATGAGTTGGGAAGGTGGCATATGAGTTGGCGCTACCTCCACAAATGCAACATATGCACAATGTATTTCATGTATCTCTTCTAAAGAAGTATAATGATGATGCGAGCCATGTGATCGAGTTGGAACCAGTGGAGATCCAACCAGATTTGTCTTATGTGGAACAACCTGTTCGAATTTTGGACCGAAAAGAGAGGACACTTAGGAATAAAGTTGTACCTCTAGTTAGAGTGTTATGGAGAAATCCATTAGTTGAATAATCGACTTGGGAATTAGAAAGAGAAATGAAAGAAAAGTATCCCCATCTATTTTCTTAGATTAGATTTTGGGGACATAATCCTTTTAAGGAGGGTAGATTGTGACGACTGAGAATTTTGTGACGTAATTAAGTCAATAAAGTATGTTTTATGTGATGTGATTATAACTATGTGGTTAAGTGTTGATTAATTTTCTTTACTATATATTAGAATATAGGAGCGTAAGTAAAAGCGTTCCAATTTAAAGAGTCAGCTTAGGAGTTAAGCTGTGTTGTCGGGCCGTCAGGTAGAACGGAACCCGTCCTAATAAGGATTTAAAGAATATAAATTATGAATTATGTGTGATTGAGTAAAGTATTTCGTCCTAAGTGACGTGTCGGTCGATAATGTTAATGAGAAGCGTAATCAAAACGCTGAGCGTCGGGCCGTCAGGCTGAACGTGACCCGGTAATCATAGAAAAGGATAAAGATTGAAGAAGGACAAATTCTCTGATCAGACCTGAGTTGTTATGTGTTCGTATATGTGTGATTTCTTGTATGTGTGCATGACTATGTGCTCTGTGACATTTTTATGAATTTAAATGAATTATTTGATATAAATAAAGGTTTATTTAACCTTCGCGTATTTTTATAAAATTATTTGAGTAAGATAAAAACATGGGATTTGTTCTGTTATTGTCATAATAGTCCAAGAGACTTTTTAAAAATGGTGGACAGAATTATTTGTTGGTCGTTGTATTTTAAATTGATTTTTATGTGCTAAAAAACTATTATTAGCATGAACTTGCGTAAATCATATAAAATCAACCGTTCGCTCAAAAGTTTATTATGAGTAATGGTTGGAAAGCTAATTTCGAGATCTACGTATTAAAATTGTCATTTGAAATAATTTTTGACTTCCCGAGAGAGATATATTTTATATTTGATTTTTATTGTATTTGAGTAAAAAGAAAGGATCAAATAAGCATAAAAGGGATTTAGTAGATTACTAAAATGCCCTTGGTCCTAATACCATATAAACACCTCCTATTTCTTTCTTTCTTTTCCCGTGAGCACCCTTTCCCCCCTCTCCCCTCATTTTCTCCCCTCATTTTCTTCTCTCTCTCTCTATCTCTCTCTCTCTTTCTCTCTCTCTCTCGGCTCCCTCCATCTTTCTTTTCTCTCTCTTGCATGCAACACCCAATCTTCACTCAAACTCAAAGATATAGCCCTCTATAGTTTCTATTTTCGGTATACTTCTCAAGTTCCATTTGCATGTGAGTATTTGTGTAAGTGTTTTGGTAATCATCTCTATGGTTGTGTTCAAGGAAATTGATTTCTTGATACAAGATCATAAGAGTAAATTCAAGAAGATTTTGTGGTTTAAAACTCAAGAGGAGACCCGTTGCGGGTTCTCTTAAGTTCGACCACCACCGGCTATGATCCAAGGATAGCCGGTGGAATTTTAATGATATGTTAATATGATTTTTAAGCCTTGCATGTTTTGGTTCTTGAAAGTTTAAAAAGGGTTTTTGGTATTTCCTTTGAAATTTGAGTATGTGATTGAAAATGGATTGTTTTGATTATTGAGGTGTGTGTAAGTCATTTGATGTTTAGGAAATCAAAATTTAAGGTTGCATGTTGGGTTTATAATTCGGTTTTGTACTAATAAAAAGGGGAATTAGATTTGATGGCTTGATCTTAGTATAAACTAAGCTTAATTGGTGAAGAAAGTGATTGCATGTTAGTTTGAAAGAAGAACAAGTAGTGCATGTCATTGTTTGATCCTTGAGATTGTAAATCATGATTTAGCCGAATGAAAAATGGGTTTAGAAGAGATTGATTTGATGATTAAGTGAATGCATGCATGTTGATTGAATAATTTGATTAAGGTTGGAGTCACTAGGTGATGTTTGGTTTTGTTTTTCGAAAATCTTGATGAAAATGAATTGAATGACTAAGTTAAGGTTTAAAACAAGTTGGAAATGTAATATAAGACTTTGCATGTCAAAAATTGATCCTTGCATGTATGATTTATTGAAAAACCCAAACGGGTCATATGGCTAAAAGGGAATTAATTGGACCTTTGTGAGAATATATGCTAATTACTAATAAGAACTTGGTTGCATGACATTGATTGGAATATGCTTGTGTTCGAATTTGATGATTAAAAGAGGATATTGAATTTTGATTCTTAAATGAATATGATTCAGATTTTGGACTAAAAGAATGAAGCGTAATTGCGGAAAGACCCTTGTAATATGCTTACCCAAGGAGTTTATTGTGTTTGATTATATGAAAATGAATTTGAGTATACGTGGTTGTGTTTTATGTGTAAGAATGAATGGTTTATAGTACTTAAAAGGGTCAATTCTAATTTAAATGCTTGATTTGATCATAAAGATTAATTAAGGATTGTATTTGAGATTTCTTCCTTAATTGGCTATATTTGGTTCGAATTAAAGTATATAAAAATGGGATGATTGATATGTATTATCTATGGTTGTCTTGTTGGCTTAAAGATGACTTTAGGGTCGATACTGCAAGTTTTGTCGTTTGTTTATTCGTATAAGAATTTTAATAGAAAGAGCTATGTGTACTAATATAAAGTACGATTTGACTTCGAAATAAGATAAGGATGTTTATAAGACGATGGTCGAGTATATAAAGGTGTAAAGGTTAAGAGTAAAATATATGACGTGTGATGTGCTATGTGCTATGTGCTTATGCGTATAAGCTATATTCGTATACTCGAGTCAAGGGTATAATCGAGCTACCGTATTGAGTGATCGTTCTGGGAACGAGAGTTGAGAACTGATTAAGATTTTGGTTTTATTGTAGATTCGGAGCGTGAGGGCATTCAGGCTAGGAAAGGAAAGGGTATACTAGGTGGCAGTAGTTCAACCTTCAGGAAAGCAAATTCAGGCAAGTAACTCTCATTACTTGTGAAAATAGTTATAGAGAGGTTATTGTTCATACCATGTAGAGTATGGAACTGTTAATGATTCGAGATATCCCGTTTTGATCTTGATAAACTATTATTTATAAGCTTACTGATTCAACCCGTTGGTAACCTGTCTTTTCTGTTCAAGCTATCTGTTAAGCCATGAACTGTTATAAACCCTATATCTAACTTTGCTAACCCTTTTGTAATGATACCTTATTTCTTGATCACCATATTTCCTACTGATCCCTGAAACAGATATTGATCCTTCTAATTTAAGGACCCTGTTATCCTTGATTCAAAATCCTTAAAAGTTGTTCCTTGCTGATCCTTGAATCACTTCCTAAACTTTGTTTTCTTGAAATTTTGACTTAAGAATGAGTTTCGACTCGAAAGAGTCCGAATGATTTCATATTCCTGGTAATGATAAAATGAATTTAGAAAATCTATTTTCCAACTCAAGGTTTTCCAAACGAATTCCTGATGGATTGGATTGGGACGTAAGAGGCTAGTGGGACTACTCCAGTCATGGTAAGAGGCTAGCGGGGCTAGTCCAACTTAAGGCTGAAATTATGCCGATTGTTACCTTAAAGACCGGATGGAGGTCGGTACGGGATGATCACCCGTATTATAATGAAATGGAAAGATAAAGTGATCCAATCAAGGGTTCTAACTGATTATTTAAAAAGGGAACTGAAACTTTCTATTCAGTAAATTGATTCTTGAAAATGAAAATGGTTTATATTGTTTTGAAAATAGTTGATTGTGTTAATGAAAAGCGTAAAGCTCGAGAACCCTGATTTTAATCTCTTGATCATATGATTGATCCCATATAGTGAAATACTGTTGCTTTCCTCTTCCTGAAAGATCTAATCTGATCCTTTAATGATTTGTGATGAATGTCGTCTTTCATCCTGCGTTGAGCCTTGTTCCTTGAAAGCCCCGCATTTTTCCTTCATAACCTTTCCTTAACCAAAAGTTGGAAATCTTCCAACTAGAACAAATAAAGTAGAATGCCCTGAGTTTGGTAATGTATATTGTGGATTTGATATCGTAGAACTGCTTTATAGTTACTTGCTGAGTTTTATACTCATATGTTTTATTTTAATCTAATGATGGTAGTTAAGCAAGAAGATTGCCAGGCTTAGGCGCACTGCTCGTAAGAGCGTACCTGGTGGTCCCTATCGTGTTGAGGGCTTCCGGTTGCCAGAGCAGGTAGTGGTATTTTTGAGTGAGCAAGCGCTTAGAAGGAAAGTTGTAAAGATACAATGGGTTATCTGTTGGTTCCCAGCCGGAATTGATTATGTTTATTTAATAATATTTTGGGATTGTAAGTTATATTTTATGATTGGTAGTTGTAATCTTGTCTCATACTTTATCCTGTTTGATCCTGTTAGTAGTTAATCGGGGTTTATGCATATTTAATTTTTAGAATAAAGGTGTGTGGGTCCTCATTTCCTAACCCCGATATTGAGGGTGTCACAAGTTGGTATGGGAGCTATAAGATCTAGTCCCTGAGACAAGTTAGGAATAAAAAAGGGTATTTTGGGTATATATCTATATCGTGAGAGAGTTTGACTCATATAGAGTTGAGTTAGACTATTAGGTATAGTCTAAGGAAAGTGTATATCAGTTAAAGTGGAAACTAAAGTTAGGGTGTGAGTTAGATGGAAGCTTTAACATTGTTTCTTGGCTGCTGTTTTGTGTTTTTTCTCAGGATCCCAGTAGTGGTAGTGACTCAGATTTAGAGATTAGTTTGACTGGTACCCCAGTGGACCCCATTCCACACTCTCCAGAGGAACCTGTGTATGTTAGTTCAGACCCAGAGGAGGACCCTGTGAGACTAGTGAGATCTCTATACAGATTTCACCCTTGAAGCCAGATTCAGAGACCCCTGCCCCTGAGCCAGAGTCTGGGATGCCTAAGACTGTACCTGTCAGTGTTGGTGGCAAGTTAGCCCAGGACCGAGACTTTGTGTACTCCCGCATTCCTGGGTTGGGAGCTTTGGTGGATAGGTTAGCCCGAGAGGCTAGGCAGAGTGCTTCAGTCATGGATGATGAATGGCGAGTTCGGGTGAAGATGGTGGAGCAGGTTGCCAGGAGGAGATTGGATGAGGGACCATCCACTAGTTATGCTGATGCTGGGGCCCGAAGGCTGCATAAGATCATTCGCTGGATGTTGGTTGTGTTGAGAGAGATTCTGGATGATTAGACGGGACTGTTGGTTGAGCCCGTATGTTATTGTTCAGCGCCGGTAGGCTTTGGGATACTTGGTCAGATGCCGGGATCCCTTTTTCATTTATCATATTGTATTTCAGGACTATGTTATAGCAATAGTTGTTAGAAGTTAGGGGTAGATAGGGGATATTTTCCAGTTTTTCCTCTGTTTAACCCTGCTATATTATTGTACTTTATTTCAGAACTTGTGATAGCCAGACTATCCTTTATGTACCCTTTGTTTAAATAAATCCTTTGTCTAGTTTCCATTGTGCACTCTAAATATCTCATAAACTGTTCTAAATATCATGTTTCCATACAACCATGTTTAAAATTCGTAATACCCTATTCTATGCCATGATAAAACAACACTGATATGAGAATTATGTAGTAATAGGATTGCATGTGCAAAATTGGGTAAAGCTTAAAACCCTCAAGGGAGATTTTATAGAAAATGTTGTTATATATGCCATGCTATCATATTGCCAAATAATTGCTCAATCAAGTTTGTAAGAAATGGCCAACTCACCAGATCACCAAGAAGAAGAAATTACAACCCAAGACCCAGAAGTAAACCCAGAAACCACCATGATGAGCAGACTTGCTCAACTTTTGCAACAACCTGTGGCCCTTAAAGTTGGAAACTTCAAACACTTTCAATATGTTCATCCCCCAGAGTTCTTAGGTTTTCCAGACCCGATTAAAGCTCAGTCGTGGTTGAGAGAAATGGAAAAAGCTTTTGAGTTAGCAGAAGTTAAGGACGACAAGAAAGCTCAGTATGCATCTGTATTTCCCTTGACAGAAGTTAGGAATACTTTCCTCAATTGATAATCCTCTGACCTTTAACTAGCTGCCATATCACTCAGTCTTGTTACATCTGTATTTCCCTTGACAGGCTACTTGACCTTTCTTATCGTTTACCCTCTTAGGTTTATCTTTATTCTGAATCCACTCGTTTTATTACTACACGCAGTCAGGCTTTGCTTCTACAATTTCTATCTGGCTTTGAATGCCTTAAACTATGTGCATCTATCATAAATAACACTATTCAATGAACTCACAATATATATAATTGTCTAGTCTATACGTTTATCCTTATCATCTACCTGCCCGATAATAACAGATAAGGATCATCTTTAATCATATAAAGTTTAATAGACACGTGGACTCATAGTTCACATAACACATAAACACACAAGGCACGTATCAAATATTTCATATAACACATAGTCACATAATTCATGTAGCATATAAGTTGAATCGTCAAAAGATAGATCTCGATGCATCTATAATTGAAATCGGATCAAAAAGAGTATTTTATCGATCAATAACTGACTCGAAATGATTATCGTATCAAAAATCTTGCACCGGGCCGCGCACGGGTCAAACTGTAATCTGGATCGAAAAAGCCAAAGCACGGAAAATGTCCGAAATTACCATGTTAGGTTAGGAAGGAGTTTTCGGAAGAGTTTCGGGTTGCAAAAATGTAAAAACGGTTGAAGTCGGACGATTCCCGGCTTTATAAAATAATTTTGTAATTATTCATAAAATAATTAATAAATTCATAAATCATTATAAAATCATTTAACACTCCAAAAATTACCAGAAAAATACCTTAATTATCTGTATTTTATTCTGGACATATTAAAATTAATATACTTACATTTTATTATATACAAACATCCAAATATTATTATCAATCATCAGATAATTCACCAAAAATTCATATAATATTCATATAATAATCATTTATTCATACAAATAATTACAGATATTTTCCGGATGTTACATCCTTACCCCCTTAAAAGGATTCTGTCTTCAGAATCACACTAAGGAATAATACTGATATTTTTCAAGTACCTTTCTTATAATTCCTCGGGTCTCATCACTTTAATCACAACTCAACGGTCTCTTACCGACATTAAATCTATCAGTTACTCACGTAACCTGAATCAACCTTCATTTTATATGTAGGGAGCTAAATTACCCTTCTTAGTCATATACATTTGAACATCTTATGAACTCGTCATGCCTGTAACAACAAGGCCAACTCATTCGTAATCGTTCTATCTATCTCATTGTCTCAATAGACTAACTTAATTTATACTAATCTGCTTCTCTTTCTAATTCTAATAATTTGTGTTTATGAACCTTCCATTTTCCCCTGACTGTTCTACTTTACTTCTTGCGTCTCCTTCTGTTTGGTTAGTGTGGCCTATGATCGTTTTCATTCGTATTCGAGAACTTTTAGCTGGTCTCTTGTACTTTCCGTCCATCTGCGCCCGATATACTGAGCTCATGGCGTCTGATGATTCGAAATATTCTAAATCTATCCAAAACTAAAAATTAAAAGAAAATCTCGAAAATTGCATTTAACTCACCACTTTGTAGTATACTTCAATTTCTTTTCAATTACTATCAAATATATTCATCGAGCGAGAATCTTTTACTATCTGAAAGGAAATATTAGTTTGGAGTGGAATGAATCATAACTTTATTCAAAACTGAACTCTTGGTACTAATACTTATTTTATTGTCATATCAAATTAGATATCAATATGAACTTTGATGCTCACAACCTTCCATACTGAAGTCAACATCAATCATCTATATTAATACCACCTTTGATATCTAACAACAAAGTGAGTATCAGCATCACCTAGAAACCGGATCAAAACCTGTTTTTCAATTTCTAACTTTTCCAATTCCTTTATTCACTCCCCAGCAATCTTAGTGATATTTACTCTTTCTTTTCTACTCAAGACATCTGTCTCTGAATGGATCTTGTTTGGTTGGTAATTAACCATACTTTCGTAGCTCATAATTAATTATAACCTGAGTTCATACCTTCGAAGCTTAGAACGTAGTTGCTAATCTCTCACCCTTCGCATGTATATCTTCAGGTGTTCAACTTGGTCTTCCTTAATTCTTGAATGGGCGAGGATATTACTAATAAATACAATTACACTATCCAATTACTCCTTATACACTATGTTCATTTAATCTTCAGACTTATAATTTCTGATAACTGATGCATGACTTCATACCTCCCTTTTTCTTTTCTCCATGATCACTTTTGTGTATAGCGCGAAGTACTCTTTATTTCATTGTTATTTCATTCCATATTTTTGAAGTTTTTCCTTCACTCAATATCTCATTCCTACTGGGTTATACGATACAGGGCTTTTGACACCAGCTCGACTCCGTACAGTAACTGATAAGAAATTCTTACCTCATTTCCCGAGGTAGCCTTGGTAAATAATTTGTTAGAATCTTCGGGGCTTTGCTTTATTTCTAAAGAATTCCGATATGAGATTCATTGTAACGTTCTTCTTTAACAGTTCACCACTAATACCTTGGTTTAATCTCCCCTATTTACACGCATTCTTTGAGTGAAATTTCTATCTTCAATTATTGGCGCTTCACTTCATTCTCCTATCATTTCTGACACAGCTGACGTTCACAACTTGCTTATATCCTGGACTATTTTCTAAAATTTCTTTATCATCCTTTTGATTCCACTTCTTTCCTTATTTAGTTCTTCATTCTCATTACTCATTAACTCTTTTAACATAAGGGATGTCTTTTTCTTGTTAATATTAATATGTGTGTTATTAGATAAGCCAGTTCTGAAGTTAATAAAAGGCTTTTATTTATAATATTTAAGTTCTTACTGACAGAATTATTAAAATTCATCGATAGTTATTTTCTTAGCCTCACTTAAATCATCATTGATCGCCTATTTGGTTTTTTTTTTCAATTGATCAACATTTCTTTTTCCTGAGTTCACATGCGGACTAGTCTTCGTCTTACATCGGATCTTGGATTCGCGAGCTTTCTAAAACTTTAATTCAATCGCCATTCGATATGGGTATACTTTCAAGTCCTTCCTGGAACGCTATTATAGATGATAGAATCTCTTTGCTTTATCTTGAACCTTCAGTTCTTGAAAATATTTTTCTTACTAGCATGTACCAATTAACTTCTATTCCTCCTGTTTATCGAAAAGGGCGTATTCATCTAGATAAAATCTCGCATATGTCTGTAGTAACATCACGCTATACTAAACTTTCGATTTTTGTTAATGCCATCACTTCCTTCAACTTGCTAACCGTTTTGATTTAGAATCTGAAAATCATGTTAGAGCTTGACTCAATCTAATTGGAATCGATCTCCATTTAGCTAACCATTAGTTGGTAAAGTTGATCAATTAACTCTTTTAACTGATCACTTAAACCAGTGCTGACTAGCTAACTGGAATCAAAGACCAATTATATAAAGTCGGTTTGGGCATAATAACTTTCTCAAGAACCGAGATCGCAGTTATTTGGAGTACTGACGAGAACGACAATATATTTCATTATCCTTTCATGTAAGATAATTTCTGAAAATTTGGGCAACACTTCCCCTATATCATTGACTACCAGTCGAACTCAAGCCGACACCATCAATCTTCCAAATCGTCCACAATCATATCCATCCACTTCCATCAACCAAATTCATCCATTCACCATAATTCAAACTATATCATTCTGACCAGCATTTGTATGATTAATTGGCATAACATATATTTTTTGAAACGAGACTAAAGTCTTAAACCAACAATGATTAATATAACCACACTTTTCTCAGTTCTTTCAGAATATTACAAAATTTTATTAGTGAACTTTAAAATTTATCTTATTGTTTCTAAATTTTTTATTCGCAAGTCTTTTAACTTATCTCTTACCATTACTAATTGGATATAGTTACTCTTAAAAATTATGCCACATCATTCAACGAACTACACCAATCCTCCTTTTCTGACGATACACGCTCAATTTCATTAGTGAGTCTGTTGATCTTTTAATAACCACCCAGGGTCTTAATTATCATCATCACAATCGGGTGAAAACTCCATCATCAGTTTGTTATTTCTTAAAAGGTCTCGCAGTCGAATCATCATTACTTTATCTCCACTTATGTTCCCCTATCGAAATTTCATCACTGACCCGGTTATGGGTATTAAATTCACCATAACTTATTTACTCAAGGTAGAAAACTTCACAATTTCTTGAAGAACATGTTCAAAATTTGTTTGCAATTAAGATTTCTTTGATCTTGACTCTTCACGACAAATATCTTTCCGCGATGAAGGGATGCTGCACGTATTAATTGCCTGTTTGAGTCAGTGGTCAGAATTCTCTTGATCTCCGATTGTTTTCCCGACATTCGTTCACTTTGCATACAACCTTACTTCCTTATTTTATAACTAATTTATTTGTTACGGTTCGCTACCCATTAATTTTACGTCGAAATCCTCTGATTTGAAGCGTGTCATGTTAACGCAATCTATCGTACTGATAAAATCCTCATAACATGAACAACTGTCTGACTTGATGTTTTCGCCACGTCCATGTTATCGATGAATTCCTTCTTTCTTACCCGCAGATGTCCACCATTTATCGGTTTGCAGTCGTATCTATGTTTTTTTGTATGATTCCACGTGTTACACTATTTCATTTCTTTTGAAATTGTTAGAGAACAGACTCTACGCAAGAGGAGAGTTTGTGAATATGACTTTGATTGAAAACTGAATAAGGAATAACAATGCCATAAACGATTGGGAGAATTTGTAATTCAGTAAATTGAAGGAAGAAGAATGAGTGAAGATTTAGATATGAATGAGACAACCATATTCATACTCAAGATGGCCATCCTTTCATACTATATGGCATACAACACATGATTAGGTGGCGTCCCACCCGACTCTTCATCATTTCGAAAAAGTGTCATACCACAACACTGTTTGTCTCGATCAGGAATCAGTAATTTGAGAAGAGAAACAATTCATAAGGAGTACAATAAATTTTCTTTCGTCTTCGGCTCATATGATTTATCCACCGAAGAAACTCATATGTATTCAAGAATCAAGAAGAACAGATGCTATCGTATTAAGAGAAGGAATGTCGATGTTGATCACCTTCCATGCTTCACCTACGTATGCCTTCAGAAACCAGTCGAATGAGAGATTCACAGTTTAGGTCACATTATACTTCGAAGTGTCGTCTAAAAATGCTTCCACATTAAATGCTTTAATAATTTGATCATAATCGCGTCTCTACAAAATTTAAAATTACTACTCCCGACTTCTTCCATGCCACATAGAATAACAGTCGATCCCGCCACGCTTCAACTTTATCGATTAGGAATATTATCCTTTGTCAATCGTCTAAAAGAGTCATCTATTTCCTTCAATCATCCTTTGTCCATTCGAATTACAAATCTTGTTAAATTTTAATAATTTTAAACTTTCTCCCTGCTGGGAGGGTCTACTTAGTCCTTCGAACTGACAACACTGAGTCTATATCCATTCTTCTTTTTAGGTCATTTTCTGTTAATAATAACAAGAACTTAAATAGTAATTCGACAACCAAATTTTAAAACTCATTTCATGCAAAAATCTTCTGAAAGTTGATTAAGAAAATCTTTTCCAAAATCTTATTTTAAAATTTTGAAAATCAAATATTTGATCGTTATTACTATATAAGTTACTTGCTATTCTCTTGATCCGCTAATAAAATATCTAATTAAAGGAATGCCCATATAAAGGTCTCTCCATTTTGATATATCTTCTATATTTTTCATTGGGTTCCGTTCACATTTATTAGCCGACGAACTTTTCCTCTTCTGTTGTATATCATTTTATTCGCTATTCTACCACAACGCTGACGTCTGGTACTGTCTTTGATATTCTCGTCGTCGTTCTGGATGTTATACTTACAACCACACATGTAATTCGACGTTCTGCTTGTAAATAAGGTCACACCTTCTTGCTAGTCTTACCTATACCCAGTAAGGTAGATATCATTCCTCGCGCAGCGCCCGGTATGTGGTAAGAATCTTCTCGCAACGGTGGTGCCTTTGCAGCTTGCAACTTTGGCTCTTCATCAGCTTCCATTAACTCGTTGCCTCCAGCGTGGAGCTCGTCCTACTACCTAATTCTAAGTTAAATCATACCAAATTCACCTAGCCTCTCTTTCACAAGTTCTCACAAGAATCAATCGCATTTTCTTCAAACCCGCATGAAAAGTAGGGTAACATAACCAGTCTCCATCGATCTGTCGATTCCTCATTACCGTAGGATCGAAGAACTCAATATACCTATAATGTTACGATATTTTCCTTATACTTTCCCCAACAATCCTGGTTTACCAATTCCGTATTAGACCTGCTAATCCTCACTCGCACTCAATTCAAACTTAAAATGAGCATGCCTAGGGTCTTCCCTATCTCATATGGCCTATCACTCCTATCTTACCCTCACCTATTCTTATTTCAGAGACCAATAACCTGTGGCACTGATACCAACTGTAACACCCCCAAATCCGGGGTCAGGATTGGGTGTCACTACACAACTTTAAATAATAAAAACCTGTATATTAAAATAAATATACAGATAACCCCTCATTATTCAGGATCGCTTACAGGTTATAGTATGAAACAAGAATCTAACCTTCTAAAATTTACATTGTCTAAATACAATTTCATTACCTCATTACTACTTTCCTTGTATTAATCACTCTAACATCTCTAAATTTCTTCAGCTGGAATCTCACCACTTTTGCTATCTATTAAAAGCTATTTACTTTTGTCCTCATTTGATACTGAAAGAAATAAGAGTTCACAAAGCAAGAGTGAGCCAAAAATGCCCAGCAAGTATCATAAATAGTTTCCAGGTATTAGATCAGAAAAACTCCTGGAAACGATTGTTGAATGATTTTAAAAATATCTTTACATATTAAATAGTTGAGCGAACAAAACATCGGCCCTCATTGGCCTTTATTCATAAATCACATTTTTCTGTAAAAGAATAGTGAACTTTTCAATGTTTCATCCCTTGGAATCAAATCTTTGTTTGATTCTGAATTATGAACTATTCAAGAAGGAATGCCGTTAATGGCGATCAACAATAAATTAGACTGGACACTAGAAACCATCATATGCACTATAACCTGCTGATCAGTCAGGATATAGTGTGGATCTATACCCAACTGCATAGACCCAACCAACATATGGGGTACCCAGACAACTATGGCCTAAGGGTCCGATCCATCCCCGGGCCATAGGATCCAGCTCATCACTGATCCTCATAATAACCATCCAGCCCGTAGAGTGTTTTGATGTCAACTCATTTTGATTTCAAAATATCCCAATCAGGGTTCGCAAATAACCCGAAAGAATGGGTATTTGCTCAAGAGAGCAATCGATAATATAAGAACAATAATGAAAGGAACTTGCATAATTAAGAGTAAATTGTAGCGAAATATAAAATAGTTAACTATTCTTAACTTAGAATAGGAACGGAGAAATAATTGCAGTATTTTAGGAGAAAGGTTAGGAAAACTTGCCTCAATTGATAATCCTCTGATCTTTAACTAGCTTCCATATCACTCAGTCATGTTGCATATGTATTTCCCTTGACAGGCTACTTGACCTTTCTTATCGTTTACCCTCTTAGGTTTATCTTTATTCTGAATCCACTCGTTTCATTACTACACGCAGTCAGGCTTTGCTTCTACAATCTCTATCTGGCTTTGAATGCCTTGAACTATGTGCATCTATCATAAATAACACTATTCAATGAACTCACAATATATATAATTGTCTAGTCTATACGTTTATCCTTATCATCTACCCGCCCGATAATAACAGATAAGGATCATCTTTAATCATATAAAGTTTAATAGACACGTGGACTCATAGTTCACATAGCACATAAACACACAAGGCACGTATCACATATTTCATATAACACATAGTCACATAATTCATGTAGCATATAAGTTGAATCATCAAAAGATAGATCTCGATGCATCTATAATTGAAATCGGGTCAAAAAGAGTATTTTATCGATCAATAACTGACTCGAAATGATTATCGTATCAAAAATCTTGCACCGGGCCGCGCACGGATCAAACTGTAATCTGGATCGAAAAAGCCAAAGCACGGAAAATGTCCGGAATTACCATGTTAGGTTAGGAAGGAGTTTTCGGAAGAGTTTCGGGTTGCAAAAACGTAAAAACGGTTGAAGTCGGACGATTCCCGGCTTTATAAAATAATTTTGTAATTATTCATAAAATAATTAATAAATTCATAAATCATTATAAAATCATATAACACTCCAATAATTACCAGAAAAATACCTTAATTATCTATATTTTATTCTGGACATATTAAAATTAACATACTTACATTTTATTATATACAAACATCCAAATATTATTATCAATCATCAGATAATTCACCAAAAATTCATATAATATTCAGATAATAATCATTTATTGATACAAATAATTACAAGATATTTCCCGGATGTTACAAAAGAACTGCTAGTTCTGATGATAAAGCAACTCCTTCACTGTCAAGGAGATTAAAGAAAATGAGGGCAAAAAGGCACATGGCTCAGCCTCCATCTGAGGATAATACTGAAGCTGAGGAAGGGGATCAGGATTCTCCGATCTCTTCAGAACCCGTTGTAATTGAAGCTTTGCCATTCCCTACTCAAGCTCAAGATACTGTGCTAACACCTCCTGTCTCTCCTATTAAAGCTGCAGATGATGCTGAAGAACAAGGCACAAATTCTGAAATAGATATTCACAATATGAATATACCAACTGTTCTTTATTTGGAAGTTCCAACAACAGCAGCTCAGCCACCTCAAGTCCACTCTCCACTCTTAAATGCTGAGATATCATCTGCACCAACAACACCAATTCTGGAGATAAATTCTGATGCTCAGAATTTAGATGAGGTTGTTCCAGAATCTCCAGTTGCTTCACACACTCTAGTGCTGTCAGAACATAACGAGTCTTCTTCAAGTTCTGAGGACAGTGTTTTTGTTCATACTCCAGCTCCCATTCTAGGAAATGAGGCACTAATTGAGAAGTTTGTTGAGCAAGCTACTCATATTCCTTGGGAAGATACTCATAGAGGTGTGGAGTGGACCAAGAAGTAGAATGAAACTGATTTCATTCCAAGCTCCAAAGTATTGACAGACCATATTGGTAAAGCTGATGAGTTGCTCACAAATGCTGATTTCAAGACACAACTCAAAGTCATAGCTCTGTCTACCAAAAATCTTCAAGGTCTACACTCTGCTACTCAAGAAAAGGTTGACAAACTTCTAGAAAAGGCTGAAAAGCTGGATATGGAGACCAAGCTTGATAAAAAGAGGTTTATCAGACCTATTTCTGAGAAAGTTGAAGCCATTGAGAAGATTCAAGAGAAGCAACAAGCCCAAATTACTGATGTCCTACAAAATCAAGCCTCTCAGAAAGCTCAATTGGATGAAATCCAATCTTCAGTTGAACTTCTTCTCTCTCTCCTACTACCTGATGATGCCAAAAAGGGGGAGAAGATAGTTAAGTCCAAATGCTCTAATGATCAAGTACTAAAGAAGAAAGATGATGAAGCTTGTTAAGTCACACACACTGTAGAAGGGGGTTGAATATAGTGTTTAGCACAATCAAATCGAATATAAGAACTCAAGTAACAAAAAATAGATTTTATTCAATATAATAAACTCTGTTACAATATGGAACTGTCTTCTCTCAGTGATAAAACAAATTATCACGAGAGCTACTAGAGTTACAAAAAATAATAACTTTGATAATCGTAACACTTATAGTGTAAACTCTATGCCTGTGTTTATATACTACACAGTTACAAGATAATCTTCTAATTGATATGGAATATAATTCTGCTTCCTAAAATATATCAACTAGTTATCTTTTCTTCCAAGTATTCTATTCTTCATAGAATTTCTTCTTCATGCATAATTCTTTCTGTCTTAGTCTCGATCTTCTTTCCTTTCAATCAGCCGCTTGCCTTATCTGAAAATCATCTTAAGTCCTGATATTATCTCCTGATAAATATCTTCTGAACCTTAAGTTTTGATAACTTAAGTTCTGATATCTTAAGTTATGTCTTCAGTATAAGTGCTGATTTCCAGTTAAGCATTGATTTGTCCTGTAAGGTAAGATCTGAAAACTAAACACAAATCATATTACACATGACATTATAAAATATATCTAACAATATCCCCAACTTGTAAATTAGCATAATATACAAGTTCAACAGATATTTGATGATGTCAAAAACATTACGTACAAATGCATGAGAATTTGACTAGATAACTACAACTTACAGTCCTTTAGGCTTTACCATCTTTAACTTTTGATAACAGCTTCAGTCTGTATAAACTTCAGAATTTAAGTAGTTGTAGATCTTTGACTTGGCTTCAATTTTCAATTTCTTCTAATCTCTTTGATATCAGGAGTTGTCCTGAGATAGTTCTTCAACAAACATCTCTCTGCATATTCAAGTTCATTGACCATCCTCCTTTTAGCATTTATCGATTCAACTGTATCTTCTCCAGTTTGAAAAATAGCAGCCCTGAGATCATTTATCTTAGCTTTTCTTATCTCCTGATCAAGCCTAATCAGATATGCCTTGTTAGACTCTAGATTGAATTCCACAGCCTTATAACCCATAAAAGTAGTTATAATCCTAGTAGAGTTAGGCTTCATATCGACAATATCACCCTTGTGATCTCTGTACTTGGGACAGTATGTGCTGTCAGACTTTACAAGATAAAGCTTCTTCTGTCTTTGAATTTAAGACTTTAAATATCCTGCAACACCATCTGTTAATCTGTCTTTCACTTGAAGTAGGTATAGAACATGTTCCAGTTCCTCAAAATACTTCAGTGGTATAGCATTTTTCTTAATCTGGTATACCCTTCCATCTGTCATAAAATATAACAAGATATGTTCTTTCAAGAAGGTATGGTAAACCATTTATACAGATTCAAGTCGATTCAATCTTTCAGGAGTTGCTCCAACATCTGGTTCACTTAAGGAAGTTGGATTATTGGTAGTATTATGTACTCTTCTTTCATGAGAACTACCCAACCCAGATTTATCTCTTGTTTCCTTTCCTGTAACAACTCTTACTTCAAAACCACCTGTTGCTGTCTTAAAAGATTGAGTTTGTTTAGCTTTGGTGAATCCTGGTAGGAGTATCTTTGAAGGTTTAACATGATCAATGTCAGAGGTTTCCTTTTCCTTATCTTCTGATATCAAGCCAACTTGTGCTATGTCAGAGGTTGCTTGCTTTACTGTCATATCAGAACTTACTATATCTTGACTCTGAACAACATGAGCCATGTTAGACGTTGTTTGAAAAATATTCTTATGCATCAGAGTAAGATTAGCATCTGCTTCATCATCAATTATTTCTTCATCCATAACTGGCATATAAACCTTTACAGGTTCATCAACTTTTTCCTTGCCCTTGGACCTTGGATAAATTTCCATTTGTGATTTGGCCTTGGTTGCCTCATAACTTGTTCTTTCCTTTATCACAATACCCTTAGGTTTTGGAAATTTCTTTTTAACAACAGAAGCTTCAGATTTTGTCTTGACACCTTCTGCTTTGAGTCTAGCTTCTTCTTCCTTTAGACTCTCAAAGTCCATTCCTGGATTTTCTCTAAGAAATAACTGCTTTGAAATTTCTTCATCAAGTTAACTTATCCTTTTACCAGTATCATAACTTATTTTTCTGCCAGTATCGGAACTTGTTCCTTGACTTGTAATTCTAGATTTACTTGACGAAAGTCCTTTGCCTTGACCTTGACCTCTACCCTTATCAGAGTTTCCCTGGTCATTATTTCCATCATCCTTTCCTTTCAGTGTCTGAATAGATTTACATTTGGACTTAATCACCTTCTCCCCCTTTTTGGCATCAACAGGTAATAGAAGAGAGACAAGCAATTCCACTGAGCATTGGATCTCATTGAGTTGACTTTGGTGAGAGGATTGATTCTACAGAATTTCTTCAATTTGAGTTTGTTGCTTCTCCTGAGTTTTCTCAATGTAGGCAATTCTGTCAAAGGCTGGCTTGAAAATCTGTTTTTTTCAAGTTTCAGATTCATATCTTGCCGGATCAAGTTTTCTTGAATTTTATTCACCTTGTCATGAGTTATTGAGTGTTGACCTTGAAAGTGCCTTGTACTCAATGCAGTAACTCTCAGTTGTGCCTTGAAATCATCATTTATCAGCATTTCATCAGCTTTTGCAAGATGCTCAGCAAGAATCTTTTCAGAAGGAACAAAACTAACTGAGTTCCATTCTTTAGTCTACTCCTTTCCTCTAGGAGTTTCACTCCAAGGTACTAGTGCTTCCCCTATAACAAACTTCTTGACTAAGTCAGCTTTATGAACAGTTTGTTGAGGTGCATGTCCTGATGGACCAGCTGCATCAGCATCTAGATTTTTAGCAGCTTCACCAGTAGTTTCTTCATTAGCAACATCAGAACTTGTAGATCCTGCAGGATCATCATCCTCTGATAAAATAGCAGTATGTGAGGCTATAGAGGCTTCAACATTTTCCTCTAAATTCTGATTTGTAGCCAGGTTCTGATCAACATTCAAAAGTGATGTTGTTGGTGGAGTGAGTTGATTTAGTGGAGCTTCCAAGTACAAAACCTCAGCTACAGTCAGGTTATGAATATCAATTTCAGCACTTGTACCTGATTCTTCAGTATGTACTAGATCAACTATAGGTGACATAGTAGGTGTAGGTATGTTAGCTTGAGCAGTTTCTGGTTGTGCATTTTCTGTTTATGCAGAAGGAAGTAATTCAATAACAACTGGTTCTGTTGAGATCAGAGATTCCTGATCCCCTTCCTTGGTTGCTTCCACTACATCTTCTGACTCAACTATGTCCCTATGAGCTCTCTGTTTCTTTAATTTCCTCAAGGGTGGAGACACTATAGGAGTTTTATCATCAGAATTTTATTTTCTAAGCCTTTTGAGGGGCCTAGAACTCCCAATTACAGTATCTTTCCGAGAAGAAACCTTCTCAGCTTCTATAATAACAGGTTCTGATATAGGAACCTGTTCCTCAGTTGTTTTCTCAAATCAACGGAATTTAATCAAAACATTCATCACAAAATAGAATTAAAAGTCGATGAAGTAAAGATTAAAACTTGCAGTTAAACATGTACAATCACATAATTTGAGAAAGACAGAACAAATCTTGCAATTAATCAAAATTTCATTAATATATCAGATGATTACATTCGATAAAATTTAACAATTACATGCAAAAATTACAAGACAGTCTTATTCTACGATTCCTAACATCAACAGCTTTAGTCCTAGTCTAAGAAGACTGACAAAGCTGACGGTGAAGAGAAACGGATGGATGGCAACTAATTCTTCTTTCTACTTTCAACAAAGAGAACATCAAGACGAATGATTTGCTCCTGCTGTTTGAGAATACGAAGATGAGCTTCTCTTTGGAAAGACAACAGATGATTTTTAATGTTCTCTGGAAGTTGAATCCAGACGACAAATGGAATGTTGTTGATAGGATATGAAGTCGGAACACCATTTCAAAAGATGGTCACAGTTTCTGTGCCATAAGAGTAATACCAACTAAAATGTGCCATTGTTTGAGAGAAATGATCAGATATGGTTTTACTGATGAATGATCAGTCATTTAAATAGGCAATGGAATACTAAGGGACGCGAGGACTGGTTAAAAAGTATAAGTAAGAAAAATGACCCCTCGATTCCCTAAACTGAAGTGTAATAATAACAGTCAATAAAAGATCTAAACCAGAGTTAATGGACATAAAATATACTAATAATCACTGTACGCATGCAGTTTTTCAAGACATACACGCTAACCACTAACCCATAATGATTATGACTGTTTTATCTCACATTAACCAATATTCTGTAAAAATATTATCGTTCAAGTAATGACCAAAAATAAACCAAGTAAATAAATACCGCCACGTCAGCATCAAAACTTGATTATTATCAGGATTTAAAAGTCATCAGAATATAGCTCCTTAACTCGAAAAGTGAATGTGTATTCCTGTAATTCTTCACACAAATACTGATATGGTTTCATCAGAACTTGTCCTCAGAATTTATGAAAAATGACACATAGACTGTTCATCTAAAACAAAGTTGATCACCACAGTAATTTTCATCATTCATATGGAGTGTAAGTGTGTGCATTAATCTAAAAATCAGACAAAGAGTAAAGTCTGATTCACTTCAGTACATCTTAGAAATAAGGCATAACTAAGAACTTTGCTCAAAATCTGTCATTATTCTGAAGTCTACTATAGAATGAGTTCATGCATGAGTCCACCTCAACTATTTTGTGCTCATTTTATGTATCTTTTGAAATTCTATTTTACAGTGGCTTCTCAGTGTAAATGAGTCACGACTGCTTATTAGAATTTATATCGTTATCAGAGTATTTTTCCAGTAATCATAGAGTGTGAAAAATCACCAAGAAAATTTTATTTTGCTTTTCTGATGCATATTACTTAATACTGTGGCGCCCTCCAAACCCGGGTCAGAAGTTTGGGGTCCACACACACACCTTAATTATAACCTGCTTATAACAATAATAAAGATAATAATAATATATGCAATGACCCTACTTACCAACCACCACGGACCGCAACAGGTTAAAGTATACACACAAGCCAAACACACTAATATATTACAAACCGTTTAAATCCCAACTATTTCAAATTCAAACTGAGTATTAAACATTATTATAAACTTTTACAAACTTAAATTATTCCAAAACAAGCCTACTAGCTCAGCTTTCTCAACCTGAACCCCTAGCTCTCGCGCTGGACTGGGGATCCTCTTTACCAACTGGTTCCTTTTTAACTGGAAAGAATATAAACAACATAGCACAAATGAGCTAACTAGCTCAGCAAGCCACAATGACAAAACTGAGAATAATGATCATCAGGTGATTATGGTTATGATATCAAGTGAACAATGGATTATGATTTAGAATTGGATATTATACTTTTAATTTAAAACCAAGGTTAGGCTGCTGATCAGTCACGCACTAACCCCGAGCAAGGCACACAGCATTGCTCTAACTACTGGATCCAAGGCACACATTGGCCTATCTTGACCATTATATGGTCTGACCACGAATCTGGTCCACAATTTTATAAAAACTATCCAATTCTAACATAATAACAGAATATGCAATAATAAACAATAACCGAAATCATTAACAACAATAAATGTTTAACAATGAAAGGGTTTCAATCCTTGTAAGGATCAACAAGGTACTTTCAAAGCTTGAATGCTGGGTAATGAAAGAATTGGATAACAAAGGAAACAACGTTTCAGGGTGTCAAGGATTTGGTCTTTCAAAGCATAAGATATCATGGATTGAGTATATAATACTTCAGTTCAGTGTCTGGTATTTAGTTTGTATGTATTTGTGGAGTAGTATCGTAGATTTGTGGTTCGTGTTTGGGTATACAATAATCAATGGCTTAGAAAGAATATGGTTCATAGCTCAAGAACAATAACTGAAATCAGGATTTAGGTTTCCGTGCTTCAAAGCACTTGCAATGTCAACAAGACTATCAAGAATTACAATATCTCGAGAAAGTTCAGAACACTTGCCTGATATTAGCTTACTATCCTGCTCTTGCTTTCAATCACAATCGTCTTACTCCTCAACTACCTGTTTCCCTTTCCTACGCCTTGCCTCTTCTGCTCACATATCATAAGCATCTATCAATCATCAACTCACAGGATTCTATTCAACACATACTTCTATCTACCCTTCGTTTTACCCAAATCCGATTAACGGATTGAAATCTATGCAATAACCCACCGAATATATAGACCGATAGTCACACAACAGGTCATGTATAACACATAATATATCACGTAATCAATGACATATCATCTATAAAGAAGTCTCGGGTCATAAATATGCTTTCGGGTATTTAAAATGATTTTTAAAACATTTTTCGGAATTAAAACGGGTCGTTGGATCAATTTCGGGTTAATAAACAGGGTTCGGTTGGCCCATTCTGGCTCCAAAATAATTTTGAAATAATTATCGAGCCTTGGAAATAATTTAGAATAATATTTTAAAGCTCGAAACTATTTTTCAGAATTTTTAAATCATTTTTAAATAATTAAATCTAATTAAATAACTAATTAAAATCAATTAATAATTAATTAAATCAATTAATCAATTAATTTTGGAATTAATTGACCAATTAATCAATTATAAATTAACTGAAATTAATTAACTAATTAATTCAGATTTATTTGTGAATTAAAAATAATTTTCGGAATTAAAATAATAATTTTCAGAAATTAAAAATGAATTTTTATAATAAAAATAAATAGGAAATATGATTTTTAAACATTTTATAAACAGAAATCCAATTTTTGCAAAGTCTGAAAACTACAGGGACCAAACTGCATCGTTTTCAAAACTGCAGGGACCAAACTGAAATTTTGCAGTCCAGTCGCCGGAAAATCGGGAGTGGTCGGAGAAGACGATCCCGGCGTCCTCACCCCACCAACACCTCCACATTAACGCTACACAACACCAGGAACTTGTTCATGCATTCAAAACATTCTAATCATCCCTGTTCTGGCCGGAAATTGGCCAAGAACATCGCCGGTTTCCGGCGAACATCGCAAATCTTTAAAACACAACTCCCTTCGATTCAAGCATCCTCTGTTAACGAGCTATATATCAATCGATTGCAAATTTTATAAGGAACACAACCCACTATAAATCAACAGCTAATAACCCCTGAATCAAAAACCCCCAAATTTTAATTGAAAACATTCATACGGGTTATAAACCCTAATTTGAAATTCGAAAATTAAACTCAAATTTGAACATGTTATTGAACTCCAAATCAGACGTATGACATATGAAAATCATCAGGAAAACAAGCTCTACAACATGCAATCATCAAATCATACAAACAATCATCCGAACAAAAATTCATATTTTTAATAAAATAAATTCGAAAATAAATAATTTTTTAGAAAAATACCCTTGATTTCTGCAGTGAAATAAAGCTCATAATCTGATAGAACACCTCAAATCCTTCGTTTTGGTTACTCAAGCTTTAAAAACAGAGATCGGTAACGCCTTCGTTTTGCTGTTTGATTCTTAGAACAGTTTATTTAATTAGGGTTTTTCTCTGAAAATTATATAATTAACTATCTGCAAATGATTTTGATACGAAATAAAATACGGTAAAAGGCTATTTATAATTACGGAAAATTTGTATCCCGTTGGATCATTCCGGATATAAAACAGTACGTTTATCTTTAAAAACTGATCCAAACGGTATCGATTTTCGGGATAATTATCCAAATTAGTACAATTTGTACTGCGGTCTTGGTCTTAGCGCCTGGTTACACGTATTACGAAGTGATAATTGGGATAGTTTAATAAAAAGCTCCCGTTTATCGAAAATACGGGTTTTATTGATTTACTGAAACGAATATTGTATCGAAAATGTTACGCCGGGACCCGCACAGGACAAACCGTAAGCCGGATCGAAAAAGTCGAAACATGAAAAATGCTCGGAATATTACAATTAGGTTAGGAAGGGGTTCTCGGAAGAGTTTCGGGTTCCAAAAACATAACAACGGTTGACGTCGGTTGGTTCCCGTTTTTATAAAATAGATTTTAATTACCCGGAAAAAGATTTTAGAAATTTCATATGATTCTTATAAATCCATAAATCAACATAAAAATAATTAGGAAGATATGACAATTATCTATATTTTATTTTGGACATATAAAAATTAAAATACTCAATTAATATTATTTTTGAATATTCAAGTACAGATAACACTTAACAATTAACTCACAGAATAGATACTGGGCACACATACTAATATCAAAAATAATTACACGATATAACCCGGATATTACATCCTTCCCCTCTTAAAAGGATTCTGTCCTCAGAATCTCCTAAGAAAATAAATGAGAGTATTTTTCTCTTATATCATTTTCTAACTCCCAGGTTGACTCTTCAACCTTGGGGTTTCTCCACAATACTCTTACTAACTTTACCACTTTATTTCTCAATACTTTCTCTCTTATCTCTAGAATCTCTATCCGACTCTCTACATATGATAAATCTGCCTGAAGCTCTATTGGCTCATATTCTATTACATGCCTGGAGTCTGGATTATATTTCTTGAGCATCGATACATGAAAAACATTGTGAATGTGCTCCATGTGCGGAGGTAACGCCAATTCGTAAGCTACTTTGCCAACGCGCTTTAGGATCTCAAAAGGTCCGACATATCTTGGGCTTAGCTTCCCTTTCTTTCCAAACCTCGTTAGTCCTTTCCATGGTGATACTTTCAGTAATACCAAGCTTCCTTCTTCAAATTCCATGTCTTTCCTTGATTGGTCTGCATATTTCCTCTGACGATTTTGAGCGGCTATTAATCTTTTCTGGATAAGTTCAACAACTTCCTTTATCTGCTGTACCAGTTCAGGTCCAAGTATCTTGCGTTCTCCTACTTCATCCCAATATATGGGAGATCTACATTTGCGTCCATAAAGGGCTTCATAGGGTGGCATTCCAATGCTGGCATGATAACTGTTGTTGTAAGCAAACTCTTCCAGAGGTAAATGTTCGTCCCAACTTCCTTTGAAATCAATAGCACAAACACGTAACAAATACTCGATTGTCTGGATCGTTCTTTCACTTTGGCCATCCGTTTGGGGGTGATAAGCTGTACTCATATTCAGTCTTGTTCCCAAACATTCTTGAAAACTCTTCCAGAATCTTGAATTAAACCTTGGATCTCGATCAGATACGATAGACACTGGAACTCCATGACGAACTACAATTTCTTTTAGGTACATATGGACCAACTTGTCGAGCGAAAATCTTTCATTTATAGGCAGAAAATGAGCTGACTTGGTAAGTCTATCCACTATAACCCAAATGGCATCATGATTAGCCCTTGTCCTTGGTAATCCAACTATGAAATCCATGGTAATATGTTCCCACTTCCACTCTGAAATCTCCAATAGCTGTAGCAATCCGCTTGGTCTTTGATGCTCTGCTTTAACTCTCTGACAGGTATAACATTTACTAACCCAATCTGCAATTTCCTTCTTCATATTTAGCCACCAATAATTTTTATTTAAATCTCTGTACATTTTGGTACTCCCTGGATGGATGGAATATCTTGAACTATGTGCTTCTTGTAAAAATTCATTATTTAACTCCGTCACTGGTGGAATCCAGATTCTAGATGAAAATCTTAAAATGCCTTGATCATCCTTCTGCGTGCATAATTCTTCACCTACCAAATGATTTATATCTTGATCCATTACATCTGTAACACCCCCAGATCCGGGGTCGGGGATTCGGGTCGTCACGGTCTTTCTTTCCACAATATCACTTCACTTAATTAATAATAATAACCTTATGCTGTGACCCCACACTAACACACACCACAACCCGTTATAGTCTCAGAGATGAAATTTAAATAAGTACAAGTCTTTGAATCCACAATTTAAAAGTTATTACAACCCAAAATGATTACTTGATAAATTTACAGTTAATTGCCATTATCTGCCACAAGTTATAATTATACATAATTGATTCTCAAAAGTAGATGGTCTGATCTACAATAGATCTACCTCTGCAGCTATAGCAGCTACAACATCAACGGGAAGACGCGGGACGCTTCCCACGCGCTTGCGCTGGGTCTGCTGGAGTCTGGCCATCTTTCCTAACTGTTGTTGTGTGATGAAGAAATAAAGCAAGGGTGAGCAGCAAGCCCACCAAAATAATATGTATAATGATTTACAATATATGAGCCTTCTCATAGTACTCATGAAAGTCTTGGTCAAAAGAAATGAACCAAGTTTGATATCTTAATGCGATGAAGTCGCAAAATATTCAGTATATATACATATATACTTTTCAAAATCTTGGAAGTCCTCTTCCATGCATAATATACACAGAGTTCCAGTGTATAACTGTATAAAAATATCGTTGCAAGGTGATCTCATATATCTAACCTTGTCTCAACGTTTTTTCTGAAAATCTTTGTCATGCATAAGATAATCACTTACTAGATATAAGTTTAAAAGATGAAGTTACAAGATACTCCAATATACTTATATCTTTCCCAAATACTACTTGAACTACCACCGTTCAAGTTATAATTAGCTTCAAAAGTTCATCACATAGATGAGACTATAAGACAAGATTTGAATAGATTAAATCTTTAAAATATTATCAAAATAAAATGAAGTTACGAGATACTTCATTTGATGTAAACATCATTTTGAAAACTTGACCCTGCCAACACTCAACAATCGCCCAACCGTAGCCTTTCTATCGAAGTGCTCTGGGTAGTGTTGCAGAAATTATCCAATTGGATGATGAACTCATTACGGGAGTTTGCCGCGCCAGGAAGACCACTTACGATGATCAGTCGTAGTAGTACAACCCCACCATTTTCTACATGTAGAGGAGAACCTGTCGGATTTACTTGTCAACCGAACACTGAACTCCTAAGGAATGGACCGCCTTAGCGGAACTTCCAGGCCATTTGGGCCAATATAATAAGGCTGGGCCGGCGCTACTCGACCACTTACGCCACTCCTAGTTCAGATGAAATCCATGACTCTGAAACGTAAAGCTCGTTTCCCCCTTTCCCCAAGTAGAAACTTGTTGATACGGCTCCACCAAGAAGTCGTACCTAGTTGGAAAGGAAAACTCACCGATATTTCCCAGGCGATGCCTGTTAATGGATTAACTTGTTCCAAGAATTTTACTTCCCGAATATTGGGTAAGTAATCAAAAACTCTTTTACCAAGACAGCAACCTTGTTGCGAATATAAAACACACCATCGAGCCGGATCCCCCAGGTTTTGAGCGAGTATTTAAATCCCCTTTTTAAAAGGAAGATCTTAAATATAAAAATAGTTTTGGGATCCGCTCTAACTTTTGAAAATCATTTTAAAGACTCGAAAACACTTTAAAGAGTGTTTGGAGTAAAACTGATTTAATGAAGTAAATCAGTCCCCAGAATATTTAGAAAATGTCTGAATATTATTATTTAAATAATATTCCCATAAAAGATAATCTTTATAAAATAATTGAAGTAGAAGTATTAAAACTTATACTTGAAATGAATAGCAAATAATCAAAGATATACTTATACGAAAGTAATATCTTTATTTGAATAATCAAAAATAAGTTTGATTATCGACACCTTATTCTTTAATAAAATAAAGAATATATCTCAGCAAATAATCGGAGTCATAGATCCTCAAATGAATATTCAAATAATATTCAATAAATAAAATAAGCTGAGTCATAATACCTCGAATGAATATTATAAATAATATTCATTAAATAAAATAAAGGAGTCATGCATCCTCAAATGAATATTCAAATAATATTCAATAAATAATGTAAAGGAGTCATACGCCTTCGAATAATATTTGAAATAATATTCAATAATAAAATAAAGTTAAAGTTATCGAATAAACCTTATTCGATTAATAGTTTTAAAAACTATATCCATATATATATATATATAAATAAATATATATATATATATATATATATATACTCGGGAACATCGACTCCCGGTTTAGAAATATGTTCACCTTTTATCCCCTATACTAAGGGTATACGCAACTACTTGCTTATTTCTAGCATAGGTATTATGCAACTATAAGCATTGAAATCAACAGATAGATAACCAGATTACGAAACAGACATGCATATATACCATATTAGCATGCTCCAATATATCGCAAAATTTGCTAATAACAATCATGCAATATCACAAGATAATGCATATACATATATTTACATCACAACAACAGTATAACGGGTAGAAAACTTGCCTGAGCGACTGGGGTTACGAATGGCTCGGGACGAGTCTGGTAACCTATAAACAACAAGTAAGTTGGAATTAAACCAAAATCACTTGTAAATCTATACTTTAACTAACTTAGACTCTAACGCTTGTTTTGCGCTCACTGATTCGCTTAAGCCACTCGGGTACCCTCGGCTCCACCATTTTTAATAATTTAACCTTTACGAGTTTTAAAGCGATTCCTTCGCGAGTGTCTTACCAACTGCCTAACACACTTACCATAAATGTTTCATACATTAATTAACCCTTTTTGGTCTTTAACCTATGTTTCAAAGTAAGGCGAGGGGAAAAGTTTCGTTCGCGAAACGCCGTTACTTGAAACGGTCGTTTCTCCTAAACCGTGCATCGGAATCGAACGAACTACATATCAAAATGAAGCTCGTAACATGAGCTATCTAATCATGGCAGTGGTCATAATCTAGCAGGGGGTTCTCGGGTCCTAATGTTATGCACAAAAACAGTCCAAAGAAAATCGGAGGTTACGAAGGCTATGTTTACGCGATTACCAATGTTTAAACTACTCCAATTAACCACCAACCAACTCATAACCATCAATACAACAAAACTTCACCTAAACCATACCACATCAGTCCATAATCTCCAAGGTTTTTAACTCAAACAACCACAATCAAGACCTATGAACTATAATCAAGCTTTAATTACCAAAACACTTCCAAATCAAACCAAACTACTAATAATCACAATCCATGCTTCTCATTTCACAACACCAACCATTAAACTTACTAACAAATAAAGTAAAGGCTAGGGTTTGAAGTTTATACCTTCCTTGGGAGGTGTTAAGTTGCTAGGAAGCCTTAGGGAGCCTCCTACAAGCTTGATCTTTCCAAAGAAATCAAGAACACAAAGTTAGGCTTTGAAGTTTCTAAAAGTCCGATTTAAAGAACTGTAAAAATGAGGGTCTTACCATGATTATTTGGACTATACTTGTGAACAAGAGTTGTAGGCCATCTCAATACCTTTCCAATGAGCTATAGAACACAATATTTGAGTGAGAAATGAAGGAGATACAGCAGTTTTAGTGTTCTGATTCTGTTTTGGCCGAGAGCATGAAGAACAATGCCTTGGTTTCTTTTTGATTTTGATGAAAAATGATTTGCTTGGCTTGGTTGCTTGGTTTTTGTGCTTTCTTTAGTCAATTACCTTCTTGCCCTTGAATTTGTGTGGTTACAAAGCCACCACACCTCCTTCCTTCCCATGTCATGCTTATGTCACCTTGCACATGTCATAATGCTCCCACTTGTCCACACCTTGTGGTTTGATGATGTCACAATCCCTGGCTTCTTGTACAAGCTTGTCTCTTGATCACTTATTTGTTTTACGGTTCGCTTATCTTTCGTTCTCGTTTATCGTTTGAGGGATCATACCCGGGATCTTATTACTTAGGTTCCCTTAACCTTTCTCAATATATTATATTCCTTTTATGATCCTCTCCTATAATCCTTTAATTTAAATCCTTTTTATCCTGTTACCTTATACTCAATTCTCTCCGTATCTTGTGAATTTCCGGGAAAAATCAAAGTGTTCGGATTTGGATTCTGACGATCTTTACATACACTTATATCCCATATAAAGTACTAATAAAATCTCAGAATATCCATATCAGAACCCCTACATATTGTGGCATGAAAAGTTTTCTCATTCAGCAAAAACACTATTCATAAGGGTTTCAAAAATTTCCCAAAAATTGGGGTTATTACAACATATTTCTGACATTTCTTTATTTTCTCCAACAACTCTGGCTGGAAAGTCATACTGTACACTTTCGCTTCCTCAGGTTCGCAAACTCTAATTTCTAACTCCAATTTCTGAAATTCCTTATATATATCTTCAGGTACTGATAACTCATTTAACTTTTCCTTCCGACTTAATGCGTCTGCCACCACGTTCGCCTTACCGGGATGATAATTAATCGAGCAATCATAATCCTTGATCAATTCTAACCATCTCATTTGCCTCATATTAAGTTCCTTCTAGGTAAATATATATTTCAAACTTTTGTGATCCGTGAAAATCTCACACTTTTCTCCATACAAATAATGTCTCCAAATCTTCAAAGCAAAAACTATAGCTGCTAGCTCCAAGTCATGAGTAGGATACTTTTGTTTGTGTGGTTTCAATTGCCTTGACGCATATGCAATCACCTTGTCGTGCTGCATAAGAACACATCCTAATCCTTTGTAGGAAGCATCGCTATAAATTACGAAATTCCCTTGATCGTCTCGAAGTGACAACACAGGTGTTGTGATTAATCTCCGCTTCAATTCCTGAAAATTTTCTTCGCACTTGTCATTCCATATAAACTTTTCATTCTTTCGTGTAAGCTTTGTTAATGGTGTGGCAATCCTTGAGAAATTCTGAACGAATCGTCGATAATATCCTGCCAATCCCAAGAAACTTCTTACCTCAGTGGGTGTTCTCGGTCTCTCCCAATTCGTAACTGCTTCGATCTTTGCCGGGTCTACTTTGATCCCTTCGTTACTGACTATGTGTCCTAAGAACTGAACTTCTTGTAGCCAAAACTCACACTTCGACAATTTAGCATATAACTTCTTTTTCTTTAAAATCTCCAAAGTTATCCTTAAATGTTCCGCATGATCCTCCTCCGTCTTTGAATAGATCAAAATATCGTCTATAAATACTATAACGAACTTGTCCAAATATTCCTTGAAAATTCTGTTCATTAGATCCATAAACGCTGTTGGGGCGTTGGTCAATCCAAAAGACATCACTAAAAACTCGTAATGTCCATACCTTGTTCTGAAAGCTGTCTTTGGTATATCTTCTGGTTTGATCTTCAGTTGATGATATCCCGATCTTAAATCAATTTTGGAGAAATACTTGGCTCCCTTCAATTGGTCAAACAAATCATCAATTCTGGGTAACGGATACTTATTCTTGATTGTCAACTTGTTGAGCTCCCTATAGTCGATGCACAGTTTCATGCTTCCATCTTTCTTCTTGACAAATAATACCGGTGCACCCCACGGGGATACGCTGGGTCTGATTACTCCTTTCTAAAACAATTCCTGGAATTGCTTTGCTAGCTCTTTCATCTCAACAGGCGCCATTCTGTACGGGGCTTTGGATACTGGTTCTGTTCCAGGTGCTAAGTCGATCGCAAATTCAATTTCTCTATCTGGAGGAAGTCCTGGCAATTCATCGGAAAATATGTCTGGAAATTCATTCACTATTGGGATATCTTCAAGTTTTGCTGGCTCCTGACTTTTGTCAATCACGTATGCTACGAAATGCTCGCATCCTTGCCGTAGTAACTTCTTGGCTTGAATCATCATTAAGAACTTCTTTACTTGTTTCTGACCTTTGAACGTTACTATTCTTTCGTCTGGCGTTTTCACCATTACTTTCTTATTTCGACAATCTATCTGAGCATCATGCTTAGATAACCAATCCATCCCTAATATCACATCAAATTCTCCTAACTTAAATGGTATTAAATCTACACAAAACTTACTAACAGAAATCTCAATCTCACAATTTCCACAAACTTGGTTCATAGTTACACGTTCTTGATTTGCTAATTCCACAGTCATTATTTCATTTAAGCACTGAACTGAACAGTTTAATTTACTAACAAAATCTCGTGAAACAAACGATCGAGTTGCTCCCGAGTCTATTAACACTTTGGCACATAAAGAATTCACATTAAGCGTACCTGCCATGACATCTGTATCCTGGATAGCATCCTTTACTGACATATCGAAAACTCTAGCCCTTGGAGTCTCATTTACTGCTGGGGTAGATCCCATAATTCTCAATGCATTACTAACTGGGGCTGGTGTCTTGCAATCCTTGGTCATATGTCCTGGCTTCCCACATTTAAAGCATGTAAATCCAATGACTGGAACTTTCACTGCTGGATTTCGGATAGGTTGATCTTTACTTGCTGGCTGATTTCGGCACTCCCTCAAGTAGTGCCCTTTCTGGTTGCATTTAAAACATACTACATTCAACTTGTTACAAACTCCTCCATGCTTCTTTCCACATACTTGACAATCTGGAAAAGTTAATCTCAACTGATTCGGCGGATTCACATTAGCTAGACGATTGCCCTGGCCTCCATCTCCTGCATTTTGTCTCCTGAAATTAAAATTTCTCCCTGGCTGAAACTTGCCCTTCTAAAAATTTGGAAACTTCCCTGTTTGTGACTGACCCTCATGATAAGTGGCATTTTATACCACTTAGAACGTCTTAAAATGGCTTAAATTGGTGTCTTAAAATCAAGTATTTTATGTATTTGATGCGTTTTTCTAGTGTTTATGCATTTCAGGGTATTAGTTGCATTTCGGAGGAGGAATCATCAAGAATAAGTCTTGGCATGTGTTCACCATTGCGAGAGGAAAAGAACGGGCAGATTACGGCGAAGAAACGGAGCAAACATGGAATTTTTCCAGAAGGGTCCTGCGCGCCCGCACAGCAATGCTGAGCGGCCGCGCAGCAGCCTTGCGCGCCCGCACAGAAATGCTGAGCGGCCGCGCAGGGTCGGGGAAAAAGATATATTATTTTAGACTTCTACTTCTGTTTAGCTTCCAACTTCTATGTAATCTGAGTTTTATGGCACTATTATATAAGTAGATTTGAGACGTTTTTCACAGAGTATTAAGAGGAGATTATGTTTTAGATTGTGTTTTACGCAAGAAGCGAAGGAGATAAGGAAGAAGACCGATTTAGCACACAGCAGCGAAGAGGAAGCATATATTCTTATGATTCTTGTTTCGTTGTAACGTTGGATGCTAGTTTTCTTGCTTTGACTTATTTACTCTTGTGACGTACTCTGTTTTAATATAATCAGTTTAGTTATTATTTTCTTGTGTTTGTTATCATGATTTCATATGAACCCATGATGGCGATAAGTTATATTATGGGCTGATCGTGATCATGGGGTTGCAACGGATTTATTATGGAATTCTTTAGTTAATTGTTTAATACTTTAGTATGTGATGATTGCATGATATCTAGTATTGGTTGTGCGTATTCGTCTTATGTGCGTCGCGAACATATAAGATAGGGCGTTAATCTCTTGTGAAGCGACGGTGGATCTTGAGATTTAGAACTTGCCATGCTAGCATAGGTTCATGTACATTGTGCATGATTAGTGGGTAACTCTAACAGTTTTATTTGCCCTATGTAATCAAAAGGAATAACTTGTGCTTAAATCGTTGTGTTGTCAATTTCTGTAGACATATAGGAACTCAACATAATTGATGACTATTCAACTTCTATCTTAATTGTGGATGTTTGGTAGAATGGTATTAGTACAATGAACGTTGGCTTTTATCAGTTTCGTGTTATTCGATTAATATCATCACTGTCACATGCTAAAGGTAATAACTATGGCTATAGAAGGAAGTAATAATGAAGTTGTGATCTCATGAATGTTTTATTATTGATAAATTGAAGTGTTAGTTAAGTGGTTAATTAAGTAGTTAATTATAGTTAATATTTAATCAACAATTTTAAGTGTTATTATCTTAACATTGAGAAGTAATCATACATTGGTGAGTGAGTTAAATTAGACAATAAATTAGTCTGAGTCTCTGAGGGAACGAACTAGAAAGTATTCTATATTACTTGCGAACGCGTATACTTGCGTGAATATTAGTGCGTGATTTCGCCCTAACAAGTTTTTGGCGCCGCTGCCGGGGACTCGGCGTATTTGTTTAGTTTATGTACTTATTATCATTGGTCATTAGGACTCAGTGATTAGGACGTAGTAGTTAATTACTCTTTTCGGTTGTGTTTCAGGTACTTTAGCAAGCGTTTATGCAAACTCGTTCTCGTGCTCGCAAGAGGACCTTAGATACAGCTGAAGGAAAAGACGAAGTTATTGATACTCCGGAGAAGTTAGATTTTGAGGATTCGGATTCAGGAACTGAGCAGAAAGAACCAGTAAACATGGGAGATCGTATTGTTCAAGCTGATCCAGCTCTTATGGATTTTTCTCGGCCTAAAATTGATGACATTCAGTCAAGCATCCTTCATCCGGCTATTCAAGCTAACACCTTTGAAATCAAGCCGAGCACTATTCAGATGGTGCAGAATTCTGTTTCTTTTGGAGGAGCGGCAACTGAAGACCCCAACATGCACATAAGGAATTTTGTCGAGATCTGCAGCACTTTTAAGTATAATGGCGTGACTGATGAGGCTATCAAGTTGAGGCTTTTCCCATTCTCACTGAGGGATAAAGCTAAAGACTGGTTACATTCTGAACCAGCTGGGTCCATCACTACGTGACAAGATCTTGCGCAAAAGTTTCTGGTGAAGTTTTATCCAATGGCAAAGACTGCTGCTATGAGGAGTGCTCTTACTCAGTTTGCACAGCAACCTACAGAATCTATGTGCGAGGCTTGGGAACGCTACAAGGAAATGTTGAGAAAATGTCCACATCATGGAATGCTGGATTGGATGGTAATCACTGGTTTTTATAATGGTTTGGGGGCCCAATCTCGGCCCATGCTCGATGCAGCAGCTGGAGGCGCCTTATGGGCTAAAAGCTATACTGAGGCGTACAATCTTATCGAGACGATGGCTGCAAATGAGCATCAAAACCCAACTCAGAGGATGACATCAGGCAAGGTAGCAGGTATTCTGGAAGTTGATGCAGCCACCGCTATTGCAGCCCAGCTCCAAGCGCTATCAATGAAGGTTGATTCTTTGGCTACGTTCGGAGTTAATCAAATAGCTATGGTTTGTGAGCTTTGTGCAGGTTCTCATGCTACGGATCAGTGTTCTCTTGTCAACGAATCTGTTCAGTATGTGAATAATTATCAGTGACAACAGCAGCCTGTGCCAGTGACCTATCATCCTAACAACAGAAATCATCCAAATTTCAGCTGGGGAAATAATCAGAATGCTATTCAGCCACCATATCAGCAAGGAGTGAGTAAACAGTTTAACCCACCTGGATTCCAGCAACCACAACAGTATGCTACAAGACAATCATATCCTCAACAGGGAAGTGTAGCTGCACCTACTAGTGCTGATTTTGAGGAACTTAAGCTGTTGTGCAAGAGTCAGGCAGTTTCTATCAAGACCTTGGAAAATCAAATCGGTCAATTAGCCAATGCAGTGCTCAATCGTCAACCTAGCACTCTTCCCAGTGACACGGAAGTACCAGGCAGGAAGGAAGCTAAAGAGCAAGTCAAGGCTATTACCTTAAGGTCTGGAAAAGTAGCTGATGCTGAAAAGGCAAAAGAAGTCGAAGCTGAAGTTAGAGATGAAGAATCTAAGCAAAGGGAGAAAGCGGCGGAACCAAGGAAGACTACTGTTGAACACACTCTGCCTGAGGCTAATACAGGGGAGAAACAGCTCTATCCTCCACCACCTTTTCCTAAGAGATTGCAGCAACAAAAGCTGGATAGACAGTTCGGGAAGTTTCTGGAGGTGTTCAAGAAACTTCACATCAATATACCTTTCGCTGAGGCTCTGGAACAAATGCCTAGTTATGCGAAGTTTATGAAGACTATTCTTTCAAGGAAGGTGAAACTGGATGACCTTGAAACCGTTGCTCTCACGGAAGAATGCAGCGCGGTTCTGCAACAAAAGTTACCACCAAAACTGAAAGATCCAGGAAGCTTCACCATTCCTTGCATCATTGGCAATCTAACTTTTGACAAGTGCCTTTGTGATTTGGGAGCAAGCATTAATCTGATGCCATTGTCGATCTTTAAAAAGCTGGATCTGCCTGATCCAAAACCCACATACATGTCGCTACAATTGGCGGACCGTTCCATTACTTACCCAAGGGGCATAGTTGAGGATGTGCTCGTCAAGGTGGATAAGCTCTTCTTTCCTGCTGATTTTGTTATTCTGGATTTTGAGGAAGATAAGAAGATTCCCATAATCTCGGGGAGGCCTTTCTTGGCTACTGGCCGTACCTTGATAGATGTGCAAAAAGGGGAACTTACTATGTGGGTTCAAGATCAGGATGTGACCTTCAACGTATTCAAGGCAATGAAATTCCCTACAGAAGATGAGGAGTGCTTAAAAGTGGATGTGATTGATTCTGCAGTTACTTCGGAACTCGATCACATGCTAATGTCTGATGCATTGGAAAAGGCCTTAGTGGGGGAATTTGACAGTGATGATGAAGATAGCAACGAGCAATTACAATATCTGAACGCTTCTCCCTGGAAGCGAAAGCTGGATATACCATTTGAATCTCTTGGTACTTCTGACCTCAAGAACGCTGAAGGGAAGCTCAAACCATCAATAGAGGAAGCGCCTACCTTAGAGCTCAAACCATTACCTGAACACTTGAGGTATGCTTTTTTAGGTGATTCATCTACGTTACCTGTTATTATTTCAGCTGACCTTTCAGGTAGTGAGGAAGATAAGCTCTTAAGGATTTTGAGAGAATTCAAATCGGCTATAGGATGGACCATAGCAGACATCAAGGGGATAAGTCCTTCATATTGTATGCATAAAATTCTGTTAGAGGAAGGTAGTAAGCCAACTGTGGAACAGCAGCGAAGAGGAAGCATATATTCTTGTGATTCTTGTTTCGTTGTAACGTTGGATGCTAGTTTTCTTGCTTTGACTTATTTACTCTTGTGACGTACTCTGTTTTAATATAATCAGTTTAGTTATTATTTTCTTGTGTTTGTTATCATGATTTCATATGAACCCATGATGGCGATAAGTTCTATTATGGGCTAATCGTGATCATGGGGTTGCAACGGATTTATTATGGAATCCTTTAGTTAATTGTTTAATACTTTAGTATGTGATGATTGCATGATATCTAGTATTGGTTGTGCGTATTCGTCTTATGTGCGTCGCGAACATATAAGATAGGGTGTTAATCTCTTGTGAAGTGACGGTGGATCTTGAGATTTAGAACTTGCCATGCTAGCATAGGTTCATGTACATTGTGCATGATTAGTGGGTAACTCTAACAGTTTTATTTGCCCTATGTAATCAAAAGGAATAACTTGTGCTTAAATCGTTGTGTTGTCAATTTCTGTAGACATATAGGAACTCAACATAATTGATGACTATTCAACTTCTATCTTAATTGTGGATGTTTGGTAGAATGGTATTAGTACAATGAAAGTTGGCTTTTATCAGTTTCGTGTTATTCGATTAATATCATCACTGTCACATGCTAAAGGTAATAACTATGGCTATAGAAGGAAGTAATAATGAAGTTGTGATCTCATGAGTGTTTTATTATTGATAAATTGAAGTGTTAGTTAAGTGGTTAATTAAGTAGTTAATTATAGTTAATATTTAATCAACAATTTTAAGTGTTATTATCTTAACATTGAGAAGTAATCATACATTGGTGAGTGAGTTAAATTAGACAATAAATTAGTCTGAGTCTCTGAGGGAACGAACTAGAAAGTATTCTATATTACTTGCGAACGCGTATACTTGCGTGAATATTAGTGCGTGATTTCGCCCTAACACCTCACTTCCCTCAAATTTCCTTTTCTTGCTTTCCTTATCTTTCTGGAACATCTCACTCTCTGTCTCTGCGATCATAGCCTTCTGTACAACCCCGACATAGGTATCCAATTCAAAAATAGCTACCTTCCCCCTGATCCATGGCTTCAAGCCTTGCTAGAATCTCTTAGCTTTCTTTCTATCAGTATCAACATACGACGTCATATACCTTGACAATTCCTCAAACTTCCCCTCATAATCTGTTACCGACATATTCCATTGCTTTAACTCTAAAAACTTCAGCTCCATTTGATCCTGAACAAACTGAGGAAAATACTTTTCTAAAAACAATTCCTTGAACCTTTCCCAACTAATAACATCTGTGCCTTCCAATGTCTTCACTATTTTCCACCAATAGGTGGCCTCATTCTTCAGATAGTAACTTGCAAACTCAACCTTCTGTTCCTCTTTCACTTTCACTAAGGCAAATGCCTTTTCTATTTCCTTTAACCAAATATTTGCTTCAATTGGCTCTAAGGAACCCTTGAATTCTGGTGGGTTTATTGCCTGAAAAGTTTTGAAAGTTACCTGGGGATTGGTCTGTCTTTGTTGTTGTTGTGTCAGGTGAACTGTTTGTTGGGCCAAGATTTGAAGAATCTGGGCTATTGCTGGGTCCATGGGTCCTGGGTTCACATTCTGGGTTGTATCATCTTGGTTATTATTGTTGTTGGTTTCTTCATTCTGGGTGTTGGTGCGGGTATTTCTTCTAGGAGGCATTCTCTGTAAAGAATCAATCAACTTATTTAACTTTTGAATCAATCTTTTACATAAAAGAATAATTTTGCAAAACAGAAATATTTCTTTTTGAAAACAGTTGTGACTAAATAAATTGCATGCTTCTTTACAGAATATAAACAGTTATGGAAAACAGGGCACATGGTATCACAGGGTATACTGGTGCAATAAATAAGGTAAAGTAAAACAGGTGCGATAAAGTAAATGACAGTGTTGGAAAGGAAAAAGGTACTGATATATATAGATCAAAAGTTTTAGGGTAGTACAACCGTAAAGACGCTTCGAAAGTAAAAGCAAAAAGGGTACAACAACCTACTCACTAGTCAGCATCGCTAGTCTATAAATACAACTCAAAAGTCTTCTAATACACACTTCACACTACTGTCCATACTATATAATCATAATAACACTACTCAGCATCTTTATCTCAAAATCTCTAACTCAGCTCCAAAGAAACTCTGGTCCTGCCAGCCTCTCAAAATCCTCCATCACCTCAGTAGCCCAGCCCAGCAGTGCATCAGGGCCTCTGCCAGGTAGTGTAGCTCCATGTAACCTAGCCTCAAGAACCCTCCGTGTCACATGAATCTCCTCTCGAAGCTCCCTCACACCACGATTAACATCTGTAGTCCTGATGATATGCTGTAACTCTCTAATCTGAGCCAACAAGGAATCACGCTCCAATAGAAGAGCCTCATACCGGTAATAAGGAATTGGGGGCAATGTAGACTGGAATGGGGCACTCGCTACTGAATGCCCAGTGGAATCTGAATCAGCTGGTGGGGTCCTCTGACAGGTGGCCTCATGCCTGGAGGTGGAATAGCCTGTAATGGTACGGGCTGCAACACCGGTGGAGGTAGAATAGCCAATGCTGGTGGAATCACAGAACGTGGATCCGATGCTGGTGCTCTAACTGAAGGCTCTGAGTGATCAGCTGATACGGGAACAAAAGAGTCGGCCATCTCTGCTATCTGAAATTATATCGTAATATAAGAATCTCGTACCATAACGCAATTTACACTAATACCTGATATACCAAAACACTCAACCTCTCAACGTTCTATCATCCTATGCCTTACTTCTAATCCTAACCCTCTACCCATTCCCGTTAACCTAGGCTTGTGTCAGTGACTTATAACCTGTAGCTCTGATACCAAACCTGTGGCGCCCTCCAAACCCGGGTCAGAAGTTTGGGGTCCACACACACACCTTAATTATAACCTGCTTATAACAATAATAAAGATAATAATAATATATGCAATGACCCTACTTACCAACCACCACGGACCGCAACAGGTTAAAGTATGCACACAAGCCAAACACACTAATATATTACAAACCGTTTAAATCCCAACTATTTCAAATTCAAACTGAGTATTAAACATTATTACAAACTTTTACAAACTTAAATTATTCCAAAAGAAGCCTACTAACTCAGCTTTCTCAACCTAAACCCCTAGCTCTCGCGCTGGACTGGGGATCCTCTTTACCAAATGGTTCCTTTTTAACTGGAAAGAATATAAACAACATCGCACAAATGAGCTAACTAGCTCAGCAAGCCACAATGACAAAACTGAGAATAATGATCATCAGGTGATTATGGTTATGATATCAAGTGAACAATGGATTATGATTTAGAATTGGATATTATACTTTTAATTTAAAACCAAGGTTAGGCTGCTGATCAGTCACGCACTAACCCCGAGCAAGGCACACAGCATTGCTCTAACTACTGGATCCAAGGCACACATTGGCCTATCTTGACCATTATATGGTCTGACCACGAATCTGGTCCACAATTTTATAAAAACAATCCAATTCTAACATAATAACAGAATATGCAATAATAAACAATAACCGAAATCATTAACAACAATAAATGTTTAACAATGAAAGGGTTTCAATCCTTGTAAGGATCAACAAGGTACTTTCAAAGCTTGAATGCTGGGTAATGAAAGAATTGGATAACAAAGGAAACAACATTTCAGGGTTTCAAGGATTTGGTCTTTCAAAGCATAAGATATCATGGATTGAGTATATAATACTTCAGTTCAGTGTCTGGTATTTTGTTTGTATATATTTGTGGAGTAGTATCGTAGATTTGTGGTTCGTGTTTGGGTATACAATAATCAATGGCTTAGAAAGAATATGGTTCATAGCTCAAGAACAATAACTGAAATCAGGATTTAGGTTTCCGTGCTTCAAAGCACTTGCAATGTCAACAAGACTATCAAGAATTATAATATCTCGAGAAAGTTCAGAACACTTGCCTGATATTAGCTTACTATCCTGCTCTTGCTTTCAATCACAATCGTCTTACTCCTCAACTACCTGTTTCCCTTTCCTACGCCTTGCCTCTTCTGCTCACATATCATAAGCATTTATCAATCATCAACTCACAGGATTCTATTCAACACATACTTCTATCTACCCTTCGTTTTACCCAAATCCGATTAACGGATTGAAATCTATGCAATAACCAAGTAAACACCGAATATATACACCGATAGTCACACAACAGGTCATGTATAACACATAATACATCACGTAATCAATGACATATCATCTATAAAGAAGTCTCGGGTCATAAATATGTTTTCGGGTATTTAAAATGATTTTTAAAACATTTTTCGGAATTAAAACGGGTCGTTGGATCAATTTCGGGTTAATAAACAGGGTTCGGTTGGCTCATTCTGGCTCCGAAATAATTTTAGAATAATTATCGAGCCTTGGAAATAATTTAGAATAATATTTTAAAGCTCGAAACTATTTTTCAGAATTTTTAAATCATTTTTAAATAATTAAATCTAATTAAATAACTAATTAAAATCAATTAATTATTAATTAAATCAATTAATCAATTAATTTTCGAATTAATTGACCAATTAATCAATTATAAATTAACTGAAATTAATTAACTAATTAATTCAGATTTATTTGTGAATTAAAAATAATTTTCGGAATTAAAATAATAATTTTCAAAATTTTCAGAAATTAAAAATGAATTTTTATAATAAAAATAAGTAGGAAATATGATTTTTAAACATTTTATAAACAGGAATCCAATTTTTGCAAAGTCTGGAAACTACAGGGACCAAACTGCATCGTTTTCAAAACTGCAGGGACCAAACTGCAATTTTGCAGTCCAGTCGCCGGAAAATCGGGAGTGGCCGGAGAAGACGATCCCGGCGTCCTCACCCCACCAACACCTCCAGATTAACACTACACAACACCAGGAACTTGTTCATGCATTCAAAACATTCTAATCATCCCTGTTCTGGCCGGAAATTGGCCAAGAACATCGCCGGTTTCCGGCGAACATCGCAAATCTTTAAAACACAACTCCCTTTGATTCAAGCATCCTCTGTTAACGAGCTATATATCAATCGATTGCAAATTTTATAAGGAACACAACCCACTATAAATCAACAGCTAATAACCCCTGAATCAAAAACCCCCAAATTTCAATTGAAAACATTCATACGGGTTATAAACCCTAATTTTGAAATTCGAAAATTAAACTCAAATTTGAACATGTTATTGAACTCCAAATCAGACGTATGATATATGAAAATCATCAGGAAAACAAGCTCTACAACATGCAATCATCAAATCATACAAACAATGATCCGAACAAAAATTCATATTTTTAATAAAATAAATTCGAAAATAAATAATTTTTTAGAAAAATATCCTTGATTTCTGCAGTGAAATAAAGCTCAGAATCTGATAGAACACCTCAAATCCTTCGTTTTGGTTACTCAAGCTTTAAAAACAGAGATCGGTAACGCCTTCGTTTTGCTGTTTGATTCTTAGAACAGTTTATGTAATTAGGGTTTTTCTCTGAAAATTATATAATTAACTATCTGCAAATGATTTTGATACGAAATAAAATACGGTAAAAGGCTATTTATAATTACGGAAAATTTGTATCCCGTTGGATCATTCCGGATATAAAACAGTACGTTTATCTGTAAAAACTGATCCAAACGGTATCGGTTTTCAGGATAATTATCCAAATTAGTACAATTTGTACTGCGGTCTTGGTCTCAGCGCCTGGTTACACGTATTACGAAGTGATAATTGGGATAGTTTAATAAAAAGCTCCTGTTTATCGAAAATACGGGTTTTATTGATTTACCGAAACGAATATTGTATCGAAAATGTTGCGCCGAGACCCGCGCAGGACAAACCGTAAGCCGGATCGAAAAAGTCGAAACATGAAAAATGCTCGGAATATTATAATTAGGTTAGGAAGGAGTTCTCGGAAGAGTTTCGGGTTCCAAAAACGTAACAACGGTTGACGTCGGTTGGTTCCCGTTTTTATAAAATAGATTTTAATTACCCGGAAAAAGATTTTAGAAATTTCATATGATTCTTATGAATCCATAAATCAACATAAAAATAATTAGGAAGATATGACAATTATCTATATTTTATTTTGGACATATAAAAATTAAAATACTCAATTAATATTATTTTTGAATATTCAAGTACAGTTAACACTTAACAATTAACTCACAGAATAGATACTGGGCACACATACTAATATCAAAAATAATTACACGATATAACCCGGATATTACAAATACCAGCAATGCACTTGGGTCTTCCCTTCCACATTTTTACTCTAGATCTCAAAGGAGTACCTGATTTTTTTATTACTATTCTTTTCTTTTTTTTTCTTTTGATAAGTGAGGCTTATCAACACTTAGTACATCCACCAGATTTACTAACATCAGAACTGAACAGATAAGAAACACTATTCTAGTTTTTGACTTAGTAATAAGATACACAAAGTAAACTTCAACTAAGATAAATATCAGAATTTGCTTGTGTTAAAAGATTTCCACATAAACAATTACTTCAAACATGGGATCTTTAGTATATTAAAGACTACTAGGTCAGTATCTAGCACAATTATCCTCATTGGATTGAATAGTCACAGAAATATTCATATCACTATCAGAGTTTAGAAATTCACATCAGACAACAATCAGCACTTTAGCAATTTTCAATTTAAGCACAGAATACACAAAGATAGTAATATCTATAAATACTGATCATAAAATCTGATGTATCAGAACATAAACTAAGCAGATTTAGAGAAAGAACCTGAAACCATTCCAAGTTCATTTAGCAATCTTGTAAAAGTAGCTTCACACAGTGGTTTTGTGAAGATATCTGCTAGTTGTTGATCTGTGGGAACAAAATGCAATTCCACTGTACCTTCATCCACATGCTCCCTTATGAAATGGTACCTAATGCTGATGTGCTTTGTCATTGAGTGCTGAACTGGATTATCTGTCATAGCAATAGCACTTTGATTATCACAGTAAATAGGGATTTTAGAAAATTTTAACCCATAATCCAGTAACTGATTCTTCATCCAAAGAATCTGTGCACAACAGCTTCCTGCAACAATGTATTCTGCTTCTGCAGTTGATGTGGAAATTGACTTCTATTTCTTGCTGAACCAAGAAACCAATCTGCCTCCAATAAATTGGCAGCTTCCACTTGTGCTTTTCCTGTCAATTTTGCATCCTGCAAAATCTGCATCTGAGTAACCTATTAGCTTAAAGTCTGATTCTCTAGGATACCACAATCCCAGATCAGCTGTACCCTTAAGGTACTTGAAAATTCTTTTCACAGCTGTTAAGTGAGGTTCTCTTGGATCTGCTTGAAATCTTGCACAAAGACAGGTAGCATACATGATATCAGGTCTACTTGCAGTTAGATAGAGTAGAGAGCCAATCATACCTCTGTAATCAGTAATATCTACTGATTTACCAGTATCCTTATCCAACTTAGTTGCAGTGGCCATAGGAGTGGATGCACTTGAACAATCCTGCATTCCAAATTTCTTCAACAAATTTCTGGTGTACTTTAATTGACAAATAAAAGTTCCTACTTTATCCTGCTTGACTTGAAGGCCCAGAAAATAGTTAAGTTCTCCCATCATACTCATTTGATATCTTGACTACATCAGTTTGGAAAACTTCTTGCAAAGTATGTCATTTGTAGAACCAAAAATGATATCATCAACATATATTTGCACCAAAAGTAAGTCATTTCCATGGTTGAGGTAGAACGGTGTTTTGTCAATAGTTCCTCTATTAAATCCACTTTCCAGAAAAAACTGAGCTAAAGTCTCATATCATGCTCTTGGAGCTTGCTTAAGGCCATAAAGTGCTTTATCAAGCCTGTAGACATGATTGGGAAGTTTGGGATCTACAAAGCCTGGAGGTTGTTCAACATATACTCCCTCTTCCAATTCTCCATTATGAAAAGAACTTTTCACATCCATTTGAAAGACTTTAAACTTCTTTTGAGCAGCATAAGCCAAAAATATCCTTATGGATTCCAATCTAGCAACTGGTGCAAATGTTTCATCATAATCAATTCCCTCCTGTTGAGATTAACCTTTTGCAACCAGCCTTACTTTGTTCCTTTTAATTATGCCGTCACTGTCAGTTTTTTTTCTGAACACCCATTTTATACCAACAACTGATCTGTTCCTTGGTCTTGGCACTAGGGTCTAGACTTTATTTCTTTCAAACTCATTTAACTCTTCCTGCATTGCTTGCACCCAATCAGCATCTTGAAGAGCTTCTTCCACTTTCTTTGGTTCAGTATGAGAGAGAAAAGAATGATAAAGACATTCATTTGATGTAGTTGTTCTAGTTCTGACACCTACATCAGGATTTCCAATTATTAAGTCAAGTGTATGTGCTTTAGTCCACTTCCTTGCAGATGGAAGGTTTTCTCTAGAACTGGATGCTCCCCCATGATCCATGCTGTCTTTATCAACATTTTCTAATGCTCCCCCTGAAATTATGCTCTCTGAGTTGGATCCTTCATTATTTGAGTTTCCAGAAATATCAGAACATGAGTTTCCAGAATTATCAGAACTTGACCCATCAGTACTTGAAGAGCCTGTTGTAGGTACTGATGCTTCCTGACATGTGGTTGGATCTTCAGTATGCTCCACTTGCACAGGGGCATTTTCCTTAGGTGTAGTCACCACAGTTTCAATAACATCAGAGTTTAATCCATCAAAGTTTGCAGTATCAGGATTTACAGAATCAGAAATTAAAACTTCATTTTCGAATCTCAGCTGATCATGATCATTGAAATCTTCAAGTCCAGTAATCTTCTTGTCATCAAAAGAGACATTGATAGATTCCATGACAACCCTTGTTCTTAAATTATAGACTCTGAATGCTTTTGTAGAAAGTGGATATCCAACAAAAATTCCTTCATCAGCTTTTAGATCAAATTTGGATAGCTGTTCAGGATGAGTCTTAAGAACAAAACACTTGCATCCAAATACATGAAAATACTTCATATTTGGCTTCTTTTTCTTCACCATCTCATATGGTGTTTTTCCATGCTTGTTAATGAGTGTTGCATTCTGAGTAAAACAAGCAGTCTGCACAGCTTCAGCCCAAAAGTAGGTTGGCAACTTTGCTTCATCAAGCATAGTTCGTGCAGCTTCAATAAGAGTTCTATTCTTTTTTTCAACAACTCCATTTTGTTATGGAGTTCCAGGAGCAGAAAAATCCTGCTTTATTCCATGGTCTTTGCAGAACTCTTCCATGATCAAATTCTTGAACTCAGTGCCATTATCACTTCTTATGATCTTCACATAATCTTTGACCAATTTATCCAGTTGCTTGACATGATCAATCAAGATAGATGCAGTTTCACTTTTTATGTGCAAGAAATACACCCATGTGTATCTGGTGAACTCATCCACTATGACCATAGCATACTTCTTCTTTACAATAGACATGACATTCACTGGACCAAATAGAGCAACATGTAGTAGGTGATAAGGGTCAAGAATTGATGATTCAGTCTTGCTCTTGAATGAAGATTTTCTTTGTTTTGCCTTCTGACATGAATCACAAAGGCCATCGGGAGAAAATACTGATTTTGGCAATCCTCTCACAAGATCTTTCTTGACTAGTTCATTTATATTGTTGAAATTTAAATGAGAGAGTTTCTTGTGCCAATCCCAGCTTTCCTCAATTGATGTTCTACTCAACAGACAGATTGCAGAACCATCAGTACTTGTTGAAAGATTGGCTTTATAAATGTTACCATGTCTGTATCCTTTCAGAACAACTTTGCCTGTAGATTTGCTTACAACTTCACAGTGTTCTTCAAAGAAATCCACATGATAACCTCTGTCACAGATTTGACTCACACTCAGCAGATTGTGTTTAAGTCCTGAGACCAGAGCTACTTTATCAATGATGACATTCCAAGATTAATATTGCCATATCCCAGAGTTTTTCCAATGTTGCCATCTCCATAAGAAACACCTGGGCCAACTTTCTCCACAAAGTCTGATAGCAGGGCTTTATTTCCAGTCATATGTCCTGAACATCCACTATCCAGAACTAGGATGTTTTTCCTGTTGCCCCGCAATCACGAAGACCACTAATGGTTAGTTTTAAGGACCCAGACTTGCTTGGATCCTTTGGCCTTTTTAAGTTTGTTAACATTTGCAGCGGATTTAGCATCAGAGTTTATGTTAACAGTTTTATTATCAGAATTTGCAATATCAGACTTTGCATCATAACTTATACTAGAAGGAATAATGCTAACTTTCTTTACAGAAGGTTTTAATTGATAATAATCATAGTACATACTATGATATTCCTTACAAGTATAAATGGAATGCCATAAACTACCACAATGAAAACAAGGATTTAGTTGCTTATATCTAACAAACTGATTCTTAACTCCTGATTTTGAAGGTAAGGAGTTTATATTCTTATTTTTCCTGCAAAAAGAAGCCAGATGGTTAGAATTTCCACAGTTATGACATGTTTTTCTAGGAGCATTAGGAACAGGCTTATAATTGTTACTTTTGTTCACACCTTCCTTTCCATTCCTATTTTTCCTAGGTGGCTTTACCTTGTTTACATTCTTAACATCTTTCAGCTTATGCTTAAGCTGCTTCTTAGTCATTAAGCCTATGTTAACTTCAGTTGGCTTATCCTGTTGAGGTTTGTCATAAGTTACTATCTTCTTAACTTCTGATTTAACAATATCAGAATTTACAGTTACAAACTTAACAGGATTTACCTTTGATTTTTGTTTAACAATTTTAGGCTCGTTTTCTACAGTTCCCTTATGAAAGATATGTGTCCTAACTTTATCTTTGGTTTTGGTTTTGGTTTTTGTATGATGATTTAGGAATAACTTTTATGTAATCTGTTTTGATTTCATTGATATTAATAAAAGACTTGTTTTGGTTTTATTGCGGGCTTTATCTATTTAAGTGTTTAAATAAGATATACCATAGTTTAGAGTAAAGCTTTTTATGGATTATGATAAGATCATAATAATGAGACCTAAAAAGATGATAACTCTGAACTTAAATATTTCCTGGTCGTAGGATTACTAACTGGTAATTAGTAATCCGGAAAGATCGGTACATACTATGCTTGCTTCATTATGAAGGATGTCTGTTCTCATAGACATTTGTGTGGTGACACTATAGCTAGTATGTAGGTGCTTATTATAGAATAAGTTCACTGAACATGACTCACACAGATGAACAACTGATGGAGTTCACTCACGTGTCAGCAGATGTTCACATAGTGATAGTTGTACAAGAATCCTTAGACTTGAGGTCATCATAGTCATCTTGTGTACACTGAACTATACTTTGGTTTAGTTCTTAGTCTCCAGGGACAATAATAAGGGCTCTACTGGATGTAGGAATTTGTACACGAAGATAGTGTATGATCAATAAAGGATCTACCCCTTCCAGTGAAAGGAAAAGAATGTTCAATGATGATCCACTTATGCTAGTTCATGAATCTCTGGCCAGAGTGAATGAAATTAGAAAGGAGTTTCTAATTCACATTAATTAGAACTAAGCATAGTGAATGGGAAAGCATATGATTAAATAAGATAGGCTTGACACGAGTTCCATGCCTTGTATTTAATCATGACATTGCAGGATAGAAGGAATTAATTGTACGGTAACTATTCACTGAATGGATTCTTGGTATTCTAAGCAGTGAATTCGTATTATCCGGATAGTCGCGATATGCTGAGAAGTATCACTCACGATGTAGAATAAATATGATTAATTAATTAATCATATTTAATAAATTAGAGAATTTATATAAATAATGATAAAATAGTTTTATTATTATTTATTTCTACTACCGGCTTAATATTGAACCTACAGGGTCACACCATAAAAGAGAATGATTTAATGGTGGATGAATTAATTAATAATGGCTGGTAATTATTTATTTGTGAAATAAATAAATAATTATCAAATTTAATAATTGATTAAATGAGATTTAACTAATTATAAAATTAATTAAAAAAAGTTCTTAATATTATTAATTAAGAATTTAATTTTGGAAATTAAATCAACTGAGAGAATTATTTTTCTAAAGTGTTTAGAAAAGGGATTAATGATTAAAAGGTGTTTTAATTATTAGTTAATTGGTTAATAAGAATAATCAATTAAAGGGTTAATAATAATAATATTTTATTGGAAAATTTTCAGCTGAAAATTTTGCCTATAAATATACTATTATAAACCCTATTTGTCTCAACCAAAATAAAAACCCTAATTCTAAAGCAGAAAAGAGAGGGAGGCAACTAATTCTCTCAACCTCTTCCTTCCTCCATTATTTTGATTCCTTGGTGGATACCGGTGGAGTGCTTCACAATTGAGGAGCAGCTGCTAGGGATCTCCGTTCATCGTTCTTGGATCGTTATTAAAGACCTCCATCTTTCCATTAACGTAAAGCTTCTTAAGGTAAACATACTGAACTACGAATTAAATATTATTTTTCGCATGGATCCTGTGGAGGGTTTCGGTTTTTTTAAGATTTAAATTTACGTTTTCGTTGCGTTTATGTGCTAAAAACCCTTCAATGGCATCAGAGCTACTTGCGAAAAGTTTTTAATTCGTTTATGTGTTTAATTGTTTTCGATATATGAGCATGTACGTGATTCACCATGATTTGATGTTGATATAATATGCTTATATATGTATGGTTTTGAATATATGATATTCATGTGAGTTGTATAATCATAAGATGATTATGTAATCTGTATATATACTGATATATACATGATTTATGTTTGTTCTAATTATGAGAATCATATTAGATACGGATTCTGAATTGGCTGCTGCAGATTTGCTGAAATCTGGGTTTGGTGTCCGATTTACGCAAACGGATACCCTATTCCATAGGTAAACGAACGTCTGAACAAAACTGATATCTATAGCTATCAACGACTCGTTTGTAAGGCGTTTGATGTCGTTTACTGCCCTTAAACAATAATTCTTGTTTTTCTGATTTGATTCTGATTTTTCTGATTTTTGTCTTATTTTTTTTTATGATTAGATCATGGATAATATGATATGTTAAGATCAGATTATGTGTTTTAACATGCTTTTATGTGTTGTATGAGCATGGTGGATGGTTATGGTCTTTCGACCTTAGTGTAATGATTTTGGTTTTAAATACGACTTGCATGTCGTCAATCTTTGTAATCATAAATCTCGAATGTAACTCGAGTTATTCTTGTAAGTTCTTTAGATTAGTTTTACTTTCAATCATGTAATGTAATTGAAGACTCAAGAAGGCTATCCAATGGAGGTGATACAAAGAAGAAGACGAGGCATACAAGAAGTCTAAACAAAGAAGAAGACTTATGTAATAAGTAGTTGTATTTATTTCCATCACCATATTAGATTGACCTTGATCTTTATCATGAGCTTGATAAAGATCACATAGGATGGGGCCATAACCAAACACATTTACTTTATTGCACTTTATATTTACTTGTTTATTTAATTTTATATATGAGATATATGCCTATGTTTACCATGCGATGATAGATTTAGGTGAACTTAAATCAATATAAGGCGTGCTCTAAAAAATCTAGAATATGAATTGTTTCTTGCCTTAACAATAATATTATGAATACAATCATGAGATTCTTGTGTTTATGAAACACGTAATTAAATATGAATTTTCAATATTGAGAGAAAGGATGATTCTGTCAACAACAGATTTCTATCTGTAAGAAAGGGGTATTAAGTGACGCCTCTTGACAATGCTCCCCCCGATCTGGGAATCATCTGATTATCGATTATTGATTTGAAATATTTAATTTAAAAGGAAGAATCTCTTTATAATATTATTATGATTGTAACGTAATATAATCCCTATAAAATTAAATAATATCAAGTAGTAATTGCCCAATGACACAACGAGATTGTGTCGGTCAAAGCCTTCCAACATGGTAGAAAGTAGTTCTTATTTTTGAATCATTGTCGTTTTATGCTACAACCGAGGGCTTTGATTTCGAAATAATAAATACTTGTCTATTACATAGAGATGTGTACATTGAATTAGAATACTAGATGCTCACAAGTTGACTGGTCCTAATTTTGCTGACTGGCTTCGAAACTTGAGAATTGTTCTCAGGGTTGAGAAGCTGGAATATGTGCTTGACTCACATAAGCCTACTGAACTTGCTAGCGATGCACATAATGATGAACATGTTGTGTATCGTAAGTGGATAGATGATGCACATGTTGCTCAATGCATAATGCTAGCTCCCATGAACATTGAGCTACAGAAGCAACATGAGCATATGGATGCTCACACTATCCTTATGCATCTACAAGAGTTGTATGATGTGGCAGGGAGGACAGCTCGATATGAGATATCGAAGGAGCTGTTCGGTTGTAGGATGTCTGAGGGATCATCTGTGAATGACCATGTACTTAAGATGATCAATTTGATTGAACGTCTTGGACAACTTGGTTTTGCCATGGATGGGGAGCTGAGCCAAGACTTGGTCTTGCAATCACTTTCGAGTTCGTTCTTGCAGTTTGTTGTGAACTTTTATATGAATAAGCTAGATGTCAGCCTGCCTGAACTCCACAACATGTTGAAGACCGCGGAATCGAATTTTCCTCCTAAGAAGAGTTCTGTTCTTCTAATTGGTGAAGGTTCCAATCCTAAGAAAAGGAAGAAGAACCCTTCCAAGAAGAAGAAAGTAGGTGAGAAAAAGCCGGTTCCACTAAAAGCTGAAGACCCCAAGAGCAAAGCTGTTTGCTTTCACTGTAACAAGGTGGGGCACTGGAAGAGGAACTGTAAGGTTTACCTTGCAGAATTGAAGAAGAAGAAGGGTAGTGAGGCTACCGCTTCTGATTCAGGTATGTTCATGATCGAAGTTAATATGTCACTAAGTTAAATTTCTACTTGGATGTTAGATACCGCCTGTGGTTCTCATATTTGCAATTCATTGCAGGGACTAAAGGGAAGTAGGACTCTTGAAGAAGATGAGGTGATTCTACGTATGGGCAATGGAGCAAGGGTTGTCGCCATATCTGTAGGATCATTTAGTTTACATTTGCCTACGGGCAAGACTATTATTTTGAATAATTGTTATTATATTCCCTCTATTGTGAGGAATATTGTTTCTATTCCTATATCGGATTTGGATGGTTTTTCATTTATTATTAAGAATAATGAATTTTCTATTCTTAGAGATAATGTTCTTTATGGACGTGGTACTTTAAATAATGGTCTGTATGTATGTGATGTAGAGCATAATTTACTTCAGATTGAACAAACTAATAAAAGAAAAAGGGATGATGAAAATCTCACTTTCTTGTGGCACTGCAGACTTGGTCATATTAGTGAAAATAGACTGCGGACATTGCATAAGGAAGGGTTACTTGACCCCTTTGATTTTGAATCATATCCTACATGCGAGTCTTGTCTATTGGGTAAAATGACCAAATCTCCATTTAGTGGACATGGAGAGAGGGCTGCAGATTTGATAGGATTGGTACACACAGATGTATATGGACCAATGTCTACGCAAGCCATGGGTGGATTTTCATACTTCATTACTTTCATAGATGATCAATCTTGATTCGGATATGTGTATTTGATGATACCCAAGTCTGAAGCCTTTGAAAAGTTCAAAGAATATAAGTATGAAGTGGAGAAACAAACCAAACATAGTATTATAACTCTTCGATCAGATCGAGGTGGTGAATACTTGAATGGAGAGTTTCTAGCTTATCTCAAAGAAAATGGTATAGTCTCCCAGTGGACTCCTCCATATACTCCACAATTGAATGGGGTATTTGAAAGGAGAAATCGAACTTTGTTAGACATGGTTCGGTCCATGATGTGCTATGCGAATCTTCCAGTATTCCTATGGGGTTATGCATTGGAAACCTCAGCATATTTACTGAAAAAGGTGCCTTCCAAATCTGTTCCTCAAACTCCATATGAGATATGGAAAGAAAGGAAACTGAGTCTTAAACACGTTAAGATTTGGGGATGTCCAGCTTATGTCAAGAAAGTTGACCCAGATAAGCTGGAATCTCGATCCGTAAAATGTAATTTTATGGGATATCCTAAAGAGACTTTAGGGTAATACTTTTACACCGATCATAGGGTGTTTGTCTCCAGACATGCTACCTTCTTGGAAAAATAGTTTATCCTTGAAGGAAACAGTGGGAGCAAGATTGAACTTGATGAAGTTCAAGAAGCACAAACTACTACGGATCAAGTGGAAACACCTATTCAGACTCAACAACCTTCTGTGGAACAACCCATTCGTAGGTCAGGGAGAGTATCTCGCCAACCTGAGAGGTATTATGGCCTTGTCATTGAGAATGACAATGAGTTGTCAATCATTGATGATGACGACCCTATGACCTATAATGAGGCTATGAGTAGTGTTTACTCAGAGAAATGGCAAAGTGCCATGAAATACGAAATGGAATCTATGTATACCAACCAAGTATGGACTCTGGTTGAGGTGCCTGAAGCTGTTAAGCCTATTGGGTGCAAGTGGGTATACAAAAGAAAGATTGGAGCAGATGGCCAGGTGGAGACCTATAAGGTCAGGCTCGTGGCAAAAGGATTCAAACAAAGGCAAGAGATTGACTTTGATGAAACTTTTTCGCCTGTAGCCCTATTAAAATCAATTCGGATTTTGCTTACGATTGCTGCTTACTACGACTATGAAATCTGGAAAATGGACGTGAAAATGGCCTTCCTCAATGGGGAACTTGAAGAGGAAGTGTATATGACACAGCCAGAGGGTTTTCTTTCCAAGGTAAATGAACACCTAGTGTGTAAGATGCTACGAACCATATATGGTTTAAAGCAAGATTCTCGTAGATGGAACATCCGTTTTGATGAGACAATCAAAGAGTTTGGTTTTATTAAAAACATAGATGAACCATGTGTCTACAAGAAGGTTAGTGGGAGTGCGCAAACATTTCTTTTATTGTATGTGGATGACACACTTCTTATAAGAAATGTTTTGCGACGCTTTCATCTGATTAGGGATATTGTTGAAAGAGGAGAAGTCAACGTCAAGAGAGTTGACACACATAACAACATAGCAGACCCTTTAACAAAGCCACTTTCTCAAAGTCACTTTGATCGTCATAAAGACAAGATGGGTATTAGATACCAGAGTGATTGGCTTTAGTACAAGTGGGAGATTGAAAGAGATGTGTCCTACGTCCAATCATGTATGATGATTTAGGAATAACTTTTATGTAATCTGTTTTGATTTCATTGATATTAATAAAAGACTTGTTTTGGTTTTATTGCGGGCTTTATCTATTTAAGTGTTTAAATAAAATATACCATAGTTTAGAGTAAAGCTTTTTATGGATTATGATGAGATCATAATAATGAGACCTAAAAAGATGATAACTCTGAACTTAAATATTTCCTGGTTGTAGGATTACTAACTGGTAATTAGTAATCCGTAAAGATCGATACATACTATGCTTGCTTCATTATAAAGGATGTCTGTTCTCATAGACATTTGTGTGGTGACACTATAGCTAGTATGTAGGTGCTTATTATAGAATAAGTTCATTGAACATGACTCACACAGATGAACAACTGATGGAGTTCACTCACGTGTCAGCAGATGTTCATATAGTGATAGTTGTACAAGTATCCTTAGACTTTAGGTCATCATAGTCATCTTGTGTACACTGAAATATACTTTGGTTTAGTTCTTAGTCTCCAGGGACAATAATAAGGGCTCTACTGGGTGTAGGAATTTGTACACGAAGATAGTGTATGATCAATAAAGGATCTACCCCTTCCAGTGAAGGGAAGATAATGTTCAATGATGATCCACTTATGCTAGTTCAGGAATCTCTGGCCAGAGTGAATGAAATTAGAAAGGAGTTTCTAATTCACATTAATTAGAACTAAGCATAGTGAATAGGAAAATATATAATTAAATAAGATAGGCTTGAAACGAGTTCCATGCCTTGTATTTAATCATGACATTGCAGGGTAGAAGGAATTAATTGTACGGTAATTATTCACTGAATGGATTCTTGGTATTCTAAGCAGTGAATTCGTATTATCCGGATAGTCGCGATATGCTGAGAAGTATCCCTCACGATGTAGAATAAATATGATTAATTAATTAATCATATTTAATAAATTAGAGAATTTATATAAATAATGATAAAATAGTTTTATTATTATTTATTTCTACTACCGGCTTAATATTGAACCTATAGGGTCACACCATAAAAGAGAATGATTTAATGGTGGAGGAATTAATTAATAATGGCTGGTAATTATTTATTTGTGAAATAAATAATTAATTAGCAAATTTAATAATTGATTAAATGAGATTTAATTAATTATTAAATTAATTAAGAAAAGTTCTTAATATTATTAATTAAGAATTTAATTGTGGAAATTAAATCAAGTGAGAGAATTATTTTTCTAAAGTGTTTAGAAAAGGGATTAATGATTAAAAGGTGTTTTAATTATTAGTTAATTGGTTAATAAGAATAATCAATTAAAGGGTTAATAATAATAATATTTTATGGGAAAATTTTCAGCTGAAAATTTTGCCTATAAATATACTATTATAAACCCTATTTGCCTCAACCAAAATAAAAACCCTAATTCTAAAGTAGAAAAGAGAGGGAGGCAACTAATTCTCTCAACCTCTTCCTTCCTCCATTATTTTGATCCCTTGGTGGATACCGGTGGAGTGCTTCACAATTGAGGAGCAGCTGCTAGGGATCTCCGTTCATCGTTCTTGGATCGCTATTAAAGACCTCCATCTTTCCATTAACGTAAAGCTTCTTAAGGTAAACATACTGAACTACGAATTAAATATTATTTTTTGCATGGATCCTGTGGAGGGTTTCGGTTTTTTTAATATTTAAATTTACGTTTTCGTTGCGTTTATGTGCTAAAAACCCTTCACCATACTGTTCTTGTCATCTCCATAGCCTAAGCCCTCTTTCCAGTTTCCACTACTAAGAATATCCCGAGTTGCTTTACCAGAGTTACTCCAAGTCCTGATAATTTCTCTTTCCTTTTCTAGCTCAGTTTTTAGAGATTCATTCATTTTTAGCACTTCATCCCTAACATAAAAGGCATCATCTCTATCTTTCTGAGTTTGATGGAATATGACTAACTCCTCTAAATAATCATTCCTCTTTTTATAAGCAAGATTTTTCAGAAGTTAATCTTTCACATGTTAAAGTTTGATCTTTATAACTAATGAACATGGTCTTAAGATATCTTCTTAACTCAGTAATATCATCAGTATGAAAGGCATAAGTAGTTTGAGGTACCTTTAGGTCAGCAGTATCAGAACTGCTATCATCATTTGCCATCAAGACATAGTTTTCCTCATCCTCAGAATCTGAAGCATCTGACCAGCTTTTCTTCTTTGTGACAAGAACCTTGCCTTTGTCACTCTTCCCTTTTCTACAATCTGGATATATGTGGCCTTTCTCACCACAGTTGTAGCATTTAACATTTGAGTAATCTCCTCTGTCAGACTTTCCTCCTTTGCCTTCAGATTTTCTGAAACCTTTCTTTTCAGAACTTGCACCTTTCTTGGAAAACTTCTTTCCTCTCCTGAATTTTCTGTACACAATCTTTGTGATCCCTTTCACCATAAGAGCACACAACTTCATCATCTCCTCATCAGGGTCCATCTCATGTGTACTTTCAGTTTCTGAGTCATCATCACTTTCAGAACTTGATGACTCAGTATCAGACTTTGTGATGTGAGCCTTTCCCTTGCCTTTCCTTGAGGCAGCTTCTTTGGGACTTTCCTCCTCAGCCACAAAGGCAACTGTTCTTGACTTTCTTCCATTCCTCTTGCTTCTTTGTTCCATCTCAAGTTCATGAGTCTTGAGCATCCCATAAATTTCATCAAG